>NW_023270389.1:48177092-48554755 GCF_011800145.1 Mirounga leonina
GCAGGAAACAAACTGAGGGTTGCTGGAGTGGGGGGTGGGGTGGGAGGGATGGGGTGACTGGGTGATAGACACTGGGTAGGGTAGGTGCTCTGGTAAGCGCTGTGAATTGTGCAAGACTGTTGAATCTCAGATCTGTACCTCTGAAACAAATAATGCAATATATGTTAAGAAAAAAAAAAGAAGAAGAAGAAGGTAGCGGGAGGGGAAGAATGAAGCGGGGGAAATCGGAGGGGTAGACAAACCATGAGAGACGATGGACTCTGAAAAACAAACTGAGGGTTCTAGAGGGGAGGGGGGTGGGAGGATGGGTTAGCCTGGTGGTGGGTATTGAGGAGGGCACATTCTGCATGGAGCACTGGGTGTTATGCACAAACAATGAATCATGGAACACTTCATCTAAAATTAATGATGTAATGTATGGGGATTAACATAAGAATTAAAAAATATATATATCATATACGTATATGATATATATATCATATACGTATATGATATATATATATATATCTTGAACCTTAAGCAATGGAAGAGCAGAATGAACATATCCATACACTTTCCAAGATGAAATTCAAAATTTCAATGGCACCTCATCCCAAACTCATACGCGTTTGTAACACTAGAAAACTCAAAATTATAATCAAAACTTTCAACTACAAAAATGATAATCAGTAGGAAGGCATTTAGATAAGGGACTGTAGATTGAATATACTGATATATTATTCTGATTTGTATCATGAAATCTTAAAAGCACTTACTTTTATTGTTTGGTTCTAAATAAATTATTCTGTGAACTCTAGATCTAAAATACAATTTTACCGTGATCCATTTGCATACAATATAATGAAGACTCGGCCTAGCGAATATGCCTCACAGAGATGGTAATTATCATAGTTTAGGCTGATCAAAGACTATCAGTTGGTTGGTTTTCTTCATATAATTAGCATATTTCTCTTTTTCCAAATTCCTGAATTTTTACTTCTATCCAGGATGAAATGAGGTTAAGATTATCATGAAACAGCTACTAATCAATATCCCTTGGTATTTTAATTCCATGAAGACTCTTGTTGATGCCTACTGGGCTTCTGGAATACCTCCTTCTGTGACTAGGGAATAGAGTCATCAGTTAATCTTAAAGTATAGGAAGGAGTATAACCATCATTCAGCACACTCTGGAACTAATCTTGAACACACTGTAGGATTAGCACACCAATGGTACCATTTCTTCCGCCAGACAATGAAGAGCTCGCCCTGGTGTCTATGTTTCATGCAAATGGACTTTAAATAAATATCTGCTCGTTTCTCCATGTTACTTCCTTGTTTTATAATCCCCAATCCCTGGATCTACTACTACTACTATTAGACTTCCTTCCTAATTTTTTTTTTTTTTTAACCAATAGCAAAGCATACTTCTCCAGTCTGGATCTATACATGAAACATAGTATATATGCTTCTTCATAAAAGGTAGGGAAGAGATTTTGGCTAATGCAGCCCTCCTTTTCCACTTACCTTGGCTCTACCAGTACTCTGAAGAATGTGCACTAAGGCACAGGCCAACTCCTCCTTATTTCTCACACTAATTACTGGTTCAAGGACAGAACACAGCATGGTGTAGTTGCTGGTGACAAATTCTGCAAATTCTTTGTATTGCTCCATAGGCAGAATGGTGATAGTTTGGAAACGTGATTTAATCCGAATAGAAGGTCCTCCTGTCTTTCCTTTGTTGGGTGTAGGGGTACTCACTGGATACCACTTTTCTACAAATTGGCGACCGGTCACACTGGCAGTGGGAATGTTGACTAGCCCTACATAATTATTCTTGTCTTTTTTCTTCTTTTTTTCCACATCTTTATAAATGTGAACTGTGATGCTATGAAGAGGTGGAAGGCTGTAGAATTCAAAATGTTCACCCCAGAAAATATTATCTGCTTTGGTCTTGCTGGTTGTACGAGCAAAGAGGGTATCATCAAGGCACAGTTCACAGAAATATTTCTTTTTAGGGGCAAGGTCCTTGGCTTCAATGATCCATAAACGAAGAACATTTTCAGCTCGTCTGCAATTGTCCTATAAAAAAGCAACAAAGTAGAGTTGGAAAGCTGAAGTCCCAGAAAAACAACATTTTCCTTTTAAAGTAGGTGATACTGACCAGGCACTTTATTAAGGGTAGTCATTAAATAATGAAAGGGATTGCTTTCCCTTTGTTCAGGATAATAGCAAGCTCTAAATAAGAAGATATTAGAATCTTAGCCTCATACACTCAATTTACTTGGGTTAAAAAAAATATCATCCTGTAATGTAAGTTCTAATATAGCCAGTCTAGTAGCAACTGGCCCAATTTATGCAAATAAAAGAAGAGATAAGTAGTTAAGAAACTAGTGTTCTAGTCCCACTTCTGTCATGCACCAGCTTCCGACCTGGGCACGTGATGTAACTTCTGAGTCTTCTTACCCACACCGGTAAAATCACAAAAATATCTGCAATAAGATTATTTTGAGTGTAAAGTGGCATAACACGTAAATAAAAATTAAGGTGTGATTGCCTCATTTATTTTCTATCAACTTACTGCTTACAGAGTTAGACGTTTCTTAGACACTCAAAGCCACTGTTACCTTATTTGGCTGAACTGTCCTACGAAGGTTTTCCATCCACTTATCTCTCTCTGAAGCAGAGTTACAGCTGAAGCATTTACTTCCACTTAAGTACGTAACCTTCAACATAAAGATTAGAGATTAGGAAAAGGAAACAGGGTTTGGGGGCTCTATTTTTGTAATTCTATCATTTATGAGTTAGGAATATGCTATGAACCCAAATCATAACACACAAAATGGAAATGATATTTGGTAGTTCTGTGATATCTCTATTCTACATCTGCATCTACTTTTTGTTCTCTCACGTAGGGAGCATCCGCACTCATTTCTGGGTAGGAGAACAAAAACCATTGAGAATTCAGGTCAGGAAACTAAAACTGGCCTTTGGTTCGGAAAGATCAAAAATTAAAAACCTTCCAGGCTTGAAAATAAATACACTCAATCCTGAGTGAATTAAGAAAATAATAACTGAAAATGCAAGAGAGCCTCTAAAATAGCTTGTCAAATTTCTTGGGACTGCCTTCGCTATAATATTACAGAAAGGGTACTCCATGAAAGTGAGAAGAATTAGCAGTACTGAATTAATGTTTTGGAATCCATTTCTCCTCCACTAGGCAACCGGCTTGTTCATTTCCAGTTACTGACCACTATTATCGTTGTCCTTTAAAAATGAACTATGCTCTTTATATACTTAGCACCTAACACTGGGCCTGGTACACAGCCTGTTGAACTGAGCTCCACAAATAGGGAAAATCCACGTGACTTTTGTAAAAAAGAACACCAATAACTGACCTGTTCGAATATTTCGAGTATGCTCACATATTAACTCAATCTATGGGTACAACCTAGTGAATCAGATCAGATTATGTGTACTGTTCAGTATGGTAGCTACTAGCCACATGTGGCTAGTGAACACCTCAAATGCAGCTAGTCCAAAACGAGATGTGTTGTAAACGTCAAATAGACATCAGCTTTTGAAGACTTAGCTTAAAAAAAAAAAAAAAAGAATGTAAAAAAATCTCATTGATAATTTTATATTAGTTACCTGTTAAAATGATGATATTTGGGTTTACTAAAATTTTCGATTTTAGATTACATATTTGGCTAGCATTATATTTCTGTTGGACAGGGTAGATCCATAAGAACAGGGGTCAAACACCTTTCAACTCCTACACGATCTATCACAGGATTCGTATTAGTCACTTAGTAAGTTCATGTTAATTAATTAAATCTTAACCCTAACAATCATACATACATACATATATGTATGTAATATAATATATATGTATGTATACGTATGTGTGTGTGTATTTATATGTAGTTTTACACTTTAAATTACAAATGGTCAATTGTGTATATTTAGTTTGGGAGGGAGAAATTACCTTATAAAAAGTGATGGTCATAATTTATTGGTGAAGAGCAATTTATTCATTCAAGAAATTAGGTACCTGCAATGTGCCAGGGACCGGGCTGTGTGCAGGGGATTACAAAAATAAATAAGACACAGCCTCAGATCTTGAACTGCCCAGGTTGTAGTTAGAAAAATTATGGTTTTGGGTTAATCTTCTCAAAGAATCATTAAAATTGGGGGCTTAGGTTTTCAGGAGAAAGATAACACAGTGGGTGATATCTTTATCAAAACTAAAAAATTATTGAACATAATAAAAAAATAAATAAAAGAATAAAAAATGTTAAAAAAGGAAAAAAAATGAAAAAATTAAAATACCAACTCAGTTAAGTTATTGTTAGGCTTGTGACCTCTGCCGAGAATATAATAAGAACCCATTTATTTTGAAAGCAGACTAGGCCAAAAGGATTGAGAAGCCATCATCAATAACTTTAATGACCAATATAATTAGATTAATAGATTTCCAACATTTTCCTATAAGTAGGCAATTTTCAGCAACTGAAAGTCACTTAAGACGATCAAATCATCAATACCATAATAATGAAATCATAAAATTACTGGATAGAAAATGTTTGGTGTTTAACCTCTCTTCCTTCTTTCTATACTTTTTACCTCAAAGCAGAAGTCTTGTCCAAGGACGCTACTATGGAGAGGTTTCACTGATACAGGCTCTCCTCTGCCAAGATCCAGACATTCCACTGCACTGCAAGGGCTCAGCAAGGACTCATGGGAACGTGACTCTTTTAGTTTAGGCAGACCACGAGCCCTAAAAGTAGAAAAAGATATTTTAGACAGTGTAACTACTTGGCCTACAAGAAAATGAAGGACTAATGCACTGGAAGCTAACAACAAATGTATAAATTCCTAAGGGAAAAGGAAATAAGGAGCAAATTAATAGTTAATCCATAATAATAATAATAGTAGCCATAGTCACATGGCACATATAAACCACATATGTATTTGTGTGTGTACACACATATACACACTTTTTTTTTTCAGTACAACACAAAAACATATTATAACTTTACCAGTCTCAAGGGAGTTCAAAAAGCTCCACTACGGACATTGTTTTTATCCTCATTCCTATCTTGAAGATGAAGAAATACATACTATTCAAGGTAGCTTATATATTCTTTTTTCATGCAAAGGTATTATCAAAAGACATGTTTTATTTCTTTCCTTCTTTTTTTCACGTTATAGCTTGAACCTTTTCTCTCCTTCACAAAATAGTAGTGGCTGAACCCTCATTCTGTTTCTTTCTGCTTTGGCAGAATAAACACACTCACACACAGAGTCAAAGCCAAACTTTTCAGCACAAGACCCTGCCTTTCAAAAGATCTGATTTCCATCTCAATGCGGAATTCTTTTCTGGCAAGCATTTGGTCATATCCATGCTTTACTGTACAAACATGAATAAAGAATAAAACGCCCGAAGAAACCTCCCACCCTCGAAAGAAATGTTCAAACTCTCATCTAGAAGAACAAATCTTTGTCAACAACATTCAGGCATCCTGACCGATTCTGTTTCTCAGTTGTTTATAAAATTTTTTTGTTGTTGTTGTTTTTTTTTTAATTTTTAATTAACATATAATGTATTATGTTTCAGAGGTACAAGTCTGTGATTCATCAGTCTTACACAATTCACAGCACTCACTGTAGCACATACCCTCCCCAGTGTCCATCACCCAGCCACCCCCTCCCTCCCACCCCCCACCACTCCAGCAACCCTCAGTTTGTTTCCTCAGATTAAGAGTCTCTTATGGTTTGTTTAAAAAAGAATGTTGGGAATGACTCCTGCATGACAGGAGCTGGCCCCTCGCTGCCTTCCAGCTTGGGAAGAATTAACGAAGTCAAATGATACCAAGTAAAATATTCTTAGATCCAGAACTGGATAGCCAAGCAGTTTTACTCAGTAATTACAGAATTTATTGACTAAAATACCCAGAGTTAAATAGATATATGTTTCGAGTAGAACTACCCAGGAATAGGGATAAAAAGAAATGCCTGTGTAAAGACATTTGTTTTTGGAAAACACATTAAATAAGGAGCTTCACTTATTTCCTTGAAACGACTACGTTAACATTAGTATCAGAGTGGCTTTTGGTTAAATTATAAAGCAATGAGATACAGGAAGCGAGCACTAAAGGCAGCTCTTTGCCTTTTGTTTCCATTCTCACACTGTTTCATCAAGCTCCATACAGTAAGAAACACCTCAAGCAGTAAGACGTTGCATCCATTCTTCTTTCCACACACATGAAAAACAACTACCATTTAATGTTTACACTGAAAAACATGTGTTCTGATACTCAGCAGCCTTCCTAAGGTCAAAAAGCCAATATGTGTATTTCCCATGGATAATACAAAGCATGTACAAAAGGGACAAATGCCACCGAATGTTTTGTACATGAAAATATAACAAGGTGACATTTCTTTCCCTTTGTCCTCTTGGACAAGATAATGACATGTTATATACTGCAAACACAGCACCGCAACTCTAACTAAAGGCTACAACAAATTTTACTTTCATATAATTACCATATAACCTTTCTCAGTATGTTTCATAGGGAGCCAGTGGAGCGAACAGGGTACTGCAACGTTTTTAAAACACATATAAAACAATCATTGCAGCCCCTTTTTCCCAGCAAGGGCTAAGGAAAGCTGCTCGTGCTCTGGGAAGGAGCCTCCCGATAGGAAAGATGAAGGCCTATTTGAAATCGAAGCAGGTCTGACAAAGGGCTTACTTTTATTTTGAAAATTCTCAAGGAAAATATTCTCAAAACAGAAATTAATTTTGTTTTCACCAGAACAAACGCCTACCTACATGAAGCAATTGTACAGCCACCCAGCAGCGCAACCCCAAACCATAGCGGAGCCGCATGTCCCGGCGTCGTGAGGCACTTTCTGCGCTACCTCAGACAACAACTCTCTACTTAGGAGACAAGAACCAACAGAAGAGACTTTCCCTGCTGCCTCCGGTGACTGATAACATCTTTGGATAAATGTTTTCCAGGTGTAATTTCAAGTCTCCAACAGAAGTCGAACAGAAACCCAAACAAGGCAACATGAAGTCATCTTCCAAAGAGGCAGCAGGATAGGTAATATTCCTTCTTCTCTTCCTCAGGCTGCATCCAGCCAGCCCCTCAGGTAACACAAACAAGGTTCTGGGCTCTAGGCTGGGCCTGTTGCCATGGTGCTCCACCTAGAAGGAGAGCAGGGCTGGGAGGCAGCAGGGAGAAGCTATCGTTTGAAGGACTCGGGAGCATGCTCTGCGAATGTGACCATTTTAAGACAGGAAAGAAGGAATGGCAACGTCCCTACTCATTTCCACTCAGAGTTTCTCAAAGTCAAAGGCTGTAGGAAAAAAACAGAGGCAACTCTGTGGGTGGAGGAGAATCTCTTAACTCAGGGACAAATCTGAGCTTTGGCTCGCCTCCTCCGTGATTCCCTGCCCTCCACTAGAAGGTATTTGCTACATCCCACTTGCAAGAACAATCTTTCTCTCACATCTGTTCTATTTCTTTTGCAGTGTTTACCCTAGTTTAGTGTCCCTAGATATTATTTTATATTAACTTATCTGGATTACACAATTTTTTTAAAAGAGAAAATTGGATAAAATTCTTATTCACTGTATTTCCAATGCTGAACAAATTTCATTTCAATTCGATACTCACGTCTAACTTCCAAATGCAGCCATCAACAGATATTACAACCAAGACATCTGGAATTAGAATTCAAAACTTCTCCTCGGTATTGAAATTGCAATTATTAATATGTAGTTCAGAACCTCCTATTGTTCAGCACGTATGTACGTGTGTATACACACATGTACACCCTCACACCCATGAATTGAACACCAAGGTCACTAGGATGTTCAACATTACTACTGAATAAATAAGCAAGCCCTACCTCTTTGGGAAGAAAGTCTCCGGGAAGACAGAAGTAATTCCCAGAGAAGCAGGATTACAGTAAACAGGAAGATCAAGCAGCCTGGGAATGGCTTGAGGTTGGGGGAAGGTATTATCTGGGTAAATATTTCTATGTAATAGCATTAGTAACTCAAGTCCCCTCTAAATCATGTTTACCTCCTCCTGTACCTTCATGTGAATGGATTTTTCTTAGATCTTCTAAGTAGAGAGTTTTAACAGCCCTGTATGCCACTGCAGGTACTTCTCTAATGTAAAGCAGAACGTGGATTTATTGAGAGAATAATTTGAGTTTAAAGCCATTTTTCCCAGTCCAGTCTGACAATGGCCTTCATCAAGGAACCCAGCCTTGAAAAGTGAACCTTGCGAATCCCTTGACGACTAGCCACGGTTCTCTTCCCACCACCTGCACTTCTACCCCCAACCCCCATCATCCCAAACACTATGTAAGAATAATTCAGGGCTCCAATATAATTATTTCTTGGTTTAATTGGGAAACTGCTTTCCAGAAGCAATTTTACTTTCAGTTAAGGAACATCATATTCTTTACATTTTTGTTTTAAGGTGAGCAAACAACCTTGATTGCTATGTAAACTCCAAGGCCTCTAGCAACGTGATAGGTAAGGGTTAACAATCTAATTGCTTTGCTGATGAAGATTACCTGCTGCTTCTGACCTATTTAAGAGATAAACTACAAGACAAGAGAAGCCTTCAATTACTCACTACAGTAATAAGTATTCCCTATCTTAAAATCAGTCTTAAAAGAAAAAAGTGAAGGGTTGGGGGATGGGGAGCCAATACACACACCACTGGATAGACTGATAGAAAAAAAAAAAAAGGAGTCAAAGAACTCTGATTAGTGTGATGTTAAGTAAAACACAGCTGGATTTTCCTCAGCATAACCATTCAATTTTTTTAAAAGCCATATTTCCCCCAAAGTGCCAATGGTGCTTGGATGTGTTAGCTCAATCCGCCACGTGTTTACAGATTCAGTTCCAAATCATCCGGGAAACTTTTAATTAAAAATGCTTATTGCCACACAAAACCCTGCACGCCAGCGCAGGTGAATTTCTGCTGGGCTTGGCAGTTATGATTCCAGATTGCTTCACTGAATTCTTGAAGAAACAGCTCAGCCATAAGGTGGGTGCAGCAATCTATGCTTATATTCACCAGTATGTATTCCCAAGGCACTTTACCTTGTTTGAGAATTTCCCAGGTAGTAACTAATGAGATTCAGTATCCTAATACTCTACCAATAAATATGCGTAGGGTCCAATAAGTTTTTAAAAATTGCATCTGAGATCTCACTTTGGGAAAAATGTGGCTTTACGTGCACCCTACATTTTATTGTTTTTCGACCTGGTAGATCTATTGAAAAAGCAGATCTTTCCCTGTACTATAATTTTAAAGATTTCCTCCCTTGGACTAAAAAACAACAACAAAGAAGAAATTAGAACTCATTCACCAGAATTCTACTGTGGACTCAGAAGAATGTCCTCCCTGAGGATCCTCGCTGTACTGGTTTATCTGCTGCAGTTAAAGCCAGTCCCTCCTGCTTAAATTACTCACTGATTTTTATGTTAGCTTTAAAAAATATACCACACAACCACTCACACAGAAAGCTATTTATGGAAACATGACATATATTGCTGATCTTCCCTTTCCCTAACTCTCAGCCTCTAGACAGGATGGTCTAATGAGCCCAATTGCTAATGGCAAAAAAGGATATTTGTCAGCCTGAGCTGTCACTTAAAACAAACAAACTCATGGTAAGGAAATTTATCATCATAGACAAAAATGACATTCAACCTATTTTGGTACATATACATGTATACATGCAATGAAGGAAGACACCAAAGAAAGACAAGATCATAAATATTAAACATGTTTAGGAGGGCAGAAAACCCATCTAACCTCCAATATGACAGACATTAGGAACAATCCCTTTACAGAAACTGTACCAAAAAAAGAACAAAAAAAAAACCAAACCAAACCAAAACAAAAAAAACCCCCAGAAACTGTACCATACTGTAATATACCTATTACTTTTTTTTGTCCTTAAATTGCAAATGGAATAAGATCTACCAGTGCCTATTAAATTAAACACAACTATACTGAATTTTTAATACCCATGAAATGATGTGGAGAAAAGGGAACCTTCTTACACTGTTGGTGGGAATGCAAGCTGGTGCAGCCACTCTGGAAAACAGTATGGAGGTGCCTCAAAAAGTTGAAAATAGAACTAGCCAATGATCCAGCAATAGCACTATTAGGTATTTGCCCAAAGGATACAAAAATACTGATTTGAAGGGATACATGCACCCCCATTTATAGCAGCATTATCAACAATAGCCAAATTATGGAAAGAGCCCAAATGTCCATTGACTAATAAATGGATAAAGAAGTTGTGGTGTATATACACAATGGAATATTACTCAGCTGTAAAAAAAAAAAAAAAAATCTTGCAACAATGTGGACAGAGCTAGGGAGTATTATGCTAAGTGAAATAATTCAAAGAAAGAAAAATACCATATGATTTTACTCATATATGGAATTTAAGAAATGAAATAGATGAATGTAGGGGGGTAAAAAAGAGAGGAAGGCAAACCATAAAACAGACTCTTAACTACAGACAACAAACCGAGGGTTGGGGCGCCTGGGTGGCTCAGATGGTTAAGCATCTGCCTTCGGCTCGGGTCATGATCCCAGGGTCCCGGGATCGAGCCCCACGTCTGGCTCCTGACTCGGCGAGGAGCCTGCTTCTCCCTCGCCCTCTGCCTCTCCCCTGCTCATGCTCTCGCTCTCTCTCTGTATCTCTCTGTTTCAAATGAATAAATAAAATCTTTAAAACAAACAAACAAACAAACCAAGGGTTGCCAGAGGGGAGGTGGGCGGGGGATGGGCTAAACAGGCGATCGGCGTTAAGGAGGGCACTTGTTGGGATGAGCACTGGGTGTTGTATTTAAGTGATGGTTCACTCAATTGTACACCTGAAACTAATACTACACTGTATATTAACTAACTGGAATTTAAATAAAATTTGAAACAAAACCAACTAAACCAAACCATACTCACAAAAACTCAACTAACATACTTATTAAAGAGTGATTGGAAAGACTAATAACTTTTCTCTTTCTCCAAATTAGGTTAGACTTTTAGTCTCATTATTGCCATAAATTAAATATGGGTGAAAGGAATATAAATGAGGAAAAACTGGTGGAATTCAATGACATTTACTTTTTACTCATTCTTAAACTCATGACTATTTGCTTTCCCATTACTTTCTCCTTTGGTTGAATATGTATGTATGACCCCCTCTATCCATCCAACAATTACTTGGTGCACATTATATGTCAGGCACTATACTAGAGGTAGATGCAAGGAATACAATAGTGAAGAAGAAAGACATGGTCCTTGTACTCACACACAGTTTACAATCTAGTTATCCATTACAATACAATGTGATAAGACCTATGAAAAAGGATGCGAAAGAGGCTCTGTGAACCTATCACCTCAACTTAGCTCCATGCAGACATGGAGGTGCAGTTCTAGAGGGAATGGCTAGCCTGAGAGAAGGCCTGTGATGAAAGTATACAAGTCTGGGGTGTTTGAGGAATGGATGAGAATTCAGCACTGTGGCTCTGGTGCAGTGTGGGTGAGCACAGGGGCTGAGAGAAGAGGGGTGGGGAATACTGAGGCTTACGAGCTACCATGATGGGACTTGTAGTAATGTGGGTGCTTCAATTTGATCAAAGGCCTATGGATGGACATAGAAAAGTTTTGGGTGGTGGAGGGGGAACAACATAATCAGATGTGCCTCAGTAGGAGTACTTTGGCTAAGGTGTGGAGAAAAGAGGGGCACATGGAGAGGGAGAGAAAAAATGGAACACCTAGAGACTAAGTTCACAGATTATGGCAGTAACCTCAGTCAAGATCATGAACTACAGATCAGCAGAAGTGGAAAGAAGTGGATGGATTTGAGAGAGAATTAGAAGGTCAATAGGTCTTAATGATGGAATGTTGGAGCCATCAGGGAGAGGGTAGAGCCAAGGATGAGCCCCTGGGCAGAAAGATGGTGATGTCCTTTACAGAGATGGGGAATGAAAGGCAACACTTGTTGAGGTGAGGGTGGAAACAAAATCAAGTTACATACAAGGTAAGTTCGACGTTTTTCTGGGTAGATGTTTGCTGTAGACTGAATGTTTGTGTCCCCCCGCCCTCCATTTATGTTGAAATGCTAAACTCTAAGGTGATAGTATTTGGAGGGGTGACCTATGGGAGGTGATTACATAATGACGGTGGAGCCCTCATGAATGAGATTTGTACCCTTATAAAATAGAACCAGGAGAGATCCACTGCTCATTCCCCCCATGTGAGGACACAGTGAAAAGGTGGGTCTTTTGAATCAGAAAGCAGGTCCGGACCAGACACCAAATCTGCCCAAGGCTTGATCTTGAACTTCTCAGCCTCTGGAACTGTGAGAAATAAATTTCTGTTTATTATAAGCTACTTAGTCTATGGTATTGTTATAGCAGCCTGACTAGACTGACACTATGACTACTGCAGGACAACATGCAGATCAAGAAAAGGTCCTAAGAAAATAACCCAAGGAATGCTAACATCTAAATCTATAAAACTGACAAAAGAGACTGTAGAAGTTAAAAGACCAAAGGAAAATTAGAAGACTGGAGTATCATAAAAGCCCAGGGAAGAGAGCTCTCAAGAAGCGTGGACTGTCCATTACTGCAGATCAGTGTGTTAAAATATTAATAGTAGCTACTGGATATACGGACTGAGAGATAATTGAGACTTCGGTAAGAGTAATTTTAGTGAAGCAATAAGGACAAAGATGAGATTGCAGTGGGCAGAGATAATGAATCGGATGTGAAAAAGTGGAGACTAACTCATGGAGTCTGACAGTGAAGAGGTGGTAACTGGGAAATAGCTAAGGGAGACATGAGATGGAAATGGGCTTGAAGAGTTTTTTTTTTTTTTTCCTAATTAATCACTTTCTTCCCCTTAAACAATGAAGAAATAAACACTCATGGGTAATAAATTCCAAGAGCCCAGAAGGATAGAAGGTGAAGAATATAAGTAAATATAGGTACTTTCCTCAATCTCCTGGAGAAAATACTATTAACAATGTGACCCCTCCTTTTACACACAGACAACCAAATATATACACATACATTTCACACACACACACGTATATACGTATTCACACACAAATGGAATTCTACCATACTTTTTTTCCTTTAGAGTGTATTTTGGACTTCTGTCCATATTGGAACATATAGATATGATTCGCCTCTTTTTAATAACCATATAGTATTCCCTTGTGTGGACCTATAGTGGTTCAACCAGTCCCTGAGGACCATCTCAGTTTTTTCCTCTTTCCTTTTCTTTCTTTCTTTTGTTCTTCTGTGATCACCACCCAGTTTCAAAAAGTATCTTAGTATACATATCGTTATGCACATGTGCATGATTTATGGGTTAAATTTCTAGATGTGAAACTGCTAGATCAAGGAGTACATACATCTAAAATTTTGATACTGCTAAATTAACCTACACAAAACATGGCATCAATTTAAACTCCTACCAGCATGTTTCTATATGCTATCACCAAAACCGGATATGGCTGAACTTGAAAAACTTTTGCCAGGATAATTGGTGAAAAATGTTATTCCATTATTGCTTTCTTATGCATTTCTTTATGAGGTTGAGACATTTTAATATGTTTATTGGCAATCTCAGTTACCTTTTCTGTGAGTTACAAACTGCTATTTCATGTTCTTAAATCTTTTTTCTAATTGTTGAACTTAACTGATATGTAAATGTTCTTTGTATGTTAAATAAATTAGTACTTTTCCTGTCATATGCATAGTTACTTCCCCCAGTTTACGCTTAGAAAGGATTCTTCCATTCCAAGATCATAAGAAATCCAGCTACTATATTTTCTTTTAGTGCTTTTATTTTTTCACCCAATACATTTGGAATTAGGGGTAGGAGAGATGAAAGGAGTACAAAAGGGAGTCAACTTTTTATTTCAACAAATTGTGAAAATATCATGGCCACAAATTGGCACATTCATCATCACTGTATTCTACTCTTATTAAGAGCTGTTGTTTTGAGTATGTTTGTGTGTATGTCTATATGTGTGATTTTTACCTTTCATTTTTCCTTCTCAATCATTTCCTCAGCAAGTCAGGATTCCTATCAACACATGCAACAGAGAGTATAATGGAAAAGGTACTCGACTCGGAGCCAAAAGTATGTATTTATGTCACCTCCAACCACTCGCTAGCTATATGTGATGTGGAACAAATAATTTATTCTTTCTGAACCATAGTTACCTCATTTGTAAAATGTGGATAATGATTTCCTATACCTCACACAGTTACTGTGAGAACCAAATGTTATAACATATGATTTCACAAACATCTCATAAACTACAGCACAAATGGGGCTACCATTGCAGACATGGGGCTTTTTCACATATGACATGTATGAGTTTATTTTATGTGAAGTATTCATTTGGTTGAGATCAAGATAGTTATTCTTCAAAATATTCTTTGTTGGAACAATATGAAGACAGAAGGAATAAATGTACATAAACAACTTTTCTATTAAGATAAAGCATTCTAATGAATTATAAAATGCTATCATGATACAATTGGATTGGATTTTAGTTCATAAAACTATGGGATCCTTAATTGGCCTACAGCAGTAAACACTGATAAGAGAAACTATAATCTACAGCCAGACTGTATTGATTAATAACCTGAAATTCAATAATTTCTGAGAAACTGTCCTTCTATCCAAGTATACCATATTAAAAAATATTATTCTTTATTATCTAGAATTCATTTGCAGTCTTCTGTTTCAGGCTAACAAACATTAAGTTCCTTAATAGGACAGGCATTGTATGAGGGGATGAGGATACAAAGGCTGTCTGTACTCTTGAGGAGCTTCCAATCTGCTGCAGTAAGCAGAAACGTGAAAAGATAAATTCAGTAGAAAGTAGCCCTATAAAAGTCCCATAAGTTTGGCCATTAGTTTAGGATGATGGATGGGAAGAACAAGGCAAAGAAGTCCAAAGGCACTGGACTCCTGATTTGGGTGGCATGAATATGAGTTAGAATGTTGTAAATTATGACAAAGGACAAGGGGTAAGAATAGGAAATGGTATTTGGGATAGAGAGGGCAGCAAGATCAAAAGCAAAGAAATACAAAACAGTGTGGTAAGTAAAAGACTTGTTATAGAGTGGTAGGAGACAATGCTGAGAGTTAGGTAGGGACAGGGCCATGTCGCACTTTGTATGTTTTGCTAAAGACCACAGATTAATAAAAGTATTATATGCATATCTGATGAAATATCAAAATTGAAGTTTCAATTGAGACATTAAGAGAAAACAGATTTGTATACTGAAGTCAAGGACTAGACAAACTGTAGAATTTACAAAGGAAATGTTCTGGAGCCAGTTCTATTACCTTGAACCTCTCAGAATAAGACTATAAAAAGTGGTCAGAGGGGTGCCTGGGTGGCTTAGTCAGGTAAGCATCTGCCTTCAGCTCAGGTCATGATCGAGCCCCTCGTCGAGCTCCCTGCTCAAAGGAGAGTCTGGTTTCCCTCTCTCTGCCCCACCCCCAGCTGTGTGCTCTCTCTCTCAAATAAATAAAATCTTAAAAAAAAAAAAAGTGGTCAGAGTGTAGAGAAGGGAAAGGATTTTGTGAGAGACAATTTTTGGAGAAAGCTGTGAGGCTCATCTCCCTGCCTCCCACCAGAGAAATGGCTAGATGATGCATATAGGGTGAAGTTTGATTCTATCTGGAAAATCTAGATGATAAATGATTAGCTGTTGGTGGCAGAACCTAAGAGGGTTGACGCTTTTAGATTAGCCTGCACTCCTAGAGGTTTGTCAGGGCAGAGGAATTGTGGTATTTCCTGTGGACCAAAGGACTAGAAGGGTAAAGAGACCAGAAGAACAAGAATTTCTCCCCAGAAATTGTGAAAGGAGTTGCTAGTGAACACCTGGGATAGACATATACCCACTAACCTCAATGAAACCATAGATGCGAGCTCCTCAGAGATGAGACATTTGTGAAGAATTCCCCAAAGTACCCCATGAGGGAACAGTAAGCTTTAAACATTGGCCAGGCTCAGACAGCATTATAGAAGGCTAAGATAGTACTAGAACTTTCTTATCCCCTTTTTCCTCCTTTCTGACTTCTCTTGCCCAGGACCTTCTGGCAACTTCTAAAACCATGGCTAGTAAGCTGGAAGGGAAGAGCAGATCAGGAGAGAAGTAAGTAGTTTACAATATTTCCCTCTCCAAAGGAAGGCAGACTCCCTGTAACTGGCTTGGCTGGGACAAGTTCTTAGTTTTGATACCTTGGACTGAACGCCAGTAAGTTCTGAGTCAAGATCTTTTATTTAAAGCCAACACAAGATTAAATAAATGGATTGGCAACCTAAATACAAAAGCTAAAAATCATAAAACTTCTAGAAGACAGCATAGGTGACTATCTCTTGGGACATAAAAAACACTGTAAACATAGCTGGTGGGAATGTAAAATGGTTACAGATACTCTGAAAAAGAATATGGCAGTTTCTTGTATACCTAAACATGTGCGTGCCATCCTACCGAGCAACTACACTCACATGCATTTACACCAGGGAAGTGAAAACTTATGCATATGCAACTTTTCTTCATGTGTACCCAAATGTTCTTCAGTGGGTGAATGATTTCACAATCTCTGGTACATCCATACAGTGGAATACTACTCAGCAATAACAAGGAGCAAACTATTGATAGATGCAACAACTTGGGGGGTTTTCAAGGGCATCCTATGCACTGAAAAAATGGCAATCTTAATTGGTTATATGCTATATGATTCCATTTATATAACACTCTTGAAATAGCAAAACTATAGAGATGGAAAACAAATTAGTGGTTGCTAGAGGACAGGGATGGTTGTGGGGAGGCGGGTAGGACTGTGAAGGGGCAGAAGGAGTTTTTTTCTGGTAATGGAACAAATCTATATCTTGATTGTGGTGGTGATTACACAAATCTATACATAGGATGAAATTGCATAGAACTATGCAGAGCATATGAAAATTGGTGAAAACTGAGTAAAGTCTGTAGTCCAATTAATAGTACTGTACCAAGATCAATTATCTGGTTTTTATATTATAGTACAGTTATAAGATATAGCTATTGGGGGGAGTTGGGGGAGGGGTTTACAAGACTCTACATACTATTTTTTACAATTTCTTGTGAGCATATAAATTCAAAGTAAGTTAAAAAATTAGTTCTAATTAGGAGAAACTCAAGAAGCTCAGTATATTGTCCCAAAATTCTCCCTACAAATGAACACCACACTTAACTTTTAGGTATCTCCTGACAATGAACAAGCCAACTGCTTTAAAACCATGCTTTGTCAGTGGGCCTCAGAATTGAGGACATCACTGTGAAGGTTTTTATTTGAGGGATGTGTGAAGAGGTTAAGAAAATTCTACTCCATGTGTTTATCTTTACTTCAAGACCAGTAAATTTAAGTAGCGTTTCCAGGCAAGGCTGGCCACCCGGCAGACAGTTGGAACCTTGGAATGTCTGATAATGTAGTATGACCACTGTTCTTCAGCATTTCCTCATTTTTTAAACCTTTTAAAAATGCATTTGAATGAAAGGTATAAATATCAGTCTTCTCCTGTCCCAACACCCTTCCACATGACATGGCTTTAATTTGAAAATGTTGCCAATATTGATTCTAGGAAATCACTTTACTGGCTTTTATCTGATTAGATGGCTTTGGAACTATGATGACTTTGTGACATCCTATTGATTTCACCTCTAAAATGTTCCTCCTATCTTGACTCTGCCTCTTCATTCCCAGTGTCACTATCCTCCTTACAGCCTTATTTCCTACAATAGCTCTTTGCTAACTGGTTTCCCAAACTTAGTATGTGCACACCAAATCATTTGAAATTCCATTCCTGGATTAATCTATACATGGCACAATTCTGATTAGGTCATTTCCTTGCTCAAAAGTGTTTAAAGGCTCCCCACTGCTTATATGATAAAATCCAAACTCCTCAGTGTGACTGACATTCAAGGATTTCCCTGTATAAGGAATATTAGGTTGAAAATAATTTTCACTCAGAATTTTAAAGACATTTCTCCATCAACTTCCAGTTTTCAATATTTCTATGAGAATTACAATGTGATCCTCCCACTCTTCCTCTGTATGTAACCTATTTTTTTCTTTCCAGAAGCTTTTAAGATTTTTTTTTTGTCTCGGTGATCTGATATTTCTTGATGATGTGAATTGATGTGTGTGTGTGTGTTTGTGTTGGGGTGGGGGGGGTCTTTTGTCTTTTTTCATTCACTGTGCTGGGAATTTGATGGCCTTTCTAACCTGGACATTTATGTTTTCTTGTTTTGAGACATTTTCTTGTATTGTTTCTTTGACAATTTCCTCTCTGAAGTTTTTCTATGTTCTCTTTTCCTAGAATCTTCTGGGTTGATTTTCTCAATTTCTATTCTACTTTCTGGGACAGTGACTTGACTTGAGCTATAAAAGCTAATGAGGTTATGTGTATGGAAAGATGGGCAGGGTGAAGGGGACTTCAGCTTTTTGATCTGTACTTATGTACTAAAACTTATTTTTTTTAAAGATTTTATTTATTTGTTTTTGAGAGAGAGTGATAGTGCACACAAGCCTGTGCATACACACAAGCAGGGGAGTGGCAGAGGGACAGAGAGAGAGAGAGAGAGAGAGAGAGAGAGAGAGAATCTCAAGCAGACTCCCTGCTGAGTGCTCAAGTTTATTAAAAGATAAACTTTTTAATTCTTAAGCTCTCTTTCTTGTTTCTTTGATGTCCCTTTTCTTGTATCATCTTGTTACTGTTTCATAGATGTACAATCTTATCTTTTGAAAATATTATGCCTTAGGGGCGCATGGATGGCTCAGTCATTAAGCGTCTGACTTCAGCTCAGGTCATGATCCCGGGGTTCTGGGATCGAGCCCCGCATCGGGCTCCCTGCTCAGTGGGAAGCCTGCTTCTCCCTCTCCCACTCCCTCACTTGTGTCCCCTCTCTTGCTGTGTCTCTGTCAAATAAATAAATAAAATCTTAAAAAAAAAAAAAAAGAAAAGAAAATATTATGCTTTAAAGTTGTTTTTGGCTCTGTGCAGTGTTTCTTTTTCTCCTGGGTTGTTTTTTTCTCCCTCCTATTTGTTTGTTTTGCTCTCTTTTATGTTGGAGACTTTCCTCCAATATCTGGAGATTCTTGGTTATCTGTTTATATTTAATAGTAAAGCACTTAAAAAACACGATGGAAGTTTTGTGCACTGGAATGGAGCTTATAGACTAATCAGCTTCATTGTAGAGTATTTCCTGGCCAGCTGTTTCTTGTTTTTTTTTTAATTTAACATTTTTATTGAGGTTGAGATATGATTCACACACCATAAAATCTATCCATTTAAAGTATACAGTTTTCAGTATATTCAGATTTGTGCAATTGTCACCACAATCTAAGCTTAAAACATTTTCATTGCTCCAAAAAGAAGCCTCATGCCCATTAACAGTCATTCCTCATTCGTGACTCCCCCTACCTTATATCCCCAGCCTCTGGCAACCATTAATCTACTGTCTCTACAGATTTGCTTATTCTGGACATTTCTTTTTTTTTTTTCAAAGATTTTATTTATTTATCTGACAGAGAGACACAGCGAGAGAGGGAACACAAGCAGGGGGAGTGGGAGAGGGAGAAGCAGGCTTCCCACAGAGCAGGGAGCCCGATGCGGGGCTCGATCCCAGGACCCCAGGATCATGACCTGAGCCGAAGGCAGACGCTTAACGACTGAGCCACCCAGGCGCCCTATTCTGGACATTTCATATAAATGGAATCATACAAAATATGGTCTTTTGTGATGGTCTTTTTCACTCAGCATAAGGTTTTCAAGATTTATCCATGTTGTAGCATGTTTTAGTACTTCATTCCTTTTTATGGCTGAATAATACACTTGGCCTTAAACAATCCATGTTTGAACTGTGCAGGTCCACTTACAGTGGATTCTTTTTCAGTAAATACAGTACATTACTGTAAATATATTTTCTCTTCCTTAGGATTTTCTGTTTTTAAGGATTTTATTTATTTGACAGAGAGAGACACAGCTAGAGAGGGAACACAAGCAGGGGGAGTGGAAGAGGGAGAAGCAGGCTTCCCACGGAGCAGGGAGCCCGATGCAGGGCTCGATCCCAGGACCCTGGGATCACAACCTGAGCCGGAGGCAGACTAACGACTGAGCCACCCAGGCGCCTCTTTAGGATCTTCTTAATAACATTTTCTTTTCTCTAGCTAACTGTATTGTAAGAATGCAGAATATAATATATATAACATACAAAATATGTGTTAATTGACTGTTTATGTTACCCGTAAGGATTCTGGTCAACAGTGGGCTATTAGCAGTTAGGTTTTTGGGGAGTCAAAAGTTATATGTGGATTTTCGACTGTTGCAGGGGTGGGCGGGGAGAGGGTGGTCAGCACATCTAACCCCTGTGTTGAGTTCAAGGGTCAATTGTAATGCATTGTACGGATATATCATGTTCTGTATATCCATTGATCAGCTGATGGACATTTGGATCATAACCACTTTTTGGCTATTATGAATAATATTGCTATGAATACTCATGTACAAGTTTTTGTGGTGACATAATGTTTTCATTTCTCTTGGATATACTTAGGAGTGGAATTACCATAGAGGTTTGTAAGAGGCGAACACAAATGTTGCTGTCTGTAGGTCTTTTTATCTGGGTTGGTTCAGTTTCTCAAATTTGCTATGTGACAAATGTAAGCCTGACTGCTGGCCTTCTAGAGCTGGGTGGGAGCTGAATCATTGCAGAATTCTGGAGGTGGGTGGGTAAATCAACCTCATTCTTTTGTTACAGACTGTTAGTTTTCTTTCAAATGTCCATCCCTCCCTCCTTAATAACAGACTCTGGCATTACTGGGGGGAAATGATGTACCCAGGTATAACATTTTCCAGCCTCTCTTGCAGAAAGAGATGGTAATGAGACACAACAGAAGTCACTGGATGGGGTTTCAGGGAAATGGCTTTAAAGGGAAAACACTTAACTGGAAGACAGGTGCCCTTTTATGATACCTGAAACATGGGTGCTATGGCTGAAGCTTTAGTAGCTACACTGTATCCAGAAAGAGATCCTTGAAGACCCTAAGGATGGGAGAGGAAAAAGCTCACAAAGAGCCTTGGTCCCTTAGCCCTGGACTGCCCACCTTCAGATTTCTTTTAGGTGAGGAAAAAATAATTTTACTTGTTTAAGCCATTACTATTTGGAGTTATCTGTTAACTACCAGCCAGTGTGAATCCTAAGTGATAGACTTCTTTTCAGAATTTCACTCTGTAGGCAACTAGTCTGATTGTCCCTTAATTTTAAGTAATCTATCATTCAACTTTCTCCTCGTTTCATCAAAGATGGAGTTCATATTTCTTTTCTTATAATGAGTAATTTTTAAGACAAAAAAAGCAGAAGCTTTTTACCTACCAACTTCAAAACTGGAATTTTACCTTTCCAATCTTATTTCCTACCTTCCTGCTTTGTATACCATGAACTATTCAGAATTTCTCTTTAAGCTCCATCATTTCTTATAATCTGTTTTTGCTCATTATTTCTATTCTGAGAAAAGCTCTCTCCCTGTATCTGTTTCTAAGTTCAAATGAGACCTGTTCCATTCATGGGCCACTGCCCAGTAAAGATGTTTCCTGAATATCCAGCAGGAAGTCATCTCAGCCTACCTGTACCATCTTCTCCTGGACACTGACTTCTTTTACTGGACTCTCCTGAGGTCGGGGGCCATGTCTTTAGTTCTCTACATTCCTTTGTAGTACATAGCTTTCTGGAATGTACCTAACCATCACACATGTTACTGTATATCAAATTTGGTTTCTAGAAATATTAATTGGCAAAAGCTTTACTTCGTATGCCTGTGCCCCACAATTTCATAAAGGAAATTCTGAGTTTAAGGACTACTATAAATGGACCCAAAAAGCAACACTGGTAACCAAATTCCACCACAGCCTTATAGCAGAGTTTATGACCAGTAGATCATTGGCTAGACAAACCTGGAGCTGCGAGGGTCTTTCTGATCAGTCAAGTCTGCATGTTAAAATACCCTATTGTATTTTGCACAGAAAAGCTTACTGATCATATTTAGCAAAACTCATTTAAAACTGTGTCTCAGTCATCTTAAGCAGTAACTCAGACCTCATGAGAAAATTTTACCTTTTTATTTTTTTTTAAAAGATTTTATTTATTTATTCATGAGAGACAGAGAGAGAGAGAGAGAGAGGCAGAGGGAGAAGCAGGCTCCCAAGGAGCAGGGAGCCCGATGCGGGACTCGATCCCAGGACCCTGAGATCATGACCTGAGCTGAAGGCAGATGCTTAACCATCTGAGCCACCCAGGCGCCCAAAATTTTACCTTTTTAAAATGCTATGAGTGCAGATAAGTTTTGTGGTTATCAAAAACCTGTAAGAACTCCTATCATGATCACTACTGCATTATTCTCTGATACTTCAAGATAGAATCTCTCTTCGTCTTGAAGTGGGGAGAGATGAAGTGATTTGCACAGGATCATAATGAGAAATGTAATGAGAAACAGATCTCTGACTTCTTCTGTGTTCTGGTCAAATTTGTTGAGGTAGGTCATAAAGAAAAAGATTGGCATATTAGACCAAATGAAAATCTAACACTTCGGGCGCCTGGGTGGCTCAGTCGTTAAGTGGCTGCCTTCAGCTCAGGTCATGATCCCAGAGTCCTGGGATCCAGTCCCACATCGGGCTCCCTGCTCAGCGGGAAGCCTGCTTCTCCCTCTCCCACTCCCCCTACTTGAGTTCTGCTCTCACTGTCTCTGTCAAATAAATAAATAAAATCTTTAAAAAAAAAAAAAGAAAAGAAAATCTAACACTTCTATAAAATTTACTGACACGATTTTAATTTTTCATTATTTATTTATGAGAGAGAGATAGTGTGTGTGTGTGTGTGTGTGTGCAGGTGGAAGGAGGAGCAGAGGGAGAGGGACAAGCAGACTCCCCGCTGAGCGTGTAGCTGGACATGGGGCTTGATCTCATGACCCAGAGATTATGACCTGAGCCTAAATCAAGAGTTGGATGCTTAAGTGACTGAGCCACCCAGGCACCCCTAGAGACATGATTTTTAAAAGACAAGAAATAGACTGGGAGATAATTTTAGCAACATGCATAACAGTGGCTTACAATCCCTAGTAATAATAAAGCACTACTACAAATCAGGGAAAAAAGGACAAAACAGCTCAATAGAAAAATGGGCAAAGCAATAAATAAACAAGTCATAGAAGAAGTGAAAAGATGTTCAACTTATTAGGCATTAGGGAATCACAAAACAAAAAAATGCATCCCCCTGCATCTTTTTTTGAGAGGCAATATAGCATAAAGTTTAAGAATGTAGACTCTAGAGCCAGACTTCCTGGATTTGAACCACAGGTCTGCCATTTTCTAACCTTGTACAATTTACTTATTTCTCTGTGTCTCCGTTTCCTCATCCTCAAAATGAGGTCAATACAGTAACTACCCCATAGGATTTGTTGTAATGATTAGAGTTAGTTTATATAAAATGCTTAGAACAGTGTCTGGCACATAGTAAATACTATATAGGTGTTTATTATTAGTATTTATTCCATCACATTGATACAATGTAAAATGTTATTTAAAAGATTAAAGTAATCCATGGGGTGCCTGGGTGGCTCAGCTGGTTAAGCCTCCTACTCTTGATCTTAGCTCAGGTCTTGATTTCAGAGTCGTGAGTTCAAGCCTCTTGTCCGGCTCCAAAAGATAAAAGTAATCCTACTCTGTTGGTGGAAATGGTAATTACTACAGCTTTTTTGAAGGATAATTTGATAATGTGCATATGCTATATCTAGTAGTTTTACTTCACAAATCTGACTCAATCACATAAGGACAAAAAAAGGTGTATGTTCAGAAATGTCCACTGTATCGCTAGTTTGTGCCCCAAAGGGGGAAACAATTAAAGTATCTATCACAGAAGTGGAATATGTTACAAAAAACTGTAGCATACCAAGAAGGCAGCTGTTAAAATAATGTAGATTTACATGTACTGACATAAAAGTTGTCCAAAATATTTGTATTAAAAAGTAAATCACACAGTAATATGTGTAATATGATTCCACTTATATGAAAATAGGCAAAACATATATATGTGTGCATTTATGTATGGATTTTTAAAGAGGTGTGAAAATATACAACTGCTCATGAGGTTATGTGTATGGAAAGATGGGCAGGGTGAAGGGGACTTCAGCTTTTTGATCTGTACTTATGTACTAAAACTTATATTTTTTAAAGATTTTATTTATTTGTTTTTGAGAGAGAATGATAGTGCACACAAGCCTGTGCACACACACAAGCAGGGGAGTGGCAGGGGAGTGGCAGAGGGACAGAGAGACAGAGAGAGAGAGAGAGAGAGAGAGAGAATCTCAAGCAGACTCCCTGCTGAGTGCTGAGCCCAGTGCTGGGCTCCATCTGAGCCACCCAGGTGCCCCTGTACTGAAAGTTTTTAAAACAAAGACATATGCATTTTACTGTATAATTTAAAAACTGAAAAAAAGGGTTGCTTACTAGGTCTGCTTAGAGTTTCTACGGATTTGACATAAGAACAGAAATGTTTTGCTACTGAGATTTAGACACTATATACCATTTTGGAAGAAATGGCCTGACTTGGGCAATCAATGCATATAACCCAAGAAAACCACAGTTTTTGAAAAAAATCTTTGGTCTCACCCATAAGGGTACTGATTCAAAGAACTCAGTTGATTAATATCTTGTACCTTAATTCTATTTATATGCATCTTCAGATGATCTGAAGGCAAGAGAGCCTGTTTAAAAAAAAAACATTATATATTCAAACTCTAGTGAGTATATCCCTTTATGGGAAGAATAAAGTTTTTGAAAGCTTTCTGTATAAGAAACTTCTATAATTCAAATGGATTTGAAAAATATAAATATTTGAGATTTACTGGCACCTTTTTATTATGCTGTATTTGAGATACAAAGATACTATTGATTGAAGCAGAACTGCATGGAAGGCACACATAATGAATTTAGGTCATCGGAAAGGCTAAATAAAAGTGCACTAGCTATATAATAGCATATAGGAGACTCTAGGAGAATACAATCTAGTGGTAATTCAATCTAAGCATTCCTTTAGGCTACCTAAAGCAAAATGGAAGAGGAGGGAGCAATTCGAAATTATGAAAGTGGTATTTAGTGCAAGTTTAAAAAATAAAGTACTCCTATAAAAACTATTTCCTTGTCACCCAAACATACACATGATGCTGCAGAGTTTAAGAAAGTGGCTACTGAACTGGGAGTGTTTCAGAGGTTGTACAATGTCCTTGTTCTTAAAAACCAGTATTTTGAAAAAATTTGTCATTCCATTTTATTGAGACTTTAAAATGTTTTTAATTCTTAGAAAAACAATCAGCTTTTTAATGATTACTTTAAAACAAAGAGGTATAAAAGAGATAATTAACAACACAACTTTTACACGGCAAATTGGACAGACTTGCAAATTTCACAGAGCACCTCTAAAGTGGTTCAGGGATAAGAATCGCTGATAAAGCAGTATACTGTCTCATCAGCTAAGTATGGGGGACAAGTTACTTCATCCATTAAAAAAGGAGAGGAATTCTCTGCCTGGCAAATCTATAATGTGCCATTACAGAGGCTGTAATCTATATTTGCTTGTTATGTAGATAACTGAAAATAATGGACTTACTAAAAGAAAAAAAATCCAGTATAAATAAGAGTATCAGATATGAAGGGCAGACAGAACTTCAAATCCAAGCTCTACCACCTACTAGCTGTGTGACCTTGGGCAAGTTTCTCAATTTCTTTTGTCTTAGTTCCTCATCTGTAAAATGAGGGTAATAACCATATCTAGGGTTGTAGTACATGAGAGACTACATTAAAAATGCTTGGCAAACAGTAAGCACTCAGTAAATGTTGGTGATGTGTCAAAATACAGCAAGTACCATTTCCTAAATTTTGAACAATATGGAGATACGAAGTATTAAAAATGTGTTCTAAAAACATTCAATGATTTTACAAGGTTGTTATCCTTAATGAGCTACACTTTTGAGGGTTACTCAAGCTGATAGTCCTAATAATCAAAATCTTCCTTTTCATACATGTTTTCTAGATGTGACTGCAAACCAATACAACTGATTCCACAGTACTTTGTGCTGTACACAAAGAACAATGGAGCAGTGAACAGCATGGACTTCAGCCAAATTGCTCAAGTTCAAATACCATTTTTGCTATTTACTAAGCTGTATGACCTTGGGCAAGATTATTTAATCTCTCTGTGCCTCGGATTCTTCATCTACAAAGTGGCGACAATAATATTTATCTTATAGGGTTACTATAAAGATTAAACAAGCTAATGTATATAAAGCATCTAGTGCAGTGCTCAAGACATATTTACTATTGTCATCATCATCCTACAGTCATTCTACAAAAGAAAGACATCTCTGACCACTAGGATTTAATTCTACAGAAACAGCACTTAAATTAGTTCTTACTTTCCAATATTGTAAGATTCTTAAACTGCCTGGGCATGTGAGCCAACACTTTGTACCTTGCCTCAATATGAACAAGACAAAAAAAAAAAAGTGAATTTAGTATTGCATCTTTCCATTGTCATTGATGCAAAGTCAGAGATGACCAAAAATGCCTTATCAAAACCCACTGTAGAACTGCTTTCCCTGTTTAAAACAAAAACAGAAACAAACAGCAAAACTGCTTTCCCTGTTTTAAGCAAGCTTACTCCTACCTGTCATCTGCGTTACGAAGGGATGGAAGCCGAAAGCTAGTGTTTCTGTCAAGTTTTGATTGGCTTTTGGTCCTCTTGATGGAGCCTTTCAGGCGCTTGCTGAAGAACCCCTAGAATGAAAAGGCAGAAGGTGATGGAAGAGAAAACCAAAAGAGCACTTTGCTGTCTCCTTACTCCTCTGCACCACCTCTGGAAAAGATATTAAGATTTTTATAATGAAGACCAAAACAAGAATCCAGCTTTTAATTTTTTAATTTATAAATAACAGTTGCTTGAAGCCACCTGGTAATGTGATGAAAATTTTTTTTTCTTCTAGGATAACTGGGATAATTCAACTTTTTGATAACACTTAACTTCTTATTTCTTAAACATTTTCTATACCAGCTATGGTAGAGAAACTTCTAACTTTGATAACAGAGTTTTAAAAACACAACAATGTAACAGAAAAACATATCCCTTTCTATGAAGAAGTTTCAATAGAAAAGGGCATCCAGTAGGTAGTTTCCTGAACTAAATTAAGGGAGAAAAGGAAATGAGAATAGCATGTGCAAGGGCCCTGAGGTGAAAAGGTACTTAGTGCATTAGAGGAATTTTAAAGAATATACTGATAGTGAGAAGAGAAGCTTTATTATAAGAGCTCCCTGCCCCACAAAACAAAACAAAACAAAACAAAACAAAAAACCCAAACCAAAACAAAAACTCAAAAATAAAAACAGAAAAAACCCTACAATGCCCGTACAAAAATTCCTCAAACAAACAAAAAAGAATTATGTAAGTAGTATAAGGTAATGTGTTGGTAGTCTCAAAAGCGTTAAAATTTGGTCTATATCACCTTGGATACGTTACTTGTAAACTTAAGTTTTAATGTAGCTAAACTATCTTGAAATAGGTATCATTTATGAAACTACTGAAACATCTAGACTTCAGAAGAACAAAGTAGTTTACAGTTTTTGGCCCCCTACTTGCCTCCTACCACTTCCACTAAACTATCTAGAGCTCCTTAAACATTTCCTAGTCTTAGCACCTGGCAAACAATGAGCATCCAATAAAAGTGTGTTGAATAATGGAATAAATGCACGCATGAATGATGACAGTCACTGCTTTCAAGTAACAATTCTATTGTTGGCAAATGAAAGGACATCTTATGGAAGCATATCAAAATGTCTTGAGAAAAAGTTCTAATTCAAAGAAAAGTATTTTGATGCTGGGAAAATGACTCTTTCTAATCACCATGAGATGAATATTATCTTATAAAAGCTATGTACAATAAACATTTCCATAAGGAAGGGAAAGAAATACTGGGTCAAGATCAGCATGTCAAATCTTTTATATTCTTTTAGTTATCACCAAAGCCCACTGTTTTGGGTGAAGACTGTATTAATCAAGATACACTGGGTTATGTTTATCTTATCATCTCAATATCTTAGTAGCACAAAACATGTTCCACATCTATCTATGAGCCGATCAACTAAGGGAGATGGGGGCTTCGCTCTGTGCTACTCACTTAGGGACTTAGGCTACAGGAAGCTCTTCCTCTGCACACCTAAAGTTGCTTCAGAAGAGAAAGGAAATGTGGCAAGTTATGTACTAGTTCTTAAACTTTTATGTCACTTCTGGTCTCATTTCATTGGACAAAAAGTCACATGACCACACGGGATCTCCCCAGGGAAAGGATATACGATTGTATCATGTATCCAGAAAGAAAACTGGGAATATCTGGTGAACAGTAATGTGGACTACCACAGTGCTTACCCATGCCAAGTATTTTGCAAACACAGAATGCACTGCTCCTTTCATTTGAGAAAAATGGAAACAACTTATTTGAATCAGAAGTAAAACTATTTAGCTGACTGAAAAAAAAAATGCTTATATTATTTCTTGTTATTCCCGTAGCCCAAGAATAAGTGTAAAGACTCCTAGAAAATACCACATAGACATAATTCCCTAGGCTGTTTTTTATTATAGGTGCATAGAGATTGACTGGAGGGAAGAAAACAAGAAAACAAAAACTGTTTTTTAAAGTACTACATTTCTTTTTGGTTTTGTTTTTTAAATTTTTTTATTTAAGTTCAATTTAGTTAACATATAGTGTATTATTAGTTTCAGGGGTAGAACTTAGTGATTCATTGGTTGTATACAACACCCAGTGCTCATTACATCATGTGCCCTCCTTAATGTCCATCACCCAGTTACCTCATCCTCCCACACCCTCCAGCAACCCTCAGTTTGTTTCCTATAGTGAAGAGTCTCTTATGGTTTGCCTCCCTCTCTGCTTTTATCTTATTTTATTTTTCCTTCCCTTCCCCTATGTTCATCTGTTTTGTTTCTTAAATTACACATGCGTGAAATCATATGGTATTTGTCTTTCTCTGACTGACTTATTTTGCTCAGCAGAATACCCTCTAGTTCCATCCATGTCGTAGTACACTTCTTTTCTTCTTTTTTTTTTAAGATTTTATTTTTAAGTAATCTCTATATCCAACATGGGGCTTGAACCTACAACCCCGAGATCAAGAGTTGCGTGCTCTACCAGCTGAGTCAACTGGGCTCCCCTAAAGTACTGTATTTCTTAGAGACAGGCATTTATCTGGTCTCCTGTCCAATCTGAGCATTGCTAGGGAAAGTTACTGTCATCTGTTCTCCAAGACAAAGGCTTTATTTACTACTTATTATGTATGATTCAATCAGAATGAGTAACAACATTTGCTCATAAATGTAGTCAGCAAACCAGACCCAAGTTTATGGAATGCTACTTGGACTGTTTATGGTTGGTTCCAAAACCACTCGCCTAAGTTGAGATTTGGCCCAAGGACCTGCCCAAATATCATATAAAAATATATTTCTAGCAAAAATACAGTTAAGCAGTTAACTGAGAATGTACTAGTAGATGTTCACTCATGCAGTACTTTACTTTTTGTGGAACTTACTATATAATACTTTCTTGTTCTAATCCATTTATTTAATAAATATTTGTTTTATGTCTATTTGTTGTAAAGCACTATACCAGGTATTGTAAGGGAATCAAAGATAAAGCAAACACAAACTCTGCCCCAAAGGAGCTTATAGTTTAATATGGGATTTGGAAACTAAATATAATTATATATGACACAATTAGGGAGGTAAGTGTTCTTAATGTCTGGCATATATAATCACAAAATACATTTCTTTGAATCTAGGACACCGTTGATGGTAAGTCATGTTATTATTTTATGTACACTAAGAAAAAAGCTGCCAATTAAACTATAACACAATGCTTTATCACTTAAAATTTTTATTTTGTACTAAAGGAGTTTTTAAAAGACTTACTTAGGCAGGTTTTGTCATATATAGCATAGTGTACACATAAAAAGAAAATATGCAAAATAAATTGGTTAAGGTATTCCTAATGCTTCTTTCTTCTGAACTACTTTTTGACTTGGAGTTGTTCATGTTTTTCCACAGAATATCATTCTGAATCCTTTCAAGAATGTTGATGACAGAGTATCTTAAAAGAGTAACTTACAGGGATGTTAAAATGTGAAAAAAATGTGCATCTTAGAATTGGTAATATGGTATTATTTTAGAGAGGTATATAGGAACTAATTTCAGGACTTCAGAAAAAGACAAGGTTACATCACCTGGAGAAATAAGGGGAAGTTATATGGAAGAAGTGGAATATGGTAGGTCCCAATGGGTAGACAGGATTTGGATTTGGAGGTGCTGGGGAGCTAGGGTGCTGTATGAACCAAAGCCTGAGAAATGTCATGGAGATAAGAACACAATGGGTATCCATTAAGTAGATTTAATCTGGCTCGTATATGATTAGAAGTAGCGAAAAATAAGGTTGGGAAAGTAGTTTGTCCACCTACTAATGCATACTTATTGCTTCCATTGGCCCTTAAGCTTTTGGGGAAGGTGTAATGCTATATCTATCTTAACATCTACCATAGTGTCTAAACTTTAGTAAGCACTCAATATATATGTGAAATTACAGTTGTTCTGGGAATATAGATAAGGGAAAGTTTAAGATAGCCCAGAGTGGTCAGTAATGTTTCACAGAGGTAGTAGAATCTACAACAAAATTCTGTTTTTATCTCCTTGATAAAACTGAAACATGGTTTTCACCTGAGAATATTGTTTAGCTTAGGCTATAAAGGTTGATCTGGCATCAGTCTATTCGGCCATGTGGTCTCCCACGTGTTCAGGAAGACCACTTAAGTGAACAGACGATGCCACTAAAAACTCACTATCTTCAAGCTAGCCTTAGCTCCTACTATGCCTCTGTCCTGGACCAACTATGCAGCGAGCCAGCCTTCCAGTGACATTACCCCCACTAGGAAACCTCGGAGTATAAGGCATGCCCACTTGCCCACTGCCCCTTCTGAGCAACTCCTTATGAACAGATCACTATCCTTTGCACCAAGTAATTCTTCTGCCCTGACTATAGCTTAGGACCAAGGATGGATAACTGACCTAAGAGTCCCTAAAAGAGGGGGTCTGGTAAGAGTTCTGCTGGTAGGATATGGTATCACCTGGTAGCTACCAAATATTCTAGCCTGATTCCTGGCCGTTCCCTGCTTCACGCTTTACCCTCCAGCAACTCTGAGAGCCTGAAATTTTCTACATTTACCATGCATCTCTGCTACTACTCATATTTCCTCCCTTTCCCCTGGCTAAGTCATCCTTTCAGACCCAGCTAAGGCATGATCTCTTCCAGAGTGTTTTTTGACACGTCCTACACCTTACTCTAGAGGAGGTGGCCTTCCTCTGTGCTCCTGAGTATTCCAAATAAATAGAGCTAATCTTACATTTAGCACACTAAACTCTGAACTCAGGGCAGGGATTAAACAATCTTTGCCTTCCCAGGGCAGGTCTGATAGCAGGCAATTTGTAGGGGCTCAGTAAGTGTCTGTAGAATGGAAATAAAACGGGCAGTGAAATGAATAAAAGCCACCGTTGTGCTTTTGATGCAAGTACCAGTGTAGAAAGAGCAGGCAACTCTGAGTCAGAAAGTGTGGCATCAAATCCTGGCTCCAGTTTCTCCTATTGAATGACCTTGGACAAGTCAAAACTTCCAAGTTTCGGATTTCTTACTTGTAAAATGAGGAATAAAAAATCCTCTTCCTAGGGCCACTCCAAAGAATAAGATAACTGAATGGAAAAGTATTTTTAAAATAATGGAAAATGGGTCCCTATAAGTATTAACTGAATGTGAATCTAGGGGGAGAGACTACTGAGTAGGTGAGGTAGAATCATGATTTTCCCCCTTAGAAACTACCACATCAAAGGAAGGGAGGAAAACTAGATGTAAGTTCTACAAATAGCAGGGATTTTTGGCTCTTTTGTTCAGCGATGCATGCCAGTGCCTATAGGGAAACTTGGTACATCATAAGTGCTCAATTAACATTTGTTGACTGAATGAATTTACTGAAGGTTTCCTGGATATGAAGCACTGGCTAGGTGCTTTCTAATACGTAATACTGTGTAATTGATGCAACAACTCCACAAAATAGCCAATCAGCAACTTGCTTTAGGTCACACACTTAATAGATGAGGAGTCAGGATTTAAACCCAGTATATTGAAAACACTTAAAAAGTTTCATTCAGGGCGCCTGGGTGGCTCAGTTGGTTAAGCGACTGCCTTCGGCTCAGGTCATGATCCTGGAGTCCCTGGATCAAGTCCCGCATCGGGCTCCCTGCTCAGCAGGGAGTCTGCTTCTCCCTCTGACCCTGCCCCTCTCATGCTCTCTCTCTATCTCATTCTCTCTCTCAAATAAATAAAATCTAAAAAAAAAAAAAAAAAAAGTTTCATTCATTCATGTATTTATTGAGCACCTTTTATTGGTTTGAGGCACTTGAGATGCTATCAGTGAACAAAACAAACACAAATCTTTGCCTTCATTAGGCTTCATATACTAGTGGAAGGAGACAGACCATAAACCAAGAACATAATAAATTAGTAAAAGACAAGTGCTATAGAAAAATAGAGCCATGTAAAGAGCTGAGAATATAAAGTGGTCACAATAGGCCTTTTGGAGAAAGATTACACTGACTAAAGACTTGAAGGAGGTGAGTTAGCCTGCAGGTATGAGAAGGGAAAAGCATTCCAGGCAACAGGAATCCAACAACATGGATTGGGCAAAGGCTTTAAGGCAGAAGAACTCCTGGTATGTTTCAGAAAGAGCCAATAAGTCAGTGTGGCTGGAGTGGAGAAAGCAATGGGAAGGGTTGTGGGAAATGAGCCAGTGGGTAGAAGTGCTGGTCCCAGTAGCAGGGTGAGTGGCAGATCCATTGTGAGGACTTCACCTTTTATTCTGGTTTCTAAGGAAAGCAACAACAAGTAACAAGACAATCCAAAACAGTCATAAATAAGTAAGCATTTGTTTTTCTGAGAGAAATAACCTTAGCTATGAAAATAGAAATGTGTACTGATTTAATACGGTTTTAAGTAAGAATGTGTGTTATGTGAACCGTTCATTTTCTTTATCAACAGTAGATCACCTATCAACAGCTGGGATACAGAGACGATGTCTGACTTTTCCCAGGGCACACGGCTGCCAAGTGGCAGAGTACAACTTCAAGCCCAGGCAGCCTGACTCTGGAACCCCTTGCTTTTTAACCACTATACTACACTGGTTCTGCACATTCTCATTCCTCTTCAAAATACTGTGGAAGGAGCCGAGATGCCCTTAAACAGATGAATGGATAAAGAAGATGTGGTTCATATATACAATGGAATATTACTCAGCCATCAGGAAGGATGAATACTTCCCATTTACATCAACATGGATGGAAATGGAGGGTATTATGCTGAGTGAAATAAGTCAATCAGAGAAAGACAATTATCATATGGTTTCACTCATATCTGGAATATAAGAAATAGCACAGAGGATCACAGGGGAAGGGAGGGAAAACCGAATGGGAAGAAATCAGTGAAGGAGACAAACCATGACAGAATCTTGACTCTGGGAAACAAACTGAGGGTTGTGGAAGGGGAGGTGGGTGGGGTAACTGGGTGATGGACATTAAGGGGGGCACGTGATGTGAAGAGCACTGAGTGTTATATGCAACTAATAAATCACTGAACACTACATCAAAAACTAATGATGTACTCTATGTTGGCTAACTGAATTTAAATTAAAAAATACAAAATTAAGATATATTCCTACAAAAGGTAAAAACAAACAAAATACTCTAGGCACTATAATATAATGCATTTTCTCCATGTGTATTGTACTTAATTTCTATGCATTTATTATTACAGAATTATATACCACAAAAAAGAAAGAAATGCACTATGACAATTTGAAAATATGCGGGGAAAAAAAGAAGACAAAATGCCCACTAGTGCGACATCTGACTTAGAAAAATTTGCCACCAGGGCTCCTCCCTATATAATTAAACTGAAGTAAAACTGAAACCCTACTGAAATTACTTTTATTTTATTTTATTTTTTTAAAGATTTTTATTTATTTGTCAGAGAGAGAGAGAGAGAGCACAAGCAGGGGGAGCAGCAGAGGGAGAGGGAGAAGCAGGCTCCTCACTGAGCAAGGAGCCCGATGTGGGACTTGATCCCAGGACCCTGGGATCATGACCTGAGCCGAAGGCAGACGCTTAACGACTGAGCCACCCAGGCGTCCCTGAAATTACTTTTATATGTAACTGATTCTGTAGTCACTAGGAGACAAAAATCCAAATATAAGATTTAGAAAGAGATGGATGTCAAGAGGAAAATGCTTCTCTCTTTTACATCAAGTTATGACATCTATGTCTTATGTGAATGTGAGGAGTAAATGATGCTGACTTTAAAATCCAATAGCATCAGTGGAAACAAAGGAAAAGACTACAAATAAACTGATTTCATCCTTCAGACACCAACCTAATCTGAAAACACACTAATAAAACCCTCAAAACAAATCCTACCTTCAAAACAAATCCTACCTCATCCAGGCCTCCTTGGAAATACTGTCACTACAAGCTACAATTCTGAAAAATAGTAGAAAGCTTATCATTTAAACAACTCCATTGTCATAAAGCAAATGATACAACTAAAATGACTTACTTTAATTAGTCGGTACTCCCTCTTTTCTGCCAAAATAAGGCTTAAATTTAGCAACTGCCAGTGAAAGGAAAAGCCAAATGTTGCCTTAATCTGGAGCTTGGGCAATATTAAGAGAAGGGTAAGTTGTTCACCACCTACAAACTGGAGTAACCCCCGAAGACTGAAATTGGCTATCAGGGCCTGATTGGTAACTGAAATGAAACGGCTGCCAGGCAGCCACTCTCAGAAGCCTCCATGACGGTAAGGAGAGCCGCTGACTTGCCCGTGTCCCTTAAGACGTGGAGAAATGGAGGCGGAGAAACATGTCATCACCTTTCACACAGAAGCAGGGTGATGTGCAACACAAGGCCAGGGCCATCCTGTGTGAGACTTTTTCTAATCAGTGGCCACACCAGGGATTAGGGAAATCTATGTGATTTAAGCAATTTTAAGAGCAGTTCCTTAAAATACTACATGACTCACAGTAAGAAAATGCTACCTTGTCAACTAGAAAGGACCCAGGTGAGAATGGTCTCATTCTGGCTTTTCTAAGTTTTAATTAGTAAATTCATTTCTGTGTATTTGTGTATTTTAGCAGTTCACGGAATTATGGATTGCAATTACCTGAGAAGGGTGATGTCCTGTATAAATTATTTCCTTCCTTACTCTTTTAATAGACCTTAGGAACTTATAGATGTTCTGAAAATGTTCACTAGAATCCAGTTGTAGGCAATTAACAAGGAAGAAGGAAAAGGAAGGGTAACTGGAAACATTAAACTCTACTTTCCAGTCATATTTTACTTCCTTAGTTTATCTTCCAGTTATCGGAAGTCCAAATACGAAGGGAGACTCTAGGTAACAAGGTTAACGACAAAACAAATCATTGCAAAGTGCTTTGTAGTTAACAAGCACTTTCAGTGTGGGGATTTCCCCCCTAGTGGGGACTTTTGTTTGTTTTTGTTTTTTGGCAAATTAAAGTGTCAAAGGGAAAAAAGGTCCTATAATAAATCACAATTGTTTTTCTAGCCCAGAGCTGACGAATCACAATCTTTGGGCGTGAAGCACAGTGATCTGCATTTTTAACAATTACCCAATGATTCTCTGGATTCTTTGGATTATTACCTTCCTGTTAAATTTTTTCAAACCTTTTACTTTCAACTTTTGTTTTAAATGTATCTTAAAAAAAAAAAAACATTAGGTCTATTGAGGTATAATTTACAAAAGGAAAATTCATTATATTTGGGTGTGCAATTTGATGAGTTTTAACAAATGTATATACTACTGCAACCAAGATACAGATTTCTACCACCCAAAACATTTCTTTGTGCCACTTTACAGTCAATCCATTCCTCCCACCTCAGCCCCTAGAAACCACTAATCTGCTTTGTCCCTACAGTTTTATCTTTTACATACTCTTATATAAATGGAACTATGCAGAATGGAGTCTTTTATCACCTAGCACACTGTTTTGGGAATTGATCCATGTTATTGCATGTATCAGTAGTCCGTTCCTTTTGATTCCACATATGGATATTCCAAAATATGTTTACCCATTTGCCAACTGACGGGCATTTGGGTTGTTTCCAGTTTGGGTCTATTAAGAATAAATCTGCTAGGGGTGCCTGGGTGGCTCAGTCGTTAAGTGTCAGCCTTCGGCTCAGGTCATGGTCCCGGGGTCCTGGGATCGAGCCCCGCATCGGGCTCCCTGCTCGGCGGGAAACCTGCTTCTCCCTCTCCCACTCCCCCTGCTTGTGTTCCTGCTCTCTCTCTGTCAAATAAATAAATAAAATCTTAAAAAAAAAAAAATAAGTTAAAAAAAAAAGAATAAATCTGCTAAAAAAACGTGTGAACAAGTCCTTACATGGACATATGGTTTGGGAACCACGAAGTTAAAAGCTTGGTTGGAAATTCACAAATACCATGGAGAGATGGCAACTTTTTAAAAGGATACGATGTTAGTGAGATGGAATAGTGGAAGCAACTTGAGAAGGGAAGGAATCCCTGATGTTTTTTCCTTTCTATGTAAAATAATTTTAGATTTACAGAAAATTTGGAAAAATAGTAGAGTTTTCTCTTACCAAACTTCCCCTAACGTTAACATCCTACATAACCATAGTAAAATTATGAAAATGAGAAAATGAACATAGGGTAGGTAGCACATCAACAAATTACAGATCCAATTCTAACGTCACCAGTTTTTCCATTGTATTCATTTTCTATTGCCACTGTAAAAAACTGTCACCACATGGTGGCTTAAACAGTACAAATCTATTATCTTACAGTTCTGTAGGTCAGAAGTCCAACACAGGTCTCACCTGGCTAACATTAAGGTGTCTGCAGGGCTTTATTCCTTTCTGAAGGTCCTAGGAGAGAATCTGTTTCATGCCTCTTCCAGCCTCCAAAGGCCACCCAACACTCCTTGGTTTATGGTCCCCTTCCTCCATCTTCAAGGACAGTAATGTTGCATCTTTCTGAAAGGTTCTGTTTTTAAAGCCTGTGATTAAATTGAACCGACCTAGACAATCTAGAGTACTCTTCTCACCTCAAGGTCTTTAGCCTTACTCCTATCTGCAAAAGTCTCTCCTGCCACGTAAAATAACATATTCACAGATTCTGTGTCTTAGGATGTGGACATCTTGGAGGCCATTATTCTACCTTCCTTCCATACATAGTTTATGTAATTACTTTCTTACAAGTGGGCATCTGGGTTGTTCCCAATATTTTTGTAATTATAAACAATGCTGCAAAGAATACCTTGTGCATCTGTGTTTTCATACTGATGGATGTGTACCTTCAGGGTAGACTGCTAGAAGTGAGATTGCACATCGGTAGCTTTGCCAAAATCCCCTCTCGAAGGGTTGTTCTAGTTTGTATTCCCATCAGCAATGTATGAGTCTCTGTTTCCCATGATCTCACCAACTAACTTTGTTGTCAAACTGTATAGTTTTTGCTAGCCTAAAAGGTGAAATAGTATCAAAATATTGTTCTAATTTGCATTTCTCTGATTATAAGTGAGTTTGAACACTCCTTTTTATATGTTCAGGATAATTTTTATAGCATTTGGGAATTACTGTTCATACTTTTTCCCCCCAGTTTTTCTATTGGGTTTTAGTCATTTGTCCCTCAATTTTTAATAGTTCTTTATATGTTGTGAATGTTTTCTCTCAGCTGGTTGTCTTTTAACTTTGTTATGATGTTTTTTTGCCACACAATTTAAAAAAAAAAGATTTACTTATTTTATAGACAGAGAGAGAGAGAGAGTGCACGCACGCACTAGGGGAGGGGCAGAGGGAGAGAGAATTCCGAGCAGACTCTGCCCCGAGCATAAGCCGGGCGTGGGGCCGATCCTACAACCCCAAACCAAAACTGAGTCGGATGCCCAACTGACTGAGCCACCTAGCTACCCCATCACAGAATTTTTAAAAACACTTTTGCCTCTGGCTTTTCAGTAGTAACCATTACCAAAAGTTTTTTCCTACATTAAGGTTATCAATGTTTCCTTCTAGTACTTGTATGGTTTATTTATTCATTTTATTTTACATTTAGATCCTTAATCCATTTGGAGTTCATGCTTATGTGAGGTGTGAAATACGTATCTAATTTTATCTTTTTTTCCAAATGACCACTCATTTGTCCCTACACTATTTCTTTCAAATGCCAACTCCTCAGGAAGCCATTCCTGATCTAATAGGAGTTATAGTCTCTTGCCTCTGATTATCTAAACTCTTTTGTTTATATTACTGTTTTCCTCTGTCTTGACCAGTAATTAGTTCTATTCCTATGCCATATCCCCTAGTGAGTCTTAACTCCTATTTTATATTCCCGACAGAGTCTTAACTCCTGAAGGCAAACATTATTGAGCTCATCTTTGTATTTCTTCAATGCTTAGCATACAGTGGGTTACTTAATACATACTTGCAGAATGCTAATGATTAACCTGAATTATTAAGAAAAGTCCAATACATTCAAGAAAGTGAAAATATCTAATACATTCAAGGGAAAAAACTCCTTAAAATGATTAAAATTAAGCTAAATCTGTGTTTAAAGAGGAAAAGTTTAGTATCAGGAATATTCACCTCTGGAGACCACCTCAGTTCCCGCTAATGAGATGTATGTTGATTTTCTTATGACTGGCAGAGACTGCGGATCTTAAGTTCACCGAGTATGAATATAAGAAAAATGGCTTTGAGGGATAAAATAATGAGAAATGATGGGTCAAAACTAAGAAAGAGAACATTCTCCCAAAGTGAGGTCTATTAGTCTATTGGACAGTCTCCCAGAGGTTATCATGGAAGCCTGAAAAAGCATCGGATAATATAATGTGAGAGATCCTTTTTCATTGTCAGGGGAGATGGACTAGATGAATTTAATTGAAGTTTTCCATCTCTCATTTCTAGGACTCTAAGAATAAAAGCATCACAGATGGAGGGGGGCTTTGGAGCCTAGTAGTCATTTAAAAAAATAAAATTCTTACTGTCTCTGGTGAAACAAAATGCACCTGAAACCCATATTATGGAAATGGCAGTAAGCAAAAGATACAAATAAAATAATATAATTATTCTTTACTAATGTCTATCAGGATGGCTTTTTTTTTTTTTTTTAATATAGAATAAAATGGGGAAGGGAAGGAGAAAAACATCATGGAAAGGATTTTATTAGGCATATTTATATAACTTCTAGCAGCTATTTCCTAACTGTACTGTTTCTAATGCTGCAAATATTTTTTTTCATTATAAATTTAGGCCCCAAATATTAACCTATTGATCTTTAGTATATAGTAGCTTTTTTTTCCCCCTGCAAACCTTCAAGGATCTTAAAATACCCATGTAGTATTTCATTACCGTAAGAAAGGCATCATAGCCTTAGAGTAGGCCAAACAATTTGCTCTTGGTCACACATGTGAGACACTAACTAAACGTACATTAAACAAATACAGCTCTTCTCACTCCTTTGCCTGTTTAGGTACAAGTTCCTAAACGCTAATAATATAAAATCTGATACTCTGGCAGAATTCAAAGGCAGGTAACACAGACCCTAGATCATACGGTCAGAAAAGTGCAGAGCCTTTTCCAACGGTAGGCACCCGATTTTAATGGAGAAGAGCTCTTGAGTGACAATGGTCTCACTGACTGCATAAGATATGAGCCCAGGTAGCTAAGGATGGATCATGGGGTTCTGACCTTCACTTCTGCCGGAGCTATTGTCTTTTCCTCATTTAACTTGTAGAGTTGAGAGCAGACCATATTCCTATACATCCAATTATTCCTTGAGTAAGAAGCCAACTAAGATAGTCCCCATTAGTTACTCTATCATTTTTTTTTAAGATTTTATTTATTTATTTGAGAGAGAGAGAGTGAGATAGAGAGAGCCCAAGACGGGGTATGGTCAGAGGGAGAAGCAGACTCCCTGCTGAGCAGGGAGCCCGATGTGGGACTCGATCCCGGGACTCCGGGATCATGACCTGAGCCGAAGGCAGACGCTTAACCAACTGAGTCACCCAGATGCCCTAGTTACTCTATCATTAATCTCACAGGACTTCCACAGAAAGAAAATTATTCCCTTCTATTCACTACATTCCTCCCTTAATTCTATTTTACTTAACAGAATATACACCCTTAAAAAATTTCACAATGTTGATTAATTTTAAAGTAATGACGGAGATGTTACGGCTTAAGAGGTTAATGTCTTTGCAATGGGCGTACCTTAGGTAATCATGAGTCACCTATACATTAAGTGAGTTTTCATAAACAGGTTAGAAAAAAGAAAAGGTCAGTCCTGGAATTATAAGATTAACAAGATACAGTCCTGATCTTCTAGAAGACTGGTTTCTAAACTGTCTTGACTATGTATCAAATGAGTAAAATATTGTTGGTATGCATTCCTAAAACTGTTTACTTACAAAATACAAGAATGTTCTAATGTATGATTATAAAACATTCAATAACGTAACAATTTAAAGAATGAAATTTTAAAAATCAAATATTTATTATTTTCTTTCTGCAACTCAGATGGATCATATTGAGTACCCTTCTGAGGTATATACATCCTATTCTGGAGACCACCACCTAGAATATCACAGGCCAGGGAAAGCAACCATGCAAATAATGACCCTCCAAAAGGGTCTATATATAACCAATAAATGCACATTCTTATGGAAGGACAGGGAAGGTGAAGGCTAATGTTGCCTAGAAGAGGTAGTGAGACATTGGAGCTGAATTTTAAAGGATGAGAATACTTTTAGGAAGCATAGAAGGTGGCCTTTTTAGGCAGAAATGTGCAAATATAGCCGAAGAAACTTGTTTGGGGAACTCTTTAAGTTTGCGAAAAATGGAGCACTAAGATGGAGCACCCTCTAAGTTTGGAGGCTGAGAGATCTGGGGGGTGGGGATGGGGATATTGGGTATTATACTGGAAGGGCAGCCAAACACTTGACAATGAAAGGTTCTCTATGCCAAGTGAACTTTGGTTTTTATCATCCTATAAAACACGAGTCAAACTCAAAAGCTTTCAGCAGGTGACTGATGCTTTTTGATGGAAAAGCTAGGTCTGTCTGGAAATATTTAAATGAGGGGAAGAAAGAAGGGAGAGAAAGAGGAGAGTGGAAAGAACTCACTGTGCAAGCCAAATAAAATGTATAATATTTGGTCATGTCCATGGGCACAGGACCATAGAGAACTACTAAATGACTTTGAGCAAGGGACAGTCAAGTAATGATCAGAGTTAGAACAGCAGTGCGAAGGCTAAAGTGGGGACAGAGGTGCTGGAGGCCAGGAGATGAGTTAAAGTCTCTACTGTACTAGATGGAACTGGCTACATATTTTGAGGGGTTCAGTGCAAAATACAAGGGCCCTTGTTCAAAAGGCAGGAACTCAGGGCCATTAAAAGTACTAAAAGAAAAAACTTTGCTTTCTTGGCCGTCTCTCTCTCCATCTGCTCTGGTGTTTTTCATTCGCTCTTTTTTTTTTTTTTTAAGATTTTATTTATTTATTTGAGACAGAATGAGAGAGAGAGAGAGCACATGAGAGCGAGGAGGGTCAGAGGGAGAAGCAGACTCCCTGCCGAGCAGGGAGCCCAATGCGGGACTCGATCCCGTGACTCCAGGATCATGACCTGAGCCGAAGGCAGTCGCTTAACTGACTGAGCCACCCAGGTGCCCCTTTCATTCGCTATTTAATGTCATGCTCCCTCAGGCACCAGGGCAAGGGCAGATCTTCACAGGTGCCCAGGGCCCCTGCCCATGACTCAGTATATGGGTGGCCCACTGGTTGCCAGGTTGCCCTTCCCTAGCCAATAAACCCACGTGCCATGCCCAGGCCCAGGGTAGGGAAGTTGAGCCAGGCTTCTTCCCTTCCCACGGCTGCCTCTGCAACTCACTAGGTAGCTGGCTTGGGGATGGGCAAGAGGCTTGCCCTATATGAGTTGTGGCCTTTGGCCACCTGCCAGACACCAGTGAAGCTGACAAGCAGGAGCAAAGAAAGTCCTGCCAAGCGCTGCCTTGGGGTGCCACAGAGTGTGCAGGTTAACCCCTATCTTTTTTATGCTTGTATAAAGGCCCATGCCAGGGTCAGAGAGTGACCTCTAGGGCTGGATGCGGCAGATGGGAGAGGCTGGTTGGGGTTCCAGGGGTGGGGAAATGGGCAGTATAGAATCCATCCCAGGGAGGCAACAGGAGGTGGTGCCAGGCCTTGGCTCCAAGTCCCAGCACATGCTCCACTGTCCCATTAGACCTCACTTAACAGAACATGAATCCAAAAACGGATCAGTAAGACTCTTAGGATGGAAACCATAGAACATTAAACTCCATGCATAAGGCCTTTCTGAGTCTAGGTCCTGTGCACTGCACTGGTCTCATGCTCATGAAGCAGGTCCACTGGTTCAGGGGAATAATGTTTTAACAGGCACGGATAATTGAAGTAAGTGGCAGTGGGGCTGGGAAACAGTTGGATGGATGAATTGGAAGAGAGGAGAAGAGAAGAAGATCTGGTAATTGAATATGGGAGGAAAGAAAATACTATGGTTCTGGGAACTGAAGAAATCTGTAGTACTACAAAGTTGGAAATTCAGGGGGAAAAACATAAGTGAATACAGTTTGGGGTAAGCTGAATTTACATTACTATGGGACATCAGAACTAAGTGTTAGTTGAATACAGAGGACTATTTGGAAGAAGATTCTCCAACAAAACAACATCGCTAGGGGCACCTGGGTGGCTCAGTCGGTTAAGTGGCTGCCTTTGGCTCAGGTCATGATCCCAGGGCCCTGGGATTGAGCCCCACACTGGGCTTCCTGCTCCGCAGGGAGTCTGCCTCTCCCTCTGCCTGCTGCTCCCCCTGCTTGTGCTCTCTCTGATAAATAAATAAATAAACAAACAAACAAACAAACAAACAAAAAACCACATCGCTTCCTATTTCCTGATTTGTTGATCATTAATTTTATTACTATACAAAAAGTCATGGAAAGGTCCTTTGAAGATCTCAGCTTTAACCCATTAAACAAGCCCACATCTAAAACATCATAAAAGACTCTAGAGGCAAAGGAGGACTATACATAAAATGAAAAAAGTCAAGCAGTTTATTTAATAGACATGAACTTATGGAAGAGATTATAAAGTATACTAGATAAGATACGAGTAATGAGATATAAAAATTTGCAAAAATTAAAAAATATTCGTATGACTGCCATAATTTTTTTCTTTTATAACCAAATGTCATGCTTCCTATTTCGATATCTAGTAAAAATGTATGAAGCTATACTAGCTTCCCTATAGCAGGCAAAATTATGGTAGTTTGCATAAAAATGCAAATATGCAAAGTATCACTAATGAGCACCTAAAAAGAACTTGTAGAAAAGCAGCTGCCAATATATAACGAAATGCATTTTGTTGTCCTTTTTCCTCACCAAAATAGATTTCATTTAACCCAATATTTCCAAAATATTATCACTTCTACTTGTGATAAATATTAAGAAGCATTCAGATAACTGTCTGTGCTTTTTTCTCAAGTTTTTTAACAGCTTTATTGAAATTCACACACCACCAAACTCACTCTTTTAAAGTGCACACTTTAGTGGTGGTTGTCTATTCAGAGAGGTGTGTAACAGTCACCACAGTCTAATTCCAGAATATTTTCATCACTCCCCAAAGATATCCCATATGAATCAGCAGTCATTCTCTCCTTAACCCTTGGCAACCATTAATGTAGTTTCTCTCTCTACGGATTTGCCTATTTTGGACATTTCACATAAATAGATCCTATACTGTGTGGCCTGTTGTGTCTGGCTTCATCAACTTAGCATCATGTTTCCAAGGTTCTTCCATGTTGTAGTGTATGTCAGCATTTCACTCCTTTTTATGGGTGAACATTGGAGAGAGAACGTTTTGTATATCCATTCTTCTTCAGCTGATGGACATTGGGCTGTGTCCAATTTTTGGCTGTTACAGATAATGCTGCTAGGAACAGCATGTACAAGATTTTGTATAATCTTCATGTACAAGATTTTGTATAAACACATGTTTTCAATTTTCTTGTATATGTACCTAGAAGTAGAATTGCTAGGTCATATGGTAAGTCTGTGTTTAATCTTTTGAGGAATTGTCAAGCTGTTTACAAAGTGGCCGCACCATTTTAAATTCCCTTCAGCAATATAGGAGGGTTCTAATTTTTCCACATCCTTGTCAACACTTATTATGTTCTCTCTTTTTGATTATCGTCATCCTAGTATGTATGAAGTGGTATCTCACTGTGGTTTTGATCGGCATTTCCCTAATGGCAAATGATGTTGAGCACCTTTTCATGTGCATATTGGCCATTTGTACATCTTCTTTGGGGACATGTCTGTTCAAATCCTTTTGGAACCTTTTCTTTTATAGCTACAACAGACTGACAAAAAATTTTGTAGTGACATTATAATCAAATAATAACCTGGGAATGAAGTTCTTTTAAATGAAATTAAAATTAAATGAAATTAGTAGGTGCTTAATATAAAACATACATTTAAAACCCCAGTGGAATGCTTTGGTTATAGAATTAATGGGCCTGACAGTAGGAAGGCCCTCAGTGTTATTATTTACAGCAATGCTCGTACACTGCTGAGTACAGGTATAGCTGAGAAGTACAAAAATATCTTCTTGTACAGCTAACACCAGCAAAATTGAAAAGTTGGCAAGGTTTCATTTCCCTATCTCTGGCTTCTTAAGTTTGGTCAAAGAGGAAAGCATCTAATATCAGTTGTACTTAGAGGTTAACTACTTGTTATTTTAAATGGGCATTAGCCCTTCAAAACATTTATTTCTAATTGTGAAATGAAAGGTGTTAAGCCTCCACTCCCCCATTAAAGCAGAAGAAAAATATCTTTGCTTTGAGGAAGAGGGGCTTATAGTATACTACCCATAAGAATAAGCTATAAGTGAGTTCATCTCATTCTCTCTCAAATAGCCCTCTTTCTTCTCCTGGGCAAGATACATTGGCATATTCACTAGTTAGCACTGCTGCAAACCTATTTTATGAATAACCATAGATTGAGGAGAGTTCCCATCATTCTTTCGAGTTGAGAATCTTGGCAATATTCCCTGCCATGCCTGTTACCTTTTCCCTTGGGTTTTTTGCTATTTCCTTTCTATCTCCCGTAAGGGGTCACATCTAACCTTATTCCTTTTGTCTCTGCTTCAAATTTTATATTTTCTAGGATGTTGTTAAAAAAATTAAAAATTAGGGACGCCTGGGTGGCTCAGTTGGTTAAGCAACGGCCTTTGGCTCAGGTCATGATCCCAGAGTCCTGGGATCGAGTCCCGCATCAGGCTCCCGGCTCAGCAGGGAGCCTGCTTCTCCCTCTGACCCTTTTCCCTCTCATGCTTTTTCTCTCTCTCTCTTGCTCTCTAATAAATAAGTAAATAAAATCTTAAAATTAAAAATTATACCCCTTCTGATTATAGAATGATTTAAAGGTAGAGTTAATATTCAATATCTACAGACTATAACTTTTCTGACATTCTTGTTTATTATATTATTTTTACCTCTGGTAGTATTATTTTGATAGACATATAATACAAATATATCCATATATTATATATTCATACATACATGAATATAAATACACTCTCTATTAAAAAGAGGTACCACTGCAGGGTGATCTACTTTGGATTTTAACTCCATACAGATGGTCAGTAAAGAGAAGAAAAGTTGGATATAGAATCTTTAAGTAGCAGAGAACAGAACTTTAAGCGTCCAGGAATGCAGCTGCAATGAGGAATACAAAAGTTGAAATGGTATTGCACCTTGCTTCTATGAATTCAAATTGATTATTTCACCCCTAAGACTGAGATTCTCAGGCTGGTCAGAGGTCACTATGCCACAATAAAATATTCTGTAAATTTAGACTTGTCATCTGAACTGATGGTGTCAAACACTTGGAAGGACAACTAATATACAATGCAGCATTTGTGAGCAATAACAGGGCACTGAAAAAATATCGCTTATTAGTTTCTTATGCCAGACCTGAAGGTACAAAAGAAAGTACTGATGTCTACCAGGAAGACATGGACTAAAATGTTCCTAATACATTAACCAATCATTTGGACAAACAGTTTCTCAACCCTGGGTACATGTTAGAATTACCTGGGAAGGTTTCAAAAAATACAAAATACAAGGTTCTAGTCCAGAGATTTTGGTTTAACTAGTTTGAGGTGGAGCCCAGGCATCAGTTTTTTTCGTTTGTTTTTTGGTTGGTTTTGGAGATGTTCCTTAGGTGATATTTAGGTAAAGCCAGAGTTGAAAACCACTGGTTTTGACAACGAACGCTATTTGACCTTTATCAAGTGGGTATGAAGCTTCATCTCTTTGTTTAACTTGAAAAAACAAAAATCTTATTGAAGATCTTATTGATCTTATTGAAGATTCTATTCAAGACAGAGACCAATACCAACTGAGCCTCACATCTCAATACTTAAGAAAGAATGTAACATTTCTTTTTACATAAGAATTTAACTTAGTCTATATTTATTCTTCCAAAGCTTTGCTTTTTCTAAAAGCTAGGCAAAGTTTTCATCTTTTGACAGTCTTTTGTATCTACTCTACCTTATTGGGAATGCTCAGGTGTCACTATGACAGGAACAAGAAGGGTTACAAAGGAATAGTCAGTTACTGCCTTAGTTCAACTATGCTTTCTGGTTGTCTTGGCATATATTTTAGTGCCTAAATTCTTTCAGAGCCAAGCTCAAAGCTAATACAAACGAAGCAGCTGCAACTGCATTGTGTTACATTTACATGGAAGGCCAACTCAGACCATTGTGTTATGGAAATGAGAACACTAAGCCAAGCACCTGGCCCGGAACACAAGCAGCTTTCTTTTAGCCAAAGCTAAATTGATGGCATCGTCTAAGGAGAAGTGATATAAAAATCATAAATATCAATAGTCACTTTATAAATAGAACATTAAAGAAAGAAGCCTGTTCCAAAAACTCAGGCAATGTGAAACAAATACATACAATTACAAGGCGTGATCATTTTCCCTTTCTGAATTAAATTTAAGTACCTGGAAAACTTTCATTAGTTTACTCATTTCTTCCTGATCACCCCTGTAATATCATATGAATGTAGTTTTAACATGTATAAGACATACAATGGATGTTTTACTTAAAGGAAAACACAAATATGACAAATGTAAAGTCTAGCAAGGTGCTAAAGAAAAAAAGTGAAAAATAGCATCTTTAAGAGGGGCAAAAACTATTCAAATGACAAATGGTTCTTGAAGAAGCTAATAGTCAAGACTCAGATCTGCAAAAACATTGTGAGCTTATACATACGTATGGCATCTAAAGGGCTCAAAGAAATAGCCACAGAAACAAACCATTAAATAAAGAATTCTATGTAGTTTCACTTCCCAATGTAAGTAGACACAGTATACACTATATACATAAAATACCATAGCCCTGAATTCCAAATATATATTAAAGTCTCTCTTGGTTGAAGAAAAAATGTAACTATTCTGCACAGGTGTACTCATTTACTCCAAATGATCGCTTAGTGATTATTAAATGGTTCAGTAATCCATTCGACTGAGGATATCATCCGTAATACCAAGAGAGTAAATGTGAGATACTCACTTGATGCACGTCATTCAATAATTCACATGTATCTTATCCATTAAACAATTATTTGCCCAGTGCTTACTGTGTGCAAAGTACTGTGTTAGGCGTTGAGGTAGCCACAAGGATGAGAGGAGATATTTATTGTCTAATGAGGGACACAATCCACAAACAAACAATTGCAACTGGAATTAAGGTAAAGAAATGTGGAATGAAAAGAAGAAACAGAAAAACTACCCTGCAGATCTCTGCTTTTCCTTACGGCTATGATTAGATAAAAGTACAAATACACTGAAACATTCCTAAGAACAAAGACCTTGCCTTACCTATGCATTCAGTGGCCACATGAGTCCCCTCTTATGCCTATTTTTATTTTTTAAATTTATTGAGTCTGCTGTCTACCACTGCTGTAAAGATGCCTTAGACTAAGTAAGAAATATACATGAATACACTGTTGTACTGGTTATCCATTTTAAGTTTTTAAAAGCACACATTTTGGGAGATGAGAAAGATATACCAAGGTTTTGGGCTTCCCTGCTTTGGGTTCACCGCTATAGTTATTCCTTGTCTCCTTCCTGTCACACCAGCAGCACTCAGCAGGGTATAAGCGACTCCTACCCACCTGCTTCTCCTGGATCTCAAGCTAACCACTACTCTAGAACTACCAGCAGGCTCAGCTGATAGCCTGGGGTGGGTGCTGGGCTGGGCCTCTATTGAATGGCCGGCAGTCCCTGACCTATCACCCTGAGCTGCGATATTGACAGTAAGAGGGAAAGAGTCACTTGGGGAAAAGTTAAGTAATTTACCAGTACTTCCACAGTATTTATACAAATGGAGGTGGGAAGAAGAAGGCCCTTTTGGAGAGTCCAAGACTAGCTCCTTTTTGGTTTAGCTTTTGAGCCAAGACAAATATTTCAAAAAACAAATCCCTAATGCTTGCCAAATTTAGTTAAGCTTGACAAACAGTCACAGTCTTGCCCCAACCTACCTCCCCATCCTTCTCTCTTGCCATTTTTGCCTACATGCTTCTTGGCTCGTGCCTCACTGAACCCTTTCTATGTTCCCTGGACGCCTCAGTCACTTTATGAAGTGTGTCTTTCTAAAATGCTATTGCCTCAGCCTGGAATACTCGTCTTCCTGTCAATTATTTTCATTCAGCCTTTGAAACAGCCCAAATACTGGCTCCCCAGCAAAGCCTTAGCTTACACAATGCATTGTTAAAAATCTGTGTCACCACGCTTATCCACCTCCTTATGAATCTGGTCATTTTTCTGTCTCTTGCTACTAGACTAGAAATGCTCTGGGAGTGGAAAATTCTGTTGTGTTCATTTCTGTTTACCCAGGACCTGGTGCCAAGAAAGTTTCGATAATTGGTGAATCACTAATACTCTGCCCAGAGTAAGCACTCAGTAAGTGTGTCACTGTCAATAATTTCAGGCAAGACCTGCTAAAAACTATTCATCTGCTCTTCAGTATTTGCCTGAAAATGGAGCTGGGAAGAACAGGCCCTTTGGAGAGTCCACCGGGTAAGTAGTGAACCTGCTGTTCACCACAGTAAAGACACCTGAATCCTAGAACCACAAGAACTTATGCTTAAATCTCACTTCCACTCCTTCAGAAAGTTAACATGGATCACTTCCATGGAAACAATCATGTTAATAACATGAGCTACTGTATAATTAACTTAGTTAAGTATCTCAAGGTTTGGTTCCTTTTTGTAGTGCTTTCCCATATTCAGAGACTCTGTTGTGATATTAACTACAAAAACATTTTGTGTTGACCTGAAAACTAGACATAATTCTTACTGGCATTACATTTAAGTAAGTCACATTAGCTAGTGGTATTATATAGAAATTTAAAACATACAGGGGACTTCCACAGACATCCAAGTACTGCAGTGCCTCATCTAGTCAGCATATTCTGGTTTCTTTTTAAAAGAATATAAATTATTTATCCAGCATTATCATGGAATAAGGTATTTCACAAACCAGATTTTTCTGGATAACAAGTTTTATAAGCATCGCATATCCTCTAGATTTAAAATACTCTCAATGGATATGTATCACACAATACTACACAATTATACTTAAAAAAAAAAAAAAAGCCCAGCACAAGAAATATAATTTCACTTCCTTTTAATGATTCAGGATCATTATTATCAATGTCAATTACTGCACTATGCACCATCCATCCTGTAATACAATGGTACTCTGAAGGACTACTAATAAATATTGGGCTATCTGCCTTTATCCTAAATGGATTCGGATTGTTTTTATGACTCCTTGCTTCTCATTTTCTCTGCCTCCTCCCTTAACTCACTGTCGTCTTTTGAAAAATTACAACAGGGTGTTCTGATAGTTATTTTTCAACTAATTGTCTGGATAAGGACTGGTTAAATTCTCCTAGAGAGCTAAGTGCATGGGCTTAGTGACTGTAGTTTGCCAGTCAGAGGTCCCTCTTTCCTTCAATATTTCTAAACGCATGAGGTGGCTGAGATTGTCAGAAGAATAACAACTGAGTAAATGGTTTGTAAGTAGTGCCAGCGGTCATATATATGCATCATTGGTTTATTACTTTTACTCAAGAATAATTAGCTTTATTATTAAGGTAAACCTTAAATTAGCTATCACTGTTTAAATATAAATGAAAATTGTTGTTCTTAATTAATTTAAATTTAAAAAGCCCAGTCATGAACTTCAGATTCAATATAAGTACTTGAATGTTCTTTATTATAGAGGGATATCTTTCTTCAGTTATTGACTTTTAAAAAAATTTAAATTTATTCTAGCATGATGGTATCAATATTTCAAATTCTAACTCAATCCTTTTCACCACTTTGTACGGATAGTCAGTTTCACTATATTTGATTTCTGTTCCATCAGGAAAGCAAGAAGGGGAGGGAAGAGGGAAAAAAAAATGTATTTGTCATTCATTAAAAAATAAAACAAAAACCCAAACATTTAAGTGGGAAGCCATGTCTATGGAACAGAGAAATTCAGTAAAAGGGATGAAATCTGTTATTTTATAATTCCTGTCATAATTTGGTTAGAATATTAATCCAGTCTTGCTTCTGATCTTTAAAAACGAGAGAACTGGTAAACATTTGAAAGGTGTCACAGTAACAGATATCCACGAACTCTACAAGGCACTGAGATACAATAAGGGCAAATCTTGCTCCTCAGGGTTAATCCAAAATAAAACATTCATTTTGGTTAGCTTACAAATCAATGCCAGCTTATATGTCTCAAAATATTAGTTCAAATTAAAAAGTCATCCCAACTAAAAAAAAAAAAAAGTATTGGAATATATAAAGAATACAACATATTAACATAACAGAATTAAAAGAAAAGAATTTTGGGGGCGCCTGGGTGGCTCAGTCGTTAAGCGTCTGCCTTCGGCTCAGGTCATGATCCCAGTGTCCTGGGATCGAGCCCCGCATCGGGCTCCCTGCTCCACGGGAAGCCTGCTTCTCCCTCTCCCCTCCCCCTGCTTGTGTTCCCTCTCTCACTCTGTCTCTCTCTGTCAAATAAATAAATAAAATCTTAAAAAGAAAAGAATTTTTTTCCCAATAGAAAAGTCTACTTCTATTCTATAGTGATTTCTATTGTACCTACAATAATGACCAACTTCATGGCAGTAATTTTTTTCAAGTTTAAAAACAATAAATTTTAATAAAATGATATAATTAGTCTATTTCTTATTCAATAAACAAACAAAATGGGTGGATTAAAATCTGGGTTACTCAGAGTTATATCAAGAAGGTCCCAGACTGCAACTGGTGGTCAGCTGACCTGATCACTTATAGCCTTCCAAGCTCAGCATTCAGGATTTAATACTGATTCTTAGTACTGCCTCGTCAGTTTAAGGAATATTTTAAACTGGGTTATTTCTTCCAGGGCATTTCTTAAGCACTTAGATGGTCATCTACAAGATGGCTTAAGGAAAGCACAGGCCAAGGTCTCAGGATTAGAACTCACAATTGTCTAATTCTCTGATTGTTCTGCAACTTTAGGAGTCCCATCATTCACTGTTTATGCTCCCGCTCAAGAAAAATAACACAAAAAAACAAAAAACTCCTTCCATTTGTTAAAAAAAATCCATCTTTATGGAACGGTGACAGGTTTTCGCCTGTAACTTGATAAAAGGGCATCCTGCAAAGATTTGCACTCTATAGTTCAGAGGCCTTTCAATTTAACATATTTTGTTATACATTTTAGAAATTTCCCACAAGTATAAATAATTATTCCCTAAAATCTAATAAACCTCCTGCTGAAAGTAGTGGATGTTAACCACAGTTAATCTATGTAAGTTGATAACTCTGTCCTTTAACTTCAGTATTCTAAGGAAATTCTTGAGCAACATGTTTTGATTCCCTAGTAACTGTCTCTAACTCTAAGGAGAAAGGAGAGAAAAGTAAAATATCTTTTAGAGAAGAGGAGCACTTACTGGTACTTTGAAGGGTGAGGTATTTACAGTGTCCATGGAGTTGGGTTTCTCTGATGTACTGGTCCCTGAGATACTCCGTCTGCGGGGGGACCTTTCTGCCGGCACCTCTGGAAAAGAAGAAATAAACGCCATGAAGAAAACAAACTTGAGGATCTCTGACTACATTGTAAAATTAGTGGGGTTTTCTTCCCCCACAAAAAAATCAGTTTGCTTTAAAGGTACGTTACATTCTATCTCCACATGATTTATCTATCTCTGTGGTATTTGAACTATTGAGGCACTAGGGAGACCTGGTCATGCTTAAGAAATCTGCTTTAGCATGACAGGTTATAATTATATCTGTGCACATGTAAAAAGTAATTTTTTCTGAGCTATGTTTAATATCTATAATTCATTTACTATCTCTATCTCACAGTGTATGAATCTACTTCTCTATATGTCAGCAATATAGGAGTTAATAGAATCCAAAGAAATTTTTGATATTCTTGTTAACAAAATACAGTCTTGTGTTGCATATGATTTGATGGTGTCTGCACAAAGGTCAAAGTTCAGTTCTGTGCAGATAAGATGATTCGCCAGACTGCAGCCAAAGGGCCACGAGACAACTGAAAGCTACTGCTAGGATAAAATAACATATATGCCTATGCAGATATAAAAATAGATCAGCTTCTCCTTGTGCTGGCAAGATGACCTTACTAAAATCTTACTCTGGAATCCTAAATCTGTTCAAACTGACCTAACAAGCTTCGGATTTTGCAGATGAGGTGATATTTTCTCATTTAATTACTACACACCATATATTAAGGTTACATTTAAACAATTTTTTTCAGAGAGTGATATAAATATATGCATATATATATGCACATACACACGCACACACAGATGATAGATATATACATATTATACCTTTATCACAACTGCTTCCCATCTCCACTTCAACTGACAGACATATAGGAATCCAGCTTCTCAGATAACATTAGATAATCTCAACATGGACAAGGAAAAAAAACACATCCTAAAAAAAGTACTCTGTATTATCTTCCAGATCTTAAAAAATAAGCCGGAGACTGACATTTTGATTCCTGCTGTTCTCCCTTTAAAAGACAGATGCAGTTTAAACTTCCATTTCTGGCCTCCTGGCCCCTGGGATCCGTGCTACTTCCACTTAAGAGAAAGCGTTTTTTCTCTCGCTCCCTCCCTGTGTCTTGCTCTTCCCCTCCCTCTCTACAGCTTGCAGAGAGCAAGCGAGAAAGAAACACACAGGACTGCAGCTATTCAATCAATCGTTCCGAATGCACATCCTCATTAGTTACTTTCAGGCTATTAGCAGACGCCCAACCACTGCCTCCCCTCAGTTACAGAAAATTTCACTGTATTACACTAATCTGCAGCAAGAAAAAACATTTACTGAAATTTATATTCAGCTAGTGCCAAAAGGACACCATTTTACACAGACCTAGTAATGCACACAAATCAATCCCTCCCATGAAAATCCAATTGGAAGTGCTTACCCTATTACTATCTTTGCATGATGGACACTGATTTCCTTTCCATGACTAAACATATCTTCTGTGTGACATCTTGACCCGTAAGACATAAGCCAAATTGCAACATTCCTAATGACTGAGAGGTTGCCAATATAGCGTCTTATCTGCCTGCAGTACAAGAAAGTCCCATGCTATCACTGTTTTAAAATTACAACCAATAACTGTAAGTCTCTCAACTTCTCTGTTACCATCAGTGGTTAAATGAGCCTTAATGTACAAAGTCATTTTCAGAATTAGACACACACGACTTCTAAAAAATGGCAGTATAATTAGCTAAAATTCAAGGCAATGGCACACAAAGCACCAAATTTAAACAAATCAGTTTTGAAAGCACACGGAACAAGACCTTCAGACTTTAGGAACGTGACTTTAAAGAGTGATTATCCAAGTTAGGTGTTTCTACTGTATGGGGGACAGGCTGGTGGGGAGAGGGGCTGGTGAAGATAAAAGAAAATTTCATCCTTCCTCTGATAACGACCTATAATTAGAAGATACATGAGATTGAATATTACAGTATAACATATTTTAATATCTGAATAATTGATGGAGAAACCAAACTGGAGAAAATAAGTTCCATTAGCAAGAATAAAATGATCCGGTAAACAGTTTTCCTTAATTTGCAATGTTCTGGATAAGGAAAAAAATGGAACCTTATTTCCTGCTTTTCTTTCCAATATCTAATTTTAGTTTTCAGGCATCTGAAATCACTAAATAAATATATTTCCAGGCTTTTAACAATGTGAAATTATGCTGGCTAAAATGAGCAGCCACATTTTAAACTCTAACAAATACGTTATTTGTTGTACTTCTCTTTCTCTTTTAGATTCTCTTTCTGCATCATGAAAAAAATCACAACTCTGGCATAGCTTAAAGAATATCACTGGGTTCAAAAAGGAGAAATTAAATTTTTCTTGAAGTTTGAACAACTGCCACTAAGAGGGCAAAGAGGAAATAAGCTAAATCAACTACTGATGAGAGGTCTACACTTCCCTTCTCAGCCCCCACAACAATGCAACTTATCTGACGATGCACACAAGGCCCTTGAATACCCAAGTTATTTCGTTTTCAGAAAATTCAGAACTATTTCAAAGCTGAGAAAAGAATATATACCCCAAGCACCAATGGCCACATAGAACCAGGTAGCAGCATCAGCAAGAACCGAATTAACAGCACGCTGGATTAGTCACAGGCAAGCCTGCTTATTAAACTGGTCCAGGCACCTTTAACTTTAAATCTCCAAGCAGAAAGGAAAGCTGCTACTATGCTCTTAAAGCCACATTTCTGCTGAGTTGGAAGGAAAATCTATACTGGGTCCAGTAGACCAAAATTAGACAGCTCTCTCCCCTGCCCCCACTCATGCCACATATACCACATTATTTTCACTTGCTGTAAAAATTATTGTCCTTTCATAGTCATAATATTTAATCACAGTCATTTTTAAATAGGCTCACTCTCTGAGACTGAGACAGAGACTTACAATATTGTTTCAGTAAAGGTCTGAAACTGTTTTGTTCACTTTCTCATCCTCTAAAAATATTTTTCACCTTCAGACTGAAAGGTAAAAAAAAAGTTATAAAATATAAAAGCCTGGTTAAGTTTTAAATTTATTTCTTTATTTCCTTTGCCATTGGGTATGAACCAAGGTAAGGTGACCACTTCTCTTAATGAGAGAGAACCTGCAATACAGCTCCATATGGAACATACATTGAACAAAGAGACTGTGTGGGTGCTTTTCTTAGCAGCTCTACCAACTATCTGTGTGATCCTGTGTAAGCCATCTCACCTTTTCTGCTCTGGTCTTCATTAATAACCTGGGTTATTCAGACCAACCAGAGATGAAGACAAGATGAATGAGTTTATATGCTTTGGTGCAAAATTAGCTTTTTCGAAGAAAGGGGCTCTCTAAATCCAAAGTCTGGTATCATAACATTTATTCTACGTAATACCTATTTTCCTCTCTGTTGATGTGCCTTCTTTGGAAAGTGTGGCAAAGAAATTGACAGCTGGAGGATTATAGGGGTAAAGGCACTTTTGGTGGAGGATGTGCTTGTTCAACAGACAGAAGTCAACCTCTGCCTTTAGAACCTAATAGTTGTGTTGTTCATGGCCTTAATTCACTTATCAGGAAGCAACTCTCAAAAAGTATTTCAAGGAGGACAAAAAAGTAGGACAGTGTAAGGGAGATGAAGAGGTGTAGTAATTTCCATTACAATAATTATAGTGAATGGGTAGATGTGTTGAGAAGAGGAGATGTGGAAGTCATCCTTCTAGGTTTATTAGGGAAGAATACTACAGGCAGAGGGAAGCCAATACGAAACTTCTACGGTAAAGTGCAGCACAGAGGCCAGTGTGACTGGTGTTGGTAGGGACAAAGAGTAGCAGAAAGCCTGAGACTGGGGCAGCTGTGCTCAGGCCATGTAGGCTCCACAGGCCTATGTGTAAAGACTTGAGCTTTCTACTCTGAAGTGAAAAATCACCTGGTCAAACATATTTCACCAAAAGGTACAAATCACATAGAAACCTTATGGAGATATATTTACTGGCACTTTCTTAATTATTTTCTTTTCAGGACTTTGAAAAGTGACTGACTGAAATAATTCTGGAATATTATCATGTTTGGAAAGACAGTAAAGGTTAATACTTTTATCATATTGACTGAGTGTTAGGTTCCAAAAGCCTCTGAAAATATCTTAAATGAGAAAGGTATCTGTTATCATTATGCCCAAATATCGATAAGCATCAACTGCATTTATTTTGGTTCTATCACATTGAACCAAAGTTCGTATACCATCATGTCATATATGCATATACTAACCTAAATAACAGGGCTCAGATGTCATGAATTTTGATAATGTCTGCCACTCTTGGGATGAGTTACCATCGTTAAGAAATGATTCAAAATACTTTCTCTAAAGAGAAAAAGAGGTACTATAAAAGTTATTTAGGGGCGCCTGGGTGGCTCAGTTGGTTAAGCGACTGCCTTCGGCTCAGGTCATGATCCTGGAGTCCCGGGATTGAGTACCGCATCGGGCTCCCTGCTTGGCAGGGAGTCTGCTCCTCCCTCTGACCCTCCCCCCTCTCATGTGCTCTCTGTCTTTCTCATTCTGTCTCAAATAAATAAATAAAATCTTTTAAAAAAAAAAGTTATTTAGGCACCTCTTTGAGGCAGAAGTATTTTTATGGTAATTTTAGCTAATACTGAGTGTTTGTTTTGTGCTACGTGCTGGATCTGGAATCTATCTTTCTTCGTCCTTGGGGCAGCCCCTGAGGTAGTAACAGTTATTACTCTCTTGGATGAGCATATCGGGGCCAAATTTAAAAGAAGAAAATAATACTTACCAATGGGAAAGTAATTTCAGAAAATTCAACATAAAAGATGAACAAAATGCAGAAAGACATTTATAAAGTTTTAATTTGGTGGACAATGATGTAAGAAACCAAAATAGCCTTCTTACAGCAAAATTCTCTAGTTAATGACAGATCAGAAAACCATTACATGCTCCTGGGTGCAGACAATGTGGCATATAGAGTATGCCTCAATACTTCCCATGAATGGCAACCCAAGCCAATTCCTAGTAATTTTGTGTACAGAATTATAAAACATGAATGAATGTGAATGCTCTGCCAATTATAATTATTCACAGACCCCTTTAATATTTTTGGTATTATATTTAGGAAACAAGTGTTCTAGTATTATTCTCAAAAGGGGAATTCTTCAGCTCACTTCAAAAACCTTTTTAAAAATCAATAACATTCCAACAAAGCCTGACAGAAAATTGAATACACACCAAACTGTTCATGCACCCATTCATGTCACTGAAATTTCAGGGTGCTGCTGTGAATGAGCACACTTTTGCCTTTATATTGTGCAAATGATGACAATAAATAAGATAGGATATGTCACTGGCTCAAGTTATTAATGAATAAAATAAACAAATAACGTTATTTCTTTATGCTATGAATTCTAAATTAGGAGGATTCTTTTTCCACAGGAACAGAGAAGATGTTTAAGGAACAGAATGGGAAGGAAGAAGTCGTATTAGGCAATGGGTTTGTATGGATTCAGTAAAGGACCTCAAAAACAAATGGCAAAAGGTGAAAGAGAAAAGGCGTCGTGTAAACGGGATTGCGTGTTTTGTTGATGGACTCCTAAAGGTAATGAGACCTTAAAGATTTGGGCAGAGAGCAATTTTGTAAAGGAAAAGTGACAAGAACAAAGAGAAGAAAATTACAGACTGCATTTACAGAGCTGCCAACACCACAGCACCTGGGCGTTTTATAGACTTCATCCACCTGCTTTTCAGTAGGACATTTTCTGCTGTATCCCATTTTTACAGCTTTAAAGCGTATGTACTGACAGTCACTACCATTCAGCTGCTCTAAAATACAAATCCCCAGAGCCACTTTAATCCATCCAAACTGTATCACTTAGACTGCAGTACCTCACTCAAACAAGCAGATCTTTCAAGTTTGCATGCCCTCAACACTTACTTCAATCTGAATAAATTGGTGGTAAGTACACAATGTGGTGAATTCTCAGTAAGAAAAGCCATTCAGTCTCCCCACCTTTTCTTTACTTCAGCAAATTTATTCTTTATTTTATTATTTTAAAATTTTCTTATTAATATAATAGGAGGAAGGATTTCTCTCTGGTCAAGGAGTCTGGACACCCACAAGTATTCTATTTCTTCACATGATGATATTGGATGGGATAGTGGAGAATACTTTTAGTGCAAGTAACAGTCTCAACCAGAAAGGCTAAGAAAACAGCGCAGGGATGTTTACATGGTAGCTTAAGTTTCAAATACATAGTGTATCTCTGGTTCTTAGTGATAACCAACAGGGATCTTAATAATTATAATTATGATAAAAACATAATAAGGATACCTGCAACACCAAACTATCATTTATGATTCCTTATTACATGCTAAGTGTTTTATTTGAGTTATCTCTTCCATTGTCACAACAATTCTCTGGAACAGGGACTATCACCACCATTTACAGATAAGGAAAGAAAAAGAGGTTCTATTACTCTGCCCATGTTTGCACAGCTGGTCAAGGGCAGAACCAGGATTGGAACTCACGCAGTCTGGATCTAGAGTCTGTACTTTTTAATTACCATGCATGCTATCTTGTTCTCCCAGTCTTTTATATAATGGGCTGTAACGGAGAAGAAATAAGATAATCATGGAAACTCCAATTTTCCTCTTCCTAAAAATAACTCAAAGAACTTTAACAATATGCACACGATTCTTCATATTTTAAAGATAATTAAATCACTTAGCATTATATTATTGTGCTGAGCACCAAGTAATGTATAGAATCACTGAAGCTAATATGACACTGTATGTTAATTATCCTTCAATTTTAAAAAAGTGTGTTATCACATTGCATTCCACTTAACCAGTGATTTGCCAGCCTGGCTGTGAATTCAAATCAGCTGTGGAGCTTTTAATCAAACATAGATGCCCAACTCAGACCCACTGAATCACAACCTTTGGGGAAAGGGAGGGTATAGCATAGGCATAAACATTTAAAAAAACTTTTTTTTTAAACTTGGCTCCAGGGGTGCCTGGGTGGCTCAGTTAGTTTAGCATCTGACTCTTGATTTTGGCTCAGGTCATGATCTCAGGGTGGTGGAACGGGGCCTCGTGTCTGGCTCCATGCTTAACGCAGAGTCTGAGGTTCTTTCTCTCCCTCTGCCCCTCGCCCCGCTCACATGCTTTCTCTCATAAATAAATAAATAAATAATAAACAAACAAACAAACAAACAAATAAATAAATAAATAAGGCTCCACGCCCAATGTGGGGCTTCAACTCACGACCCCGGGATCAAGAGTTGGATGATTGACTGACTGAGACAGCCAGGTGCCCCTGCATTTCTTTTTTTTTAATTGAGGTGTAACTGACATATACAATGATATTGGTTTCAGATGTACAACATAATAATTTAATACTCATATACATTGCAAAATGATCAATAACTCTAGTTAACATCTGCCACCATATATGTACAAATTTTTTAAAAAGACAGAATTAAATCATACTCTTTGAGGGATAATTTATTGCAAAAAAAAAAAGCCATCAAAGAAAACTCTCAATCCTGCAACACTGATGCTAATAACAATATTCTAGTTAAGAAACAAAGAGAAGTAAGGAAATGGGCTAAGGAGAGAGAAAGGTGTCTTAATGCAATGGTGAAAAAATTTGAACAAAACAGGAAGCGACTTATAAAAAATATCTACTACTGATTCCTTCAATTAAAAAACCCTCCAAAAAATAACCCACTCTTAGGTGTAGGGATGAACAGATGGAGCACAAAGGATCTTTAGGGCAGTGAAAAAACTCTGTATGATACTACATGATGGATGCATGTCATTATACATTTGTCCAAACCCAAAGGATGTACAATATCAAAAATGAACCCTAATGTAAACTATGGACTTGGGGTGATTATAATGTGTCAATGCAGATTCATCAACTGAAACAAATGTAATATTCTGGTGGAGGATATTGGTAATGGGGGAGGCTGTGCATATGTGGGGATAAGGGTATATGGGAAGTCTTTCTACCTTCCTCTTAATTTTCCTGTGAACCTAAAACTGCTCTAAAAAAATAAAGAATTAAATAAAATAAAACCCTGTCTTTCTATCCTCCTAGAGCAATCCTGAGTACACCTAAGTGGAGAGGTAACTACTTAGGCTAATTCTATGAGACAAAAGTAGATAAACAGCATTAAAGTCTCAGGTTTTACAAAGAATAATCTTTAAATAAGAAAACATTGTTCAGCAAAAAATGACATTTTTGAGCATTTCAACCCAGTTATTTGTAAGACTTTTTTAATTTCACAGCTTCATTTTGGTGAGTAAGATTTTATGTTCAACTCTGGAAGGCACTATGTTTTCTAACTTTACAGAGATGTAAAAACTTTAAACTTTTCTATAACCAACTTAACATGTTCTCATTATTAGTATGTTTCATATATAATTGTAGGGATAATCTTTGATTTACTCATACCATGATTTCAGTATTCATCTTTAAAAATTAAAAAAAAAAAAAAGATTTGGTCCTTGATTATGCCAGGGTCTTTTAAGACTAGTTCGTGGAAAAGAAACAAAACAGAGGATCATAGGGTAAGGGAGGGAAAAATAAAATAAGATAAAATCAGAGAGGGAGACAAACCGTAAGAGACTCTTAAGGATAGGAAACAAACTGAGGGTTGCAGAAGGGGAGGAGTGTGGGGGGGATGGGGTAACTGGGTGATGGGCATTAAGGAGGGCACGTGATGTAATGAGCACTGGGTATTATATGCAACTATGAATCACTGAACTCTACCTCTGAAACTAATAATATGCTATATGTTAATTAACTGAATTTAAAATTAAAATTTAAAAAAGGACTAGTTTGGGTTTTATTCCAAAACAGACATTAATAGAAAGTACTTAAAAGTACTGAAGTATTGAAAACACAAATATTTGGCCTCTAATATAAAGATGAGAACTTAATCATGTACTGAGGGTCGAATATACATATAGCACTGTACAAAAACAAAAAATGTTTACATTGGACATCACTTCTTAGTGAAGGTATCAGAAAAGGGTGTAGCCTGCGATGTTGATTTGTACTCCTTATGCCATCAACACTGCCAAGTCTCATTTCAAAATGTCTGTTGACTTCATTTACACTACCATCTATCACCCTAGTCCTGGACTTTTTATCTTCTCACGCAGATCATGGCAGGACTGCCCTAACTGATCTCACTGACTCCTCTGTCTTTCTCTGCTGAAAGCTATCCTGCTCGCCATTACCAGATTAGTTTCCCTAAAACATTACTTTCTTGGTGTAATTACCTTCCTAGAGATCTTTAGACAGTCAGGCACTGGAAAAAAACACCTGGCCCCGCCCTTCTTTTCTGTCAACACTCTCCAACAAATTGCCTTAGACAGATGATCTTTGATCTCAAACTGGCCATATTCATTCCCCTGCATTTGTGTTTGCTAATGGTTTTCACCTATATGCCAAATCTTAGGTGACCTTCAATACCAATGTCAGTTCATCTACTTCCATAAAACCAGTTCTAATTGTTGACATTTCTTTGATTTCCAATTAATTAATACATTGTAGAAGTTCGTATTACTTGATTATGTGTTCTTTAGTTTCGGGTACCAAACTACATTCCCGCCCAGTACAGTGTTCTGCAACTGCTGTCTTGAATAAGGTTTGAATAATGCAAGATTTGAATAATGGTGATCTTTGTCTCAATTTTTAAATAAAACAAGTTTCAGTAAAAAGAATTCTCTCCATTTTAAACATGTCTCCTGCAATGTTCTCATAAACCATTTGCATTAATTCTTGTTTGTTTGCAGGGAGTATTAAAACAGAAAAGAATAATTAGTAACAAATTTAACTAAACAACTAAAAAATAGTTCAGCATAGTCTGGACACCTTTTTTTTTCTCCTTTAATAAGCACATTGGGTCATATAGACTTGCCATTTTTTTGTATGTTCAAATGGTAAAATATCATTTCGTATACAACTTCATGTGGTTCAATTTAATACACAGTAAAATTAATAAATTTTCTAGTTATTTCTAATTCACATATGGAATTAAAGTGAAACATCTAGTTAAGTTTAAGAATCACTCTTTTTATGTATATTAGTTTGACTCTTCAGCTATAATTGAGATTTTGATAAATAAGCTTCATGAGAGCTTAGATTTAAACGTTTTGAGGTGTTTCCTGGGATGCCTTGGGTGGCTCAGTCGGTTAAATGTCTGCCTTCGGCTCAGGTCGTGATCCCAGCGTCCTGGGATCGAGTCCCGCATCAGGCTCCTTGCTGAGGGGGAAGCCTGCTTCTCCCTCTGCCTGTTGCTCCCCCTGCTTGTGTTCTCACATGCACGCTCTCTCTCTCTCTCTCTCTGGCAAATAAATTAAAAAAAAAAAAAATCTTTAAAAAAATAAAAAAATAAAAGTTTTGAGGTGTTTCCTTCTATGCATATTCTTTTTGAAAATTCAAAATTTCCAGGTTCTCTTAAGAAGCACATTTAAACATAATAAGGTTTATGTCTTGGTATCTTACTCATTTCCATTTTCTTTAGATATCTGTTCAGCTTGATTTTCTTAAATCTTTTATTTGTACATCCCGTTCAGAAAATTTTTTGAAAGAACTTTTTTTTTTCTTTTTCTAAGGAAATCCCCTAAATAAAGGGTATAAGACCTAAACACAAAGGGAACCATGACCACCTGTGGGACTCAATAGGGATTCAACTGCCATGTTTACGGGTTAACATGACTCTTGGGATTTTTTGCTTCTTTTTCAATTTAGATATCAGAATGTCAATTTATTCATTTCTGATGAAAAACTGAATTGCCACTGATTGGAAACAGTAATGTAAGTGTAATCCAGCATTTATTTCTTTTTCAGAAGTCAAGCTACATGAGCAATCAAACTACAATAGATGGTAGATTAGATTAGATTCCATTTTATCTAACTTTGCAAATATCATAAAGTTGTTCATGATAGATTCCTATTTTTCAAGTCTCTGATTTTCTATGATTATGTTCCCTTTTTTATTTCTAACATTGTTTCTTTGTGCTTTTTCATCTTGATCAAATCTTGACAGTTTTATCTATTTTCATTGAACTTTTTAATAAAACAACTCTTGGCTTTATTGATTCTATTACATTTATTTCTGTCTTCCATTTCATTATCATCTGCTATTATCTTCATTATTTCTCTCCCTAAACTTTCTTTGGGCATGCACATACATATATATATATATTTTTTTTTTTTTAACTTGTTGAGACAAATGATTAGCTCATTAATTTTCAGCCTTTCTCCTTTTCAATATAAAAGGTTAAGGCTGTTAGGTTTCACTTAATAACTATTTCACAATATCCTACAGGTTTTGATATGTACTGTTTTCAGGATGTTCAGTTCTGTTTTATAATTTTTATTATTATTTCTTCTCTGACTGAAGAGTTCTGGATAAGCAACTTTAAAAGTTTCCAAAGTAAACCTTTTTTTATTTTTTAAAGATTTTATTTATTTATTTGTCCGAGGGAGAGCACAAAGCAGGGGAAGAAGCAGGCAGAGGGAGAAGCAGGCTCCCCACTGAGCAAGGAGCCCGATGTGGGACTTGATTACCAGGGCAGGATCATGACCCAAGTCGAAGGCAGATGTTTAACTGACTGAGCCACCCAGGCGTCCCAGTAAAGGTTTTTCACGTAAATTTTTGTTACTAATTTCTAACTTAGTTCAACTATGATCAAGAGAATGCGTTCTGTATGATATAAAGGCTTTAAAATTTATTGAGATTTGTTTATGCCCCCAGTCTATAGACTGTTTTCATGAAGATCCCATATGTGTACGAGAAGACTATATAATTGCCGGATTCAGGATTCTATACATGTCCATTAACTCAAGCTTATTGTGTTTTTTATGTCTAGCTTCACTGCTTTTCATGGACAGGATTGTAGATTTATCAATTTCTCCTTATATTTCTGTCAACTTTTGCCTTATAAATTTTGAGATGTTGTTATTGGGTGCATGTAAGATTGTTATATCTTTCTAGCAATTTCTATATTTTATCATTAAGTGACCTCTTTTATTCCTAGAAATGGTTTTTGACATAAAGTTCCATTTTATCTTGTTTTCACATGGCTATGCTAGCTTTCTTTAATTTGCCAAAGATATCTTTTTCCAAACCTTTTACTTTTAACCCTCCTGGGTCCTTATGTCTTTCTCATTCACAACATTAAAAAAGAAATTGAGTCTGGCTATCTTTACCTTTTAACATTTTCAACATTGTGTTCTCTGATGTAGTTGGATTTTATTTCTACCATCTTAGTGTGTTTTCTATTCACCTTTTAAAATGCTTTTTTCCTGATTTTCTGTCTGCTCAGATTGATCAAGGTTTAAAAACTCATTTTCTCCTCTACTGCTTTTGAAATCATGCACTCTATTTCTATTCTTTTAATAGCTGTCCTTAACATTTCAACACATATACTTAAAGCCTAATGCTAATCTTGATTTCTATCCTTCTCTTGAATAATTCAATGATATTAAAAAACTTCACTTTGAATTACCCCCTTCCTATCTAACATATATATTGTTGTCCACTATTTCAGTTTTACCTTATCAGAACTGTGATTATACATTCTCAGAGGATTTTTAGCCTCTTCCCTCCCCTGACCAGTAGTCCAGTCTAAGATAAGGAAGATTTGTCAGTTTTTGTCACTGACCAGATTTTTTTTTTCTTATTTTCAATCATCAAGGGACCCAGTCCTATGAGAAACAATGGGGTGAGGATTTTGGTTCCTTTTTTTGGTTTCTAAAGTTTTATTTATTTAAGCAATCTGCACACCCAATGTGGGGCTCAAACTCAGGATACCAAAATCAAGAGTCGCATGCTCCTCCAACTGAGCCAGCCAGGTGCCCCAAGGATTTCCATTCTAATTCCTCACTTTGTTTGGACCCCAGGCTCATCTCCTACCTTGTGGCTATTAAAACTTAACATTCTGGGGGTGCATGAGTGGTTCAGTCAATTAAGTGTCTGTCTTCGGCTCAGGTCATGATCCCAGGGTCATGGGATCGAGTCCCGCATCAGGCTCTCTGCTCAGCCGGGAGTCTGCTTCTCCCTCTCCCTCTGCCCCTCCTCCCTGCTCATGCTCTCTCTCTCTCTGACAAATAAATAAATGAAATCTTAAAAAAAAAAAAAAAAAAAAAAAGGAAATTCAAAAACAAAACAAAACCGCAACAAACCCCAAAACTTAACATTCCGGAATTCTAAGACTGGCAAATGCCCCCAGGACAATTTTACTACCTGGATATTTAGTTTCATTTTTTTCTCTCCAAGAGGATTTCCTTTCTTTCCCAGGATATGAGGTCAACCATGTAGTTTAAAATGTTTGTTTCATTAATAGGACATTTCTAGTTGTTTCTATGTTATTTTTCAGGATATCTGCCATTCTGCCAGAAATGAGAGTTTTAATTTTTGAATATACTCTCCCCTTGCGGTTAGGTATAATTTTAGGAATCAGATAATAGTTATCAATACCAAATAATTAACCATAGTCAGTAGAGTCATTTAGAAACTTGAAAATGTTTAGGTTTTAGGGCGCCTGGGTGGCTTAGTTGTTAAGCATCTGCCTTCGGCTCGTGATCCCGGGGTCCTGGGATGGAGCCCCGCATCGGGCTCCCTGCTCGGCGGAAAGCCTGTTTCTCCCTCTCCCACTCCCCCTGCTTGTGCTCCCTCTCTCGCTGTGTCTGTCTCTGTTGAAATAAATAAAATCTTTAAAAAGAAAATGTTTAAGTTTTGCCAAAATTATATTCTTCTTTTATAGACCTCTTCTATCAAATAACTTCACTTAACAAAAAAAATCACTTAAATTCAGTTTAGAAAATGCAAAGTAATACAAAATATTTGAGTATTTTCCTTCTTATTCTAGAATTTAGAAAACACAATGACAACCTACTGAAATTGCAAATGCTACCAATGTACCTTAAATGTTACTTGCAAATAGGAGAATAGACAACAGTGTAGAAAAGGAGGAAAAAGGATAGTGCTAACAGAACAATTTGGTTAACTGTGAAAATGGCTGAATCTCAAACTTTTGGGTATTTGAATAGCATTCATTCATTCAAAAATTAAGTGTTTACTAAGCACCTCTTTGGTGCTATTCTGGAAGATGCCAAAATATGAAGTGAAGGTCCCTACCATGCAGACACAGGGGAGTGCTAGGTGGACACACAAATGACTAACCACAATGCAAGACTGGGATAGTTACATGCTGTAAGATGACTACACCTGCAGTATCTCCCTCATCTTCCCTACTTGCCACTGCTACGTCTCTACACGCATTTTTGATTCCTGTATGAGTTTCTCCTTTCAAAAGGTTAACGCTGTGCCCTTAATCCCACACTCACTCTCAAACTCATAAAGGATTTTGTGCCCTCAGTTATTCTAATAGGCTCAATATCTTGCTCTCTCCTATACCAAAAATATGTACAAGTCTCCCCAATTTTTAAAAAGGCACTTTTCCTTTTTATTAGTCACAGATTTCTCCCGGCAAGAGATGTAACCTGTGGCTTTCACTATCTCACCATCTGCTGTCTTTCTCAATATTATAAAATCTGACTTCTCTTCTTTCAACTCTAATAATGAAATGGAACTGATAATTTCACAAGTTATCAAAAATCTCCTAATTACCAAATCCAGTGGTCTTTCCTGACTTTTTTTTGTCTTTTGTAACCACTGACATTGTTGACCTTTTTCTACTTTAGCACTTGTAACACCATACCATCCTGGCTTTCCTTCTACCATTATGATCATTCCCTCTGCATCTCCTCTTCCTCTCTACCCCACCCCTACCCCACTCCCCCAAACTGGTGTTCTTCAAGGTTCAGTCCCTCACCTCTGTTTTTTCCTTGACAGTTTCTCAATAGTAGATCACTGACAGATGCTTAGAGCTTCAACTATCTTTCTTCTCTAGATGGCTCCCAACGTTGCTCTCTACCTGTGACTTCATTTCCAATCATTAGAACTATATTTCTATCTGAATATATACTAGTCACCTCAAATTCAATATATCTAAACAGAACTCATCTTGTTCCCTCAAAAACTGGCTCCCTTTCCCAACTTTTCTATTTCTGTTAATAGTAACCACCATCCTCCCAAATTCAAAAAGTCTTTGATTTATTTTCTTCCCCATTCCTCCAATCTGTCAGCAATTCTGTTGATAGATCCTTTGTAATCTCTCCATCTTTTCATCTCAGTTTTTCATATCAGCTGTGCAAATATTCCTCTGTACCTGGAGTGTACTGGGTGCTGAAAAGACAGGGGATTGAGCCCCTGTTATGGAGGCATTCACAATCTAGTTTCAATAACAAATAAGCAAACCACTAATAATACTATAGGGAGTGAAGTGTTAAAATAGAGGCACTTAGTCCATATCTGGACTTCCCTGATAGGTTTCAAACAGGTTTAACTGCTTCTGGTCTCATCCCCCTGTTGAGACACTTTCACATGTCTTCCTAAGAAATTATTTTGGTCACATTTTTTTTTTCTTACTCAATAATCTTTAATTCTTTCCAACTGCTTTCCGGATAAAATTGTCACTTATTAGATTGTCAGAGAAGGTCCTACCCAGTGAGCCACCAAACATCCTTCAAGTATTGTCTCTCATCACTTCTTTACACAAATTTCCCATTCCTTTCAAATCAGTTTGTTCATTAGACATGAACATAATTTAATATTCCACATGATACTCTTTCCATACAGAAAACTCCATTTCTATAAAAATCTACTCTATCTTTTAAGATTCAGATTAAATCCTATCTATGTAAAGCAATTTTCAGTGTTCCTAATTGAAAATGATGTCTCCCTGCTTCAAATTTCCAAGGCAATTTTTGCCTAGATAAATCATTTCACAACCAGGTACTGCTTTATTTTATTTTCTCTGTTGTCTTGAATTATCGTTAAATCTTTCTCACTTAATTATACATAGTTCATGTTTTCTCTCCAACCAAACTCTACATTTCTCACAAGCAGCTTTAACTTATACCTCTTTATATCCAGCCACAGTACCTAGCACAGTATTTTGTTCATGAACAAGACCTGAAACAGGGGCAGGGTTATGGAAAGTTCAGTTTAGATGAAGGGACGCCGCCAAATAGAAGAAATAGCATGTGGGATGGTAGCAAAGGGCAACGTTTGTGTAAGATATAGAAAGTCAATCCACTTGGTGAACGAAGGGCCCCTTGGCCCCTCCCCAAAGGAATATGGATGTCAAATAGAAGGGCCAGAATAAGTTCCAGAGTAAGGTGTTTTGATTTTATCTAGTAGGTGGTGAGGGAGCCATGGAAGGCTTTAGAATAGAAAAATGCACAGCACAGTTTTATGAGGTTTCATCAAACCAGCATTGCACTAGATCAACAGACAGGCCTGAACATTAGTTAAGTTGCTATTGTTCAAAAGTGAAGTAGTAAAGTCTAACCAACACAAAGAGCTTTCCTTTCATTTCCTCTCCTAGAGAGAAATCATTCCTTATGGAAAGAAAGCATAATTTGATAGGTTCTTTGACACAACTCTTTTGGTTCCATTCATCCTAGATTCACCATAAAGTAGATTCAGGTTTCTTATTTTTCTCTTGGCATCTTCACTGGGAAAAGCATGTTGTAATTAATGGTAACTATATTAGCCAGTGACATCATAAGAACTTTGCTTAATCCGCAAGCTATTACAAGCTATATTTGAGATAATTTTCCTCATCGTTCCTCTGGAAGAACTTAGTAAATTTCTGTTTATCCATGTATGGAGGTGTTTGCTACCCATGTTCAGGAGAGAGATTCAATCCCCCAAATAAGACTTGCTGACGTCCAGGTTCAGCACTACCACAGTACAGCAGGGGACCAATAGCTATCTACTCTCTCAGCAACTAAACTTGTAGCCCTTGAGGAGAATCATGACTGACTTATCTGTGTTTTATCTATTATGAATGCTAAGGTTTCCTCCCATTAGTGGATAATTTGTAGGAATTTGCATTTTTCTTCAAAGCATGTTCTAACATCCTTTGTCTTTACCACCTCCATTTGTAAATAAAGAGGAATTCATTAACTCTCCTAAACAGAGGATGAGAGTGAAGGAGGGAGGGGGCATAAACTGTAGTTACCTTTTATCTGCCCAACTCTGTATTTGAGTGAATTCTTTTTAGACATGGTGGGGTAATGGCCAAAAAAAGCAATAAATTAATCTTGAGGGTAGATAATTAGAATACAGAAAAGTATCATGCAAGATCAAGGGAAAGATGTTTAGCGATGACTCTACCTTCCTTTCCCATGATGCAATAGGGTCTAAATGGTTGGTTTTACTTAGGGATATTTGTATTTGCTTTTCTTCACTGATGTTTCTCTATGTATGTGGAGAGGAGGGGAATGGGAAGTAAGTAGAATAGGATAGGCTTCAGAGAAATGAGGATTTAAGAAGTACACATATTTCTTAAAGTCACCCAAATACCCAAGACAAGTGAGGCTATGATAAACAAATTAAGAGTAGGATTAATATAAAAATATATATACCTGAGTCTTTATAGAACTAGAAAAGATCTGATTAGGATGACCCTTTACATCTAAACTGCACAAAAAAAGAAATCATGTACAGAATGTTAAGATTGACAACATAATTGAATTAAATAAAACGAAAACTTATGCTAAATATAATAAAAAAATTTTAAATATAGATATCTTTTGAAATGGCAGAAGACTATTTTTAGGTTACAGGTAATACTCATGAGGAATAAATTAGAAGACCATAAATTTTGCTCATTTATAAGAAAGGTATATCTGTATTTAGTGAAATATATTATAAGACAAATCAAATTTATAAAAAAATGTCAAGGCAATTATTAATCTAACAAAAGTATTCACAAATAGGATTTGTGTATCAAGCTCTCCTATTACACTGATGACACAATTGGATTTATAACCTAACTTTCTTATGAATTTATTATATCAATAATTCCATGATCAATAATTGCTTTACTCAGAAATTTATTAGAAAGCATCCATAAATGGGAAGTTTAAGTAACTGCTGGTCCATGTGTCCTATTTTATATACTCAGTAGAAATCTTGATATGAACATTACAAATATTTCACACCTTGCATAAAAGCTACTTCTCAATCCATATGTTGGCTTTTCTTGCACACAAAGCACACTGCCACTCTTACAAGGCAAGCCTCATCATCACTGTACAAAGAGGTATAGTAAAACAATAATGTATTTTGGCTGGTAGAAGTTGTCTAAATACCACGAACAGCTGACCGGATGATATAGTAAGCTTCGCATGGAGCTAGAACTCTTTGTTAAAGCAAAGCAAACTGTCTCTTTCTCATAGGCAATGTTGGTGACACTCTTTCTATAGACATAAACAAACCTTGAAAAGCAAACAACTTAAACATATCCTCTTAATTCCTCTACCCCCTTTTAAAAATGCAAAAGTGGATTTTAGAAAATCTGGGATCTTACTCCCCAAAGTCAGAGAAGTTCAGACAGCAAACGGTTAAAAGAACAAGCGGAGCCCTACCGTACCCAGAAATGACAGAAGGCTCTTCTCCTCTTCGGTGCTACTATCCAACCACTCGGCCACATCACCGGGGGAAAGGAGACTCATTCTCCAGCCAGAAAACTTTTCCATACAGAGCACAATTACTGAATGATGGAATGGGAAAAGAAAGACACAAAGACTAAATTCTTGGGGGTCCAACACTTAAATTGCTGGCTAGGCGGTAATGATGAAAGAGCAAATGTGATCCTCCCTCCACTCTGAATTCTGTCTCAGTGACATCAATCTAACACAACGGGGGGAGGGGGAAGGAAATAGAGGGTTAAAAGAGGGTGACAGAAGAGAAGGGAAGGGAGATTTGTCCTTCTGTCTCTTAGTGTTAAGCTTTAGCCTGGAAGAGAAGCCAGGATAAAATTGAATAATGATTTGTGTTTAATGACAGGAGAAAGCAAAGGAAAATAAAGAATAAAGATACTCAAAGAAAAAGAAACAGGTTCCTACACTGAAGCAGCTTAGATAACCAGACAGCACAATAGCTAATCAGTTAAGTAAAGCATATCATCAAACAAAAACAAAGGCAAAAGAACAAATTCAGCATTTTGTTTTGTTCCGAGAAGAAAGGTTGTCAAATTTCCTTTCAGTGAACGAGAGAGAACTGCAGCCCCCTAACCCCTTCCTGCTTTAGCTATTTCAACAGCATCTCAGCCCCCTTGGCGAAGACTTCCTGCGAGCAAAGGCAGGTTGATAAATCCGTGAATAGGAAGCTCTCATCCCTCCTTTCTCCTCCTCCGTTCCTCCCCCCACCTCGCATGGCGACGGCATTGATCGACAATAATGGAATCTGGAACTGACTGCCAACAGCAACATTAAGGATATTACAAGTCCACTTCATAAGAATTCGAGCCGGTGGTCGGAACTTGGGGGCAACTCTGGGCTTCTAGTCAATAGCTCTGTCTTTCTTAGCGAGAAAGAAAAAGGGGGGGTGGGGAGAGAGAATAGGAAAGGGGGCTGAAATCTGAAAGAAGTCAGAGAAGTGAGCTTGTTGAGCTGAAGGTTCAGAGATCCGCCAACGTCGGGAATGACTGTCCTTCAAGTCCTATCACTTACACGGTCATTGTGAAGGAGTCAGAGACAGATGGATTTTCAACATGATTTACATTACATACTTACATGCTTGGATTTAAGATTATTTCACAGGCTTACACTTCATTAATAGGCAGAGAAAAATCAAGCAGTAGAGGTATTTTCAGAGACCCATAAATCACTAATATCCCTTTTCTCTGGAGATTGATTAGGTTTGCTATGAGAAAACAACACTCTTAAAAAGCTAGGCATTTTCCCCTGCGTTAGCAAAACATTAGCTCTGGTCTCAGTAATCTACTTTCTATTCTAGCAGTCTGCCTTCCGTGAGAGAATTCTCACTGCTTAAGAGTTACCACCTCCAGATATCCTGAATCCAGACCCTCCTCTTTATATTGACTTCATTGTTCTCCATATGGACTCCAGTTAACTCTGACAGTAAGTTTCCTGAGGACACAGACCTTTGTTTTATATTAACCTCTATAATCCCAGTGGCTAGAGCAGTGCCTGGCACTTAGAAAGTGTTCGCTTAATATTTACTGAAGTTTTGTTTAGCTGCTTTAAAAGTATTAAAAGCTTCAACAGTGGGAGGAGTTAACTAAATATTTTAGGATCTCTTTTTTTTTTTAATTAGTCATTTTAACAGACAGCAACTTAGAAGTAGTTATAGCAATATTATCAATAAATTTATTTTAAAAAATAAAAAGGTATTATGACTTCATGTTTAAATAAATCCAAACTTTATTATTCAAAATTACATAAAATTGAAAAGTAGTGACAAATATATATATATAACATTTTATTAAAATCCAGTCTATATTTGCCAGTTTCTAAACATGAATTGATATTCCCTTTGTAAGAACCTAATGACACAACAGTATCTCTGGAGCTCCCAGGTTGAAACCACTGGCCCAGAGCATCAAGTTCAAACTTTTTGGTGTGACGTGGCTCCTTCTTCTTTCCTGGTAGCAGCTCCCCCAGACTCTCCTTGGCTTACCTATGTTGTGGAATCTACCTCACTACCATGCATGTTCTTTGCATGTTCCACAAGAAAGTAATCTACACAATTCATCTGTTTTGTTCATTAGTGTATCCCCACTGTCTACAGACAGATAATGTCTACAGCACTATCTGGCACATAGCAGATGCTCAAAAATTGTGTTGATTGGGTGCCTGGGTGGCTCAGTTGGTTAAGCGACTGCCTTCGGCTCAGGTCATGATCCTGGAGTCCCTGGATCGAGTCCCGCATCGGGCTCCCTGCTCGGCGGGGAGCCTGCTTCTCCCTCTGACCCTCCCTCCTCTCATGTGCTCTCTCTCCCTCAAATAAATAAATAAAATATTTAAAAAAAATTGTGCTGATTGACTGGTGAGGTATCATTCTTTCTACCATGTACACCTGACAATATTAAACTGATCCACTGAGACTCAGCTCAAATATTACCTCTCCAGGTTTTCCCTGACACCTTAAGGCAGAGTTAATAGCTTTCTTATCCATACTTTCATTGTTATTGCTCCTATTACTTTATTGAAATTATTTTTGAATTATCTGTTTACATACTGATTTCTTCCACTAGACCTGGTGAATTTTAAAGGCAAAAACTGTGCTCTACTACCTAAAACAAATGTTTTAGTGCCTAGCATACAGTGGATGATTAAATGTTTATAAAATGATTAGTGAAAGCAAGACTGTGATTCTATATAGATAAGTACTAAAAAAATCCATATATTCCTGATGTAAGGATCCACACCATTAGTCTCCAAATCAACAACCAAAAATAAAACCTGGGAAATGAAAAAAATAAAATCTTTTATTTTATGTATTTTACTAAAGAAAAGGCAGTATAAGCAGAAAGATATCATGAAAATAATCTGGTACTAGAACCTTGATTTCTCTAAACAGAGTCAGCAAATGAGGCACCCCAAGAGAAAGCTCTGGATTGAAATTTTGTCATAAAAGGCATCACACTGTTTTTCCTTGCTTACAACCAGAACATAGTATGAATTAATCCTCCTTATGTAAAATTTTCCTTAAGAATAAAGCAACAGGGGCGCCTGGGTGGTTCAGTCGTTAAGCGTCTGGCTTCGGCTCAGGTCATGATCCCGGTGTCCTGGGATCGAGCCCCGCGTCAGGCTCCCTGCTCAGCGGGAAGCCTGCTTCTCCCTCTCCCACTCCCCCTGCTTGTGTTCCCTCTCTCGCTGTCTCTCTGTCAAATAAAATCTTAAAAAAAAAAAAAAAAAGATGAATTTTTTTAAAAAAGACTTTATTTAGGGGTGCCTGGGTGGCTCAGTTGTTAAGCATCTGCCTTTGGCTCAGGTCATAACCCCAGTGCCCTGGGATCGAGCCCCACATCGGGCTCCCTGCTCTGCGGGAAGCCTGCTTCTCCCTCTCCCGTTCCCCCTGCTTGTGTTCCCTCTCTCACTGTGTCTTTCTCTGTCAAATAAAAAATTAAATCCTTAAGAAAAAAAAAGAATAAAGCAATAAAACTTACCTGAAGATGTAAACATTCTATAGCAGGCTGTACATTTTGCTAAAGTATGAGTCAAGGGCACCACAATACTGTGAGTAGGACTGTTAGAAAATATTGACTATAATCATCTCAACAAATGACCAAATCCCATACATTCTGGTGGTGATTATGTGTAGTACGTACTTACTATTGACATTTGTTGATTTTATTTTTATTCATTATTTTCCTAAAATATTGATAAGTATCTGGAAAATGCTTGGTGACTGAGCGTTTCTATTTGAGGGTATGTACATTTCCTTGTATCCATGTGTATGTGCAATAGATGTGTGGGCATGTGACACTTATTGGGGGGCAACTTAAGTTTTTTAGGTACTTCACTAAGTGCTTTACATAAAATATCTCATTTAAAATTCTTAAACAACAAACAAGTGGGATAGGTATTATTTTCCTTTTACAGATGAGAAAACCAAAGATTAGAAAACTTGTCTTAGGAACAGGTAGTGATAGAAATGAAATTTGAATGTCTGAACGTTTGACCAAATTCCCTACTATACTATTCTGTATCCTATAAGGGCTGATATAGGCAGAGGACAGCAGTTTTTCTGTACAAGATCAGCTAGTAAATATTTTAGGCTTTGTGGGCCATATAGTTTCTGTCACAACTATTTTAATTCCACCACTGTAGGACGAAAACAGTCACAGACAATATGTAAAAGAATGGGCATGGCTGTATTCCAATACAACATAGATAGATAGATAGATAGATAGATAGATAGATAGATAGATAGATAGGGCTGTGGGCCACAGTTTACTGATTCCAGATTTAGGCCCACACTGTCAATTCAGTCAACATTTTTTGAGTACTTAATGTATTTGTGGATCCCAGCCAGGCCTTAATGATTAAGAAATAAATAATTATTTGCCTGGATCAAATAAAGTTTTCTTTTCATTTTAATGACTGTATAATTGTCTCGATTATTTTACTTTTAAGACACTAAAAAAAAACCCAGTTCTTTCTTTCTTCCCACCTCCTTAGTCTCACAGTCCTAGAGGAAACTTAAATTTCAGTTGGAAAAAGGGTATAAAAAATGTAGCTCCCTCTTCAATTACTTATATTCCTGATTTTTGTTCACTCATTTACAACATTAGTGACAGTATGTGCCAAGCACTGTTCTAAGCCCTGGGATGCAGTTGGATAAAAGAGACAAAATCTCTGCCCTTATGGAGCTTACATTCTTGGGGGAAGAGAAGACAATACATGAGATAAAAAAGTAAAATATATATTGTGTTAGGGTGAACAGTGCCAAGGATAAGAATAAAACAAGGAAGGGGTATAGGGAATGTTGGAGAGCTTTACAGTTTTGGAGGGTAGTTAGAGAAGGCATCTCTGAGCAACTGACTTTTGAGTAAAGGGTTGCTGGGGACGAGGGAAAAAAGAGTTTAAAAGGCCTGGAAGCAGTACTAGTCAGGAGATCACTGCAGGTAAACTGGATTGACAAAGGTGGAAAAAAGCAGATGAGGTCTGTGAAGCAATAGGAAGCCAGATCACGTAAAGTTGTAAGGTCTTTGGCTCTTATCCTTAATTAGATAGGAAGACTTTGAGGCAGAGGTGCTTTGTTAGGCTTACTTTTTTTTTTTTTTTTTTACATGAGCCTTATTGAAATATAACTCCCATACCATAAAATTCATCCTTTTAAAGTAGTTTAAAATATATTCACAAAGTTATATGAATATCACTGTAATTTAATTCCAGAACATTTTCATCACCTCAGAAAGAAACCTTGTGCCCCTGAGCACTCACTCTCCCTTCCTCCCAACTGCTGAGTCCATAGCAACTGCTAATCTAAGTTTTATCTTTATGAATTTTCTGGTTCTAGATGTTTTATATACATGAAATCATATGATATGTCGTCTTTTGTACCTGATTTAATTTAGTTTTATCCATGTTGTAGCATTTATCAGTACTTCATTCTTTTTAATGGCCAACGAGCACTCCACTGATGGACATTTGGGTTATTTCCACTTTGCAATAATACAAATACAGGCATACCTCAGATAGACTGTGGGTTCGGCTCCAGACCACTGCAATAAAATGAGTATCCCAATAAAGGAAGTCAAATTAGTTTTTTGGTTTCCCATTGCATATAAAAGTTATGTTTACAGTATACATCTATTAAGTGTGCAATGGCATTACATCTAAAAAAATGTATATACTGTAATTTAAAAATACTTTATTGCTAAGTAATGCAAATCATCATCTGAGCTTTCAGTACACTGTAATCTTTTGCTGGTGGAGGGTCTTGCCTTGATGTTGATGGCTGCTGACTGGTCAGGGTGGTGGTGGTTGAAGGTTACAGTGGCTGTGGCAATTTCTTAAGACAACAGTGAAACTTACTGCATCAATAGACTCTTTCATGTCAATTTCTCTGTAACATGATGCTGTTTGATAGTGTTTTACCCACAGCAGAACTTCTTTGGAAATTGGAGTCAATCCTCTCAAATCCGGCCACTGCTCTATCAATCAACAAGTTTAAGTAATATCCTAAATTTTTTGTTGTCATTTCAACAATCTTCACGGCATCCTGATTGGGAGAATGAAGGCCTTGCTCTGGATAAGGGTTTGGCTTAAGCGAAAGCTGTGGCTGGTTGGATCTTCTATATAGACCCCTCAAGCTTTCTTCCTATTTGCAATAAGGCTGTTTCACTGTCTTATCATTTGTGTGTTCACTGGAGTAGCACTTTTAATTTCCTTCCAGAACTTCTCCTTTGTATTCACAACTTGGCTAACTTTGGTGCAAGAGGCCTAGCTTTTGGTCTACCTAGGCTTTCAACACGCCTTCCTCACTAGGCTTAATAATTTCTAGCTTTTGATTTAAAGAAAGAAGCATATGACTCTTCCTTTCACTTGAACGCTTAGAGATCATCACAGGGTTATTAACTGGCCTAATTTGAATATTGCTGTGTCTCAGGGAATAGAGAGGCCCAGGGAGAAGGTGAGAGGGAAGGAATGATGGGTCAGTGGTACAGTGAGAACACACAAAACATTAAGTTTGCCATCTTATATGGGTACGGTTTGTGGTGCCCCAAAACAATGACTATAGTAACATTAAAGATCGTTGATTACAGATCAGTAGAACAAACATAATAATAATGAAAAAGTTTGAAATATTCCAAGAATTACCAAAATGTGACAAGAGACATGAAGTAAGCCAAGGCTACTGGAAAATGACACCAACATACATGCTTAATGCAGGGACTGTCATAAACCTTCAATTTGTTAAAATATACAGTATCTGCAATTACAACAAAGTGAGGAAGAATAAAACCAGGTATCCTTGTAATGCTCTTATAAACATTCTTGTACAAGTTTTTGTGTGCAATCCTTACACTCTAAGAGGATATCCAAATAAGATGTATTATATAATCTGCTTTTTCTGTTCCAAGACTTTTAAAATGCTACAGCAGAAGAGAGTTATTTTCCAATTTTACAAGCACCAGTTTTCCTTCTAATTCATCTGGGATTTCTATCCTTCTTGAAGAAACCAAAACTACTGACTTGGTCTCTTTACTCCTGCTCTATTATTCTTGTACACAGGAAAAGACTAATGCTAGATACTGAGGAATGAACAACGGCAGGTAACATATGACAAGAGATCTTTTCCTAAGTTGATAACTAAAACTGATAAAGTTGATGGATTTTTTTGGGTAATTTTATATTTTGATATGGTTTCAAACTCACAAAAATGGTGCAAGAAGAGTACAAGAAACATCATATACCTTTTATCCAGATTCCTCAGCTCTTTACATTTTGCTACCTTTGCTTAATCATTCTGTGTATATTTTTTATTATATATACGCATTTTTCCCAAACCATTTGAGAAAGTTGGAGATATTATGGATGCCCTTTCCCCAAAACAGCTTCAGTCTGTATTTTCTAAACCAAAGGACATTCTTTTATATAACCCAGAAAAATTATCAAAATTAGGAAATTTAACACTGAAATTGTCTGATATTTTAAAGATAAAATTAAATATTCCTCTTTGTGCAAAATCCACTATACGAATTCTATTTCAGTATCATACCAAGTCCTTTGTTTTTTGGTTGTTGTTATTTTTTAAAGATTTTACTTATTTATTTGACAGAGAGAGAGTAAGAGAGCACAAGCAGGGGGAGCAGGAGAGGGAGAAGCAGACTCCCCATCAAGCAGGGAGCCCGATGCGGGGCTCAATCTCAGGACTCCGGGATCATGACCTGAGCCGAAGGCAGACATCCAACCAACTGAGCCACCCAGGTGCCCTCCACGTCCTTTATTTGAAAAACGAATTGTCTTCAAGGAACAGTGACTAAGATATCACAAGTATTGACTGCAAGTATAATTCAAAGGAATAGTCCGTATCATATTAAAATAATGTCTATCAAATTTCTGAAGGATTACTACTAAACTTATTAGTATTCAATATACTATTGTGATAAAGGATTGAAAGTAAGAATAACTAGTTTTCAAGAAGAGCAACTAAAGGACAAGTAAAGTGATCGATTGCATTTCCATCTTGATATTCCTTTGGATATGTCCAACCCTTTGCCCGAAAAAAGCTTAAAGTAAATACCAAAGTATGATTTTTCCTTATATTTTGGTGAGGAGAATATTTTACTGAAATAGAAACAGAGGTAAATCCTATGAAATTTATAGTTTAACACTTTAAATAGTACCCCAAATATATATATAAACCTGAAACTATTTACATACAAATTATATATCAATAAATGCACATTGTTTTCACACATTGTTTTCATTTGCCATGTTATCTTACATGATTAGAGGTGAAGAAACTAATAAAGCTAAGGTGAATTTTTGCTCATTCAAATTTAGGAAGCAATACTTCTGGTATGGGAAGCCATTGAGTAAGAAGGTTATTATTATTAAAGGCACTCCTATTATATGACTATTTAAAACATATAATAGAAGGTACTTTGATGTCCGCTACTGAAAAGGGGTATCAAAATGTAAAGTAGTTTAAAAAAAAAAAAAAGGAGGTAAGGTCGTTAACATTATTATAAAACAGACCCTCAAGAGTAATGTGTCAATCAAAGACTAATGGCAACTCTGTTTAGGGAAGTTAATGACTATCTAGAATTAAAGATAATCAGATTCCTTAAACACTAAAGCTTTTCTTTCAAGGAAAAAAAATGTAAATAAAGTGACAATTGTAGTTAATGAACAGGTAATTCCTTCTCAAAAAGATCCAGAAAGTGGCTAATGTATAATTTTTTTTTTTTTTAAGATTTTATTTATCTGAGAGAGAGAGAGAAAGAGAGCGAGCACAAGTGGTGGGGAGGGAGGAGGGGCGGATGGAGGAGGGGCAGATGGAGGAGGGGCAGAGGGAGAAGCAGACTCCCTGCTGAGCAGGGAGCCCGAACTGGGGCTGGGTCCCAGGACCCTGGGATCATGACCCGAGCCAAGGCAGCACCTTAACCTACTGAGCCACCGAGGTGCCCCAATGTATAATTATTCTTGAAAGAATTATTTTTCCTAAAATAAAGTTAAACTTTACAACTAATTTGACTCAAAGTGAATACAATTCTTGGAGTCTTATTATTTAGCACCAAACACACTATCAAGCAACTGTAGCTACTGACTATTTACTGAGTGGGCAGTCAGATGCATACACCTAACGCATGTAAGATTATAACTACGGCGTAAGTACACTGAAAGCCATTAGGGTAATAGTTCCTCTAATCTGTCCCTACAACCAGCAATAATTTGAACATTTGTATCAAGAAAAATAAAAGATCAAATGTATTGTACACTGACAGTGTACTAGGTAATACATGAAGTGCTTTACATGTTTAATCCTTTTACTACGGAGAACAAGCCTGCGAGGTAGTAGTAGCATTTTTCCCATTTTACATCCAGGAAAACTAAGGTTTAGAGAAGCAACAAAGTCACACAGCCAGTAAAGGGTTGGGGTGTTAGGACTTAGATATTTCTATTTCAGAGCTGACATTCTTAGCCACATTCTATATTTGAGTTTCTCTCTATAAAATTTTTAGATATTTTGGAAGAGGTTTGAAGGGTGAAGGTGAACAGTCATTAAGTGGAAAGTAAAATTGTTTTATTTGCTCAATGATCTAAGATACTGCAACAAGGTCAAACAAATTGTGTAGAAATCCAAAGATCCCTACAAAATCAGGAGGCCAGACCCCCACAGTCTCTAATGTGAAGGTATGAAAAGATCAGCTTGAATGTTTCATTCCTTTCCACAGTAAATGATTCTGATAACCTGATTGTTTTTTTTATAAATATCTCTTAACAAAAGGATTTCACTGAACATTAGTGCAATGCTTGGCACACTGTAAGTGCTCATTATTTGTTAAATGAATGAATAAATGAAAATATTTTCTCATGCCTGCTCAGGATACTTGACATAGTTTGACCCGGTGGGCATTTTAATGAGGCTGTCTGATGCTGTGCTTGACAAATTTATTATTGCTAATTTTACAATGGAAACTGTGTAAATTTTTTTTATTTATTTTATTTTTTTATTCTTATGTTAATACCCATACATTACATCATTAGTTTTAGATGAAGTGTTCCATGATTCATTGTTTGTGCATAACACCCAGTGCTCCATGCAGAATGTGCCCTCCTCAATACCCACCACCAGGCTAACCCATCCTCCCACCCCCCTCCCCTCTAGAACCCTCAGTTTGTTTTTCAGAGTCCATTGTCTCTCATGGTTCGTCTACCCCTCCGATTTCCCCCGCTTCATTCTTCCCCTCCCGCTACCTTCTTTTTTTTTTTTCTTAACATATATTGCATTATTTGTTTCAGAGGTATAGATCTGAGATTCAACAGTCTTGCACAATTCACAGCGCTTACCAGAGCACATACCCTCCCTAGTGTCTATCACCCAGTCACCCCATCCCTCCCACCCCACCCCCCGGAAACTGTGTAAATTTTTATCCATCATTTTAAGTAATGTCTTTAAAGTTAGAGAATGTAACACATTTGGAGGAGAAAATAAGTTGGTTTTAAGAAAAAACTGAGCTTTGGACATCTGGTGCCTGACAGAAGTTAATGAGTGCTAATAATATGAAGAATGTATATGGTACTACAGAAATGTTTTTGGCAATTTAAAAGAAAAAATCAAGTGGTTTCACACCTATGTTTTACATTAAAAACCGTAACTATCAAAACTTTCAATACATTTATTTTTACCTAGGTTGTTAAAACACTATATATAAATGTGCCCAGAAAACATCTCTGACTGAAAAAACAAACATTACCATCAACTCTTTAATTTCTTTTTGGTTAGTATTTTTTTTAAAGATTTATTTATTTATTTGAGAGAGAGAGAGAGACAGAGAGAGCAGAGCAAGGGGCAGAGGGAGAGAATCCTAATGAGGGACTCAGTCCCAAGATCTGGAGATCACAACCTAAACAGAAATCAAGAGTCAGCCGTCCAACTGATTGAGCCACCCAGGCCCCCTGGTTAGCATTTGAATGTATTGTAAATTGAGCTTTAGCATAAGAATAAATCAGAACAAAACAGATGAATCAACAGATAAATAAAACATGCTCCAATTGATCTTAAATGAGTTTCAATGACAGAACTTCTATAATATTATCTACCTGGGAAGTTTATTCACACAAAAATGGGACACATAAAATATGTGGAATATAAAGATGAATCAGAAAAAGACTTATTCTCAAGAAGCTCGTGGTCTATACTTCCCTGATGGTTTACCTTTATCAATAAAAAATGTAACTTCACATGCCTAGTATACGTACATTTATTTGTAAGTTATGTGCATGGGTTCCCACTATGTAGTAAATACTAGTTAAGTGTAGTTTTTCTTATTTTTGGTTAAAAAAGTAAAGGAATAAAAGCTCTTAGATTGTTCTTCTCACCCACAATGGACTGACTTCTGCTTTATGCTGGGATGCACTGACTTTGGAGAGATAGCAAATATGGCGCTTAAGTGTGGCCTTAGCAGATATCCTGGAATGATGACCACATTCTTCCTTCAAAACTGAACTACAGCCTTAGAATTCTTTGAAACCACAGTACTCTGTCAGTTACTACTGAGCTACCACAGTCAGTATACAAATTGAGACAGAAGCTGTGCAGCGTTGGTGGTATAGTGGTGAGCATAGCTGCCTTCCAAATTGAAACAGATTTGCCATCTTTAGTCCATATCAATTTAACACTTAACAGAGGCAAGATAGGCAGTCCACTGTTTAATTCACATTCACGGAAGCATTTAAGTATACTGGACTTATTTTCTGGATACCTATTTATTGACAAAGCCATTTAAAAATGCTATATTTACTGAGGGATGCCCTCAGCCCTGTCAACTACTGTCAGATTTGAAAACCTACCCAGATTTAAGGAGACAAAGTATTTTTAAGGTCTTTCTCATTTAAACTAAGCTGATCCCTAGTCAAGGGTACATTAAAAGAAAAAGTATAGGTACAATCTATAAGGGTAATGGAATACTTCATTACTTGAAGCAATTTTATGTTATAATTGTCTGGACAATCTACTCACTACAGTAGATCTGTGCACAGACTGACATGATTCTTCCCCTCCCTTTCTTCCAAAAAGAATATCGAGCAAGATAGTTCTTATTGCCCCCCAATTTTATTTTATTTATTTATTTTTTTAAAGATTTTATTTATTTATTTGACAGAGAGAGAGAGAGCGAGAGCAGGAACACAAGCAGGGGGAGTGGGAGAGCAAGAAGCAGGCTTCCTGCCGGGCAGGGAGCCCGACATGGGGCTCGATCCCAGGACCCTGGGATCATGACCTGAGCCGAAGGCAGACACTTAACGACTGAGCCACCCAGGTGCCCCACCCCCCAATTTTAAATAAACTCAGAGTGGAGTAAGTATCCCCACATTGCAAGGAAAGTGGAAAACGAGAGCCAGATTCCTCCTCAGGGCTTACCAGGAGAAGCCGCTCTCTGCTACCTCAAGTTCTCAGTCTTTATAAGCGGAGGAAGGAGGATTCGAAGATTACCTTCCAAAAAGTTAGTGCTGCTCTAGAAAGGAGTGCTTTTCCTACTTATCCTTCCCCCACAACCTAATGAAGAAGCACCAAAGAATCACTGCTAAAGCCTGGGGGTGTCTGACTAGTAGTAATTCATTCCAGGTTAGAAAGCCTAGGCAGTGCATTAACTGGAGAAAGGCAAGGGAGAGGAGAAGGAGAATGATAGGGTGAACTGTGTCTCCCCAGAATACATATGCTGAACTCCTCATCCCCAGGACCTTAGAATGTGGCATTATTTGGACATAGGGCATTGCAGTTGTGATTGGTTAAGAGGAGTTCATTAGAGTGAATCCCAATCTAGTATTACTGGTGTACTTATAAAATCAAGAAGTCTGGAAACAGAAGCACTCATACAGGGAGAATATCATGTGAAAATGAAGGCAGAGATCAGGGTAATGCTTCAACAAGCCAAGGAATGTCAAAGATGGCCAGCAAATCACCGGAAGCTATGCCTGAGGCCTGGAACAGATTCTCTCTCACAGCCCTCAGAAGGAAGCAACACTGTGGATACCTTGATCCTGGATGTCCAGTCTCCAGAACTGTGAGACATTAAATTTCCATTGTTTAAGCCACCTAGTTTAGTACTTTGTACAGCAGCCATAGCAAAATAATACACTGACCAAGATACAGCCGAGGAGCAGCCTAGAGCCTTGTGATCATATGTCCAACTAAGTAAAAACCTGTCTCTTTTCCTCATTCCCCTTTCCCAGCTCCAACACCAAATGAATTAGAATCAGGAAAGGAAGGGAGGAGGTGGAAGGAGTGAAAAAATCAGCTGGGCATCTCCCACTCCAAGTTGGGGTGGTGGCAGGGGAGTTAATTTGGACACGAGATAGAATTTTAAATTGAAGTAGACTCAGTGGACTGTTTCATTACTGAAAGTAACCAAAAATAACCATTGGCTCCCCATGGTATTATTAGAGAGCAGCTTTCTAGCAGTGATAGCACAGTTGGGGGCAAGGACTTGAGAAAACAAAACCACCCTGCTTCCCCGCCTCTTGGCTTACATTCAAAGCAGACTCAGGGGTTGTAGGGCCTGAAATTGGTTCAATTTGTAGGACTATCTTTAAGAAAAGTTACACCAAATTACAAACACAAATCTCTCTTTTCCTGTTTTTTCTCCTTCATGAAGGTCCCATACGCTAATAAGATCTGGAGGCCTGGAGCAGCAGACGCTGCTGTAAGACAGAGAAAAGTTACTTCAACAACAGTAAGGTAGTCAAAGTCTCATCAGAGTCCTGCTGCCATTTCTAAGGGTCATTCACAGTTCACCTAAAGACATCATCAACTGGCTGTGGTGTAGCACCTATGGTAGTAAGTCATTGTCTTGCATTCCTCAAATATATCCTTAGGTTTCAGCAGTGATGCATTTAGTCAGCATGAAGAGAGACCCCTGGGTTTTTCTGAAGATAATAAAACTTTAAATTTTGGGAAATTCATTAGTGATGTTTTATAAAATACAATTGGATAAGCAGAGTAAAAGGATAAGCATAAAGGTCAATATGCTGCATAACAAGACACAAATAATCTAAGGGTTTTAGAGAATACTAGAAAGGATAATGTTTATATTATCAATGACTTGCTGGATTTAAGTTTCTTGCCTTTACATCTACGACTTGGAGGAAATGAATAAAGATCTTAATACAATAATATTATGATAGATTAAAAGATAAAAACCCAATGATCATAGCAAGAGATGCTGAAAAGGCAAATGACAATGTCTAGGATCCCTTCTGATAAGTAAGCTTAGAATATTTTAAATAGATGGAAACTTTCTTAATAAAGGATATGGACCAGAAACCAAGAACAATATTATGTACAAATTTAAAACATTAAAAATACTTTTATTAATGGTAGGAGCAACATAGAGATAAACATTATCACTGATTTTTCAGCAGGATGTGGGTTCACCAGGGTTTGTTATGTGTTACTGCTAAGAGGTTCCAGTCAATGTGGTTAGAAAAGGTAAGCAATATATAGATATCTGATATAGGTATATCTGAAAGAAGGGATACAGATATCTGAAAGAAAAAAACAAATGATAAATACTTGCATAAAATAAGATACATTCCTAAGTGAGGATGGCAGCAGGGGCCAAGAGAATCAATTGAAAACAACAGAAGGATTTAGTAAGATAATTAAAATAAAGATAAACATACAGAAATTAAGTTTCCATACATACCATCAATTACCAAGTAGAAAAATTAATGAGAAAAAAAGATCCATTAAAAAAACAACAAAGCTTAATAAGAAAAATTTAAGACAAATGCAGAAAAAAATATGAAACAATGTATGACAGGGTGCTGTGAGATCCATGGGGAAAAAGAAGGATTGTTCAATAAATATAGCAAGAAAAGTTCATCAATACATAAAAAAGTATAAAAGTATAAAAATCAACTCCTGGTAGATTGAGGACTTTAATGTCAAGAAGAAAAATTTTAAACTCCTAATAAAAAGTATCTTGAGACCTTGGGGTAGGAAATGATTTTGTAAATAAAAAACAAGAAATATTAACTATAAAATATTGATAGGTCAATCTATGTAAAATTATAAACTTCTGTTCATCCAATGACCTTTAAAAAGGAAAGTATAAGACTAGTTACAAATTGAGAATATAGGGGAGCCTGGCTGGCTCAGTTGGAAGAGCATGTGACTCATCATCTCAGGGTCATGAGTTCAAGCCCCACGTAGGGTATAGAGATTATTAAAAAAATAATAATAAACGTAAAAAAACTTGAGAATATATTCATAATACAACTGTTAAAGGATTACTATCAAGAACACAGGAAGAATGTACTGGGAAGAAAACTAAAAATCATGAAGCCTATATTTTTGGCCAAGATCATCCATTAATTTGGAGACTTTGCCTTAATTAAATCATTTGGTGTCTATGCTTTATGGTTTTTATAACAAGAAAACTTTTAAATAAACATCTTTATGATGCAGAAAAAGAACATATAAAGAACTCCTATATATTAATAGAAACAGCACAATTCAATAGGAAAATGGGCAAGAGATAAAAATAATTTCATAGAAGCATTAACATATATAGCTACAAACTTATGAAAAAATGTTCAGTATCACTGGTAATCCGATTATGCACATCAACTATTTTCATTACATGACAAAAATTTTAAAATTCTGACAATACCAAATATTGGGCAGAATGTGGATTCCTCAAGGTTTCATATAAATTGTCGGTTTGGCATTATTTGCTAAAGTTGACCATTTAGGACCCCCTAAGACCTAGAAGTTCCACTCCTAGAAATATAGCAAAGAGAAACTCCTGCAAATAGGTAAAAGAAAATATGTAGAAGAATGTTCACAGTGGCACTGATACTAATAGCAAAATTCTGTCAACAAACCAAATACCATTCAGTGATAGACTGAACCCCAATATCAAACTCAATCTAAACTCTAAATTCTTTTAGTATTTTCAAACAATGTAAAAATCATACAGTACTCAAATAAATGAACTATAGCAACAACATGGAAAGATATTAGTAATACAATATTTAAGTGAAGAAGTCCCAAAAGAATATATAATATTTGCCCCTCATATAAAGTTAAAAACAAATAAAACTTAGAAACATATCTGAAAGCTAATTCTCCCCCAAATAATCTACATGTTCACTGTAATTGTAGTTGAAATGTCAACTTTGACATTTGTCAAATCCTTTGACATTTCAACTAGGAATGGGGAACAACTTGATTCTATAGTTCACATGGAAAAATAAATGCATGAGTTAAAAAGCCAAACACATTTTGAATGGAAGAACTAATTAAAGGGAATTTGCTATATCAGTTAAGGGAGAAAAACATTAAAATCTATAGTCATTGGGCGCCTGGGTGGCTCAGTTGGTTGAGCGACTGCCTTCGGCTCAGGTCATGATCCTGGAGTCCCGGGATAGAGTCCCATATTGGGCTCCTTGCTCAGCGGGGGGTCTGCTTCTCCCTCTAACCCTCCCACCTCTCATGTGCTCTCTCTCTCTCATTCTCTCTCTCAAATAAATAAATAAAATCTTTAAAAAAAAAAAAAGAAAGAAAATCTATAGTCATTAAAACATTGTGATATTGACGTAGGAATAGAACAACAGATCTGTGGAACAGAAAAATAATCCAGAGAAAGACATGTAGACAGTTAGCTGGTAATAAAGAATACCTTTCAAATCAGTGTGGAAAGAATAGATTCGTCAGTATAAGTAGTGTTGAGATAACTGACTATACAGTTGAAAAAAATCTCGTTTCACAAAACCAAAAATAAATTCCAGATAAAGAACCTAATCTTGTGTTGAAAAAGGCCTTTCTAAGCATCTCACAAAAGCCAGAAATTACAATGGAAAAGAGAGACAGACTGAAAATCATAAAACTTAAAAGCTTCAAATAGCAAAAAAGACATCCTGAACAAATTTGTAAGGCTATTTTACAGTGTCTATCAAAATATGAAATGCAAACTACCTTTGATTCTGTTTCTAAGAACCAATTCTACAGAAGTATCAGCACAATGAACACAGACATATGTACAAAAATGTTTAACACAAAGTTGGTAATGGCAAAAACCAAAAACACTAAGTGTTCGTAAGGAAGGAAATAGATAAATCTACAGTGAAATAATATGGAGCCTTGAAAAATCTACAGGTATAGATGTAATAAAATGAATTGGTCTTCAATATATTCTTTTCATTTATAATGTCCTACAGAAAAGACCATCCAACATAACTATGGAGTTTAATGAATTATAATACCACCAAAGCAAGAATTAGAACATTGCCAGTAACTCATAATACCCTATTATCCTAAATATCCTATCCTGATTCCAATCCAATTCCTTCCGCCTTGCAGATAATGACAACCCTGACTTCTATAGTAAACATCCTTTGCTTCTATTTACAGTTTTAAAACCCAAATGCGTATCCCTCAATACATAGTTTTGTTTTCTCTTGAATTTTACGTAAATGGCATAAAAACAACATACGTATTTTTGCATTTGGTTTCTTTTACTCAAGATTATGTTTTTAAGATTTGTTAATGTTGTAAGTCACTATCGTTTCTTCATTTTCATTGCTGTATTCTATTGCATGACTATCTCACTTTTTAAAAGATTTTATTTGAGAGATTTATTTGAGAGAGTACACGAGCGCGGGTCGGGGGATGCTGGGAGGATGGAATGGGCAGAGGGAGAGGGTAAGAGAGTCTTAAGCAGACTGCATGCTAAGCACAAGCCTTCTTCGTGGATAAGATCTTAATCACAGATTCAATTTCTGTAATAGTTATAAGAATATTGGGGTATTCTACTACTTTTTTTATAATGATTTTATTTATTTAAAAGTGAGCAGGAGTGTGAGCATGAGCTGGGGGAGAAGCAGAGGGAGAGGGGAAAAGCAGATGCCCTGCTGAGCAGGGAGCCGGACTCGGGGCTTGATCCCAGGACCCTGGGATCATGACCTGAGCTGAACAGCAGACACTTAACCGACTGAGCCACCCAGGTGCCCCAGTATTCTACTACTTCTTGTATCAGTTTCAGTAAGTTGTATTTTCCTACAAGTTTTACTATTTCAACTGATTTTAAAATTAATTTTCATAAAGTTGTTCATAACATCTTATAAATACTTTTATTGTATGCAAATTCAATAGCAATGTACTCTTCTCCATTCCTGATAATAATTATATTTTTCTTGATCAGTTTTGTGAGATTTCTCAATTTTAGGTCTTTTCAATTAACTGTTGATTTTCTCTACTGCATGTTTGATTTAATTCCTATTCTTTTTTTAAAAACTTTTTATTGTTATGTTAATCACCATACATTACATCATTAGTTTTAGATGTAGTGTTCCATGATTGTTTGTGTTAATTCCTATTCTTAACCTTTCTTTTCTACCTTCTATTTTCTTTACTCTATTGTTCTAACTTCAAGTTCTACTCTAGCTAAATCATACAAGTTTTGATATGTAGTATTTTTATCATCATTCAGTTGAAAATATTTTCTAACTTCCATTACGATTTCTTTGTTGATCTTTGCGTTATTTAGAAGTGTCTTTTTGATGCTTTTAAGAAGATAGATTAAAAATATTTTTATTTATCCCATTAGTTGCTTTCAGGGGATTATTCAGAAACCCTTGCCCACCCTTACTAAAACAAAGAGTGTACAGTATATTTTGAAGTGAAAAACATAAATTGAACTACAACATGTATTGTTTGATTCTGGTGAAAACAAAACCCAGAAAAAAATATCTATACTCCTGTGCTATTCTCTCTCTCTCTCTCTCTCTCTCTCTCTCTCTCTCTCACACACACACACACACACACAGAATCTGGAAGGATAGATACTAATTGTTAATTGTAGTTACATGTGCAGAAAATAACAATTCCTGGAGTGTAAGGGAAGGAAGAGCTTTTACACCTGGGCTTGATTTAAATTTGTTTTACAAGCAGCAGCTATTATTATTATTTTCTTAAATTAAGGTTTGATTTAAAATAGACCCAAGGCACCTGGGTGGCTTAGTCAGTTAAGCGTCTGCCTTCGGCTTCAGGTAATAATCCTGGAGTCTCTGGATAGAGTCCCATATCAGGCTCCCTGCTCAGTGGAGAACCTGCTTCTCCCTCTGCCCCTCCCTCTGCTCATGCTCTCTCACTCTCTTTCAAATAAATAAAATCTTAGGAAAAAAATAAAATAAAATAGACCCAAATAATACATTCTATTATTAAAATAGATTATAAAATTATGCATCATCAGGGTAGCACTGAACTTGAGCCTTTATTCAATTAACTTCTTTGGTCTTCAGGAAACATATGAATTTATTTTACTTATGATGTCTCACAAAGATCCTAAGACTCTCAGTTTTAGAGTCAAAAATCTGTATATGTCTTCTTTCTGTGTCATTCAGATTCTACATACTACCACATTCTCTTTTTTCCTCCCTTAATGGATAGGGAAAATATTTAGTGACTGTTTTTATACAAGTTCTGTATTTCTGTTCTTCATGCTGAACCCCCTCAGTGTCTTTAAGTTTTCTTCAGAATCTTATTTTCTAGCCTTTCCATCCCAAAAACATGTCCAAAATTTCTTAGATATGGTATACAGAAAAGACCACAATGCTCTAATAGGGACTGTAAACTAAAACAGAAAGTTACTTAACATCTCTTAAATATTTAATGCTTATATTATGCATATAAGTATCACCATTGCTTTCTTAACCATAATAAGGCATTACATACTGACTTCTTATCTACTGTGACCCTTAAATATCTGCATATGGTTTAACCTTTCTACCTTTTTAAAGATTTTATTTATTTGACAGAGAGATAGAGAGAGAGCACAAATAGGCAAAGTGGCAGGCAGAGGGAGAGGGAGAAGCAGGCTCCCCGTTGAGCAGGGAGCCCGACAACGCAACAACGCGGGGCTTGATCCCAGGACCCTGAGATCATGACCTGAGCAGAAGGCAGACGCTGAACTGACTGAGCCACCCAGGCTCCCCTAACCTTTCTACCTTTATTTATATAGAATTTTTCACTAGAAATTCTATTAACTGTCTTTGTTTTTCTGTGTTTGTAAGAGATACTTTCCAGGACTTAAAATTATACATTGAGCCTGTGAACAGCTATTTCTGCTGCTAAGTATTTAAGATGGCAACATACCAAGCATATTCAGAATTCAAAGAGTAATTGGCTTATTAGTTCATAATCTAATAAAAAAAATAAGTAAAAGTAAATATTCTAGAAAGATGAGTGACACAGGTTGTCAAGAATTATGAGGCATTAAATGAAAGGCATTTGTAAAGGTCTGTAATTGAAAGGCAGAATGGAAAATGGGCAGGAAACTGTCATGATGGTGAAAATATATAACATCTTTATAGGCCTAGCAGACTTCTTAAGAGTTCCGATCTTTCTTTGACAGCAAAATAATTTGAGAAAAGGGGCGCCTGAGGGGCTCAGTTGGTTAAGCTTCTGCCTTAGGCTCAGGTCATGATCCCAGGGTCCTAGGATTGGGCCTCAAGCCGTGCTCCCTGCTCAACGAGGAGTCTGCCTCACCTTCTGCCCCTTCTCATGCTCTTTCTCTCAAATAAATAAAATCTTTAGAAAAATAATTTGAGAATGGGTAGGTCTTTAACTTTTTAATTTTTTTTTTTTTTTAAAATTCAGGACTGTTATTCATCAGTTGCTGATGAATAGGAGGTGGGGTCACATGTTCATCAACAGTTAATTTGGCATTAGCACAATTAAACACTTGTGTTTTCTATTTTATTAAAAATGGCTGGCAAACTGAATATAAAAATGCTGATATAAGAAAAAAAACACAGGCGTCATAAAACTAATATAATTTAATATAATTTAATTGAAATAAAGATGAGAAATTTTTTAAAGATTTTATTTATTTGACAGAGAGAGAGAGCACAAGCAGGGAGAGTGGCAGGCAGAGGGAGAGGGAGGAGCAGGGAGTTCATATGTGGGGCTCAACCCTAGGACTCTGGGATCATGACCTGAGCCGAAGGCAGATGCCTAAATGACTGAACCACCCAGGTACCCCAAGATGAGAATTGTTAACCATGCTAGAATTGGAGTATCATTAACTTCAATGGAACAGTTTGCATGCAACTGTGAGGGAGGAAAAAAACACAAGAATCTTGTACAAAGGCTTGGTGCTTAATATGTTGGTATGTATGGTACCCACATTCTAGTATAATCCCCTACCCTTGGGTGTAGGTGGGGCCTAGGATCTCTTAATATGATGGACAGCCACACTTGATTAGGTTACATTATATGGCAAAGATGGTGGTATATTCACTCTCATGATTATGTGACGTTATATTGAACTCCATCACTGCAGACTGGAGTAAAATTCTCTCACTGGCTTTGAAGAAGTAAGCTGTCATATTTTGAGACTGTCATGGGAATGAGGCCCATAGATGGTTTCTAGAAGATAGTATTTATTTTGAATATTAACCCCTTATCAAGTTTCATTTGTAAATATCTTCTCTCACTCAGATTTCCTTTTTGTATTTTTTTAAAGATTTTTTTTTTTTTAAGTGATCTCTATAACCAACATGGGGCTCGAACTTATAACTCTGAGATCAAGAGTTGCATGCTTTCCCAACAGAACCAGCCAGGTGCCCCTCCTTTTAGTATTGTTGATGGTTTCCTTTGCTGTGTAAAAGGTTTTTAGTTTGATGTAGTCCCAACTATAAATCTTTGCTTTTGCTTCCTTTGCCTGAAGAGACAGATCCACAAAAGTACAGCTAAGACTGCCGCCCAAGAGTTTACTGCTTATGTTTTCTTTTAGGACTTTTATGATCTCATGTCTTACATTTTTGTATATGGTATAAGAAAGTGGTCCAGTTTCAAGCTTTTGCATGTAGCTTTTGAATGTAGTTTTCCCAACACCATTCACTGAAGAAACTGTGTTTTCCCCATTGTATGTTCTTGCCTCCTTTGTCATAGATTAACTGACCACGTAAGTGTGGGTTTATTTCTGGGCTCTCTATTCTGTTCCAATAATCGACATGTCTACTTTTGTGCCAGTATCATACTGTTTTGATTACTACAGCTTTGTAGTATAATTTGAAATCTGGGAGTGTGATACCTTCAGCTTTGTTCTTCTTTCTCCCGATTGCTTTGGCTGTTCAAGGGCTGTTCATTTTTGCTCTGTGAAAAATACTATTGGTATTCTGATAGGGATTGCGTTGAATCTATAGATTGGTTTAGGTAATATGGACATTTTTATAGTATTAATTCTTCCAATCTATGAACGTGGAATATCCTTCCATTTGTTTCTGTCATCTCAATTTCTTTCATTAATGTCTGACAGTTTTCAGAGTATAGGTCTTGCACCTCCTTGGTTAAATTTATTCCTGGGTCTTTTATTCTTTATAATACAATTGTAAGTGGAACTGTTTTCTTAATTTCTCTTTCTACTAGTCTACTAGTGTATAGAAATGCAACAGATTTCTGTATATTAATTTTGTATTCTGCAATTTTACTGAATTCATTTATTACTTCTAATAGGGTTTTTTTGGTGGAGTCTTAGGGTTTTCTATAGCATCATGTCATCTGCAAATAGTGGCAGTTTTACTTCTTTCTTACCAGTTTGTCTGTTTTTTATTTCTGTTTCTTGTTTGCTTGCTGTGGGTAGGACTTCCAGTATATTCAACATAAAGAGGAGATAGTGGACATCCTTGTCTTGTTCCTGATCTCAAGAGTAAAAGCTTTCGGCTTTTTACCATTAAGTATAATGTCAGCTGTGGGTTTGTCACATATGTCTTTATTATATTGAAGTATGTTCCCTCTAAACCCCCTTTTGTTGATAGTTTTTACATGAACGGATGTTGAATTTTATCAAATGTGTTTTCTCTATTGAGATGACCATATGATTTTTATCGTTCATTTTGTTAGTGTAGTATATCATGTTGATTGACTTGTGGATACTGAATGATCCTTGAATCCCTGCAATGAGCCCCACTTGATCCTAGTGAATGATCCTTTTAATGTATTGTTGAATCTGGTTTGTTAATATTTTGTTGAAGATTTTTGCATCTGTGCTCATCAGGGACACGGGCCTGCGATTTTTTTGTAGTGTCTTTGTCTGGTTTTGGTATCAGGGTTAATGCTGGCCTTGTGAATAAATCTGGAAGCCTTTCTTCCTCTTCTGTTTTTTGTAACAGTCTGATAAGGATAAATATTAATTCTTCTTTAAATGTCTTGTAAAATTCACCTGTGAAGCCATCTGATCCTGGACTTTTGTTTGTTGGAAATTTTTTGATTACTGATTCAATTGTGTTATTAGTAATCTATCTGTTCAGATTTTCTATTTCTTCCTGACTCAGTCTGGGGAGATTGTATGTTTCTAGGAATTTATCCATTTCTTCTAGGTTATCCTATTTGTTGGCATATAATTTTTCATAGTAATCTCTTCTAATCATTTGTATTTGTGTGATGTCAGTTGTAATTTGTCCTCTTTCATCTGTGATTTTATTTGAGTCTATTCTTTTTTCTTGATGATTCTGGCTAAAGGTTTATCAATTTTGTTTTTCTTTTCAAAGAACCAGCTCTTAGTTTCATTGGTCTTTTCTAATTTTTTCAGTCTCTATCTCATTTATTTCTGAACTACATTATTTTCTTCCTTCTACTAACTTGAGCTTTGTTTGTTCTTTTTCTAGTTCCTTTAGGTATAAGGTTAGATTGTTTGAGATCTTTCTATTATCTTGAAGTAGTCTATAAACTTCCCTCTAAGAACTCCTTTTCCTACATCCCAAAGTTTTTGAACTGTTGTGTTTCCATTTTCATTTGTCTCCAGTTATTTATTTACTTATTTATTTTTATTTGCTCTTTGACTTCCTTGTTGACCCACGGGTTGTTTAGCCTCCATGTGTTTGTGGTTTTTTCCAATTTTTTTCTTCTAATTGATTTTTAGTTTCATACCATTGTGGTCAGAAAAGTGGCCTGATATTATTTCAATCTTCTTAAGTTTATTGAGATTTGTTTTGTGGCCTAACATGTGATCCATCCTGGAGAATGTTCTATGTGCACTTGAGAAGCATGTGTACTCTACTATTTTTGGATGGAATGATTTGTATATATCCATTAAGTCCATCTGTTCTACTGTGTTGATCAAAGCCACTGTTTCCATATTGATTTTCTGTCCGGATGATCTATCCATTGATGTAAGTGGGGTGCAGTCCCCTACTATTACTGTATTACTTTCAATTTCCCCCTTTGTATCTGTTAATATTTGCTGCACGTATTTAAGTGCTCTAGTGTTGAGTGCATAGATATATACAATTGTTACATCCTCTTTCTTAATTGATCCCTTTACCATTATGTAATATCCTTCTTTGTTATTTATTACAGTCTTCCTTAAAGTCTGTTTTGTCTGATACAAATATTGCTACTGTAGCTTTTTTTCCCCATCTATTTGCATGAAACATCATTTTCCATCCCTTCACTTTCAGTCTGTGCCATTAGGTTTGAGGTTAGTGTCTTGTAGGCAGCATATAGATACGTCCTTTTTTTTTTTTTTAAATCCATTCAGCTACCCTATGTCTTTTGATTAGAGCAGTTAGTCCATTTATATTTAATGTAATTATTGATAGGTATGTACTGATTGCCATTTTGTTCATTGTTTTCTGATTGTTTTTGTAGTTCTTTGTTCCGATCTTCTTCTCTTGCCCTCTTCCCTTGTGATTTGATGACTTTCTTAGTATTATGCTTAGATTCCATGCTCTTTTTTGTGTGTGCATCTATTATAGGGTTTTGATTTGTGGTTACCATGAGGTTCATATGTAACATCCTATGTATACATACAGCAGTCTATGTTAAGTTGATGGTTGCTTAAGTTTGAACACATTCTAAAAGCACCACATTTTTACTACTCCCCTCCACATTTTATGCATGCTATATTATACATTTTTTATTTTGTGTATCCCTTAACTAATTTTAGTAGATATAATTGATCTTAGTACTTTTGTCTTTTAATATTTTAATCTTCATATTAGCTTTATAAGTCTGATCTACTTACTACCTTTACTGTAGATTTGCTTTTACTAGTGAAATCTTTTCCTTTGATAATTTTCTTATTTATAGTTATGGACCTTTCTTTTTTGCTTAAAGAAGTCCTTTTCACATTTCTTGTAAGTCCAGTTTTGTGGTGATGAACTCCTTTAACTTTTGTTTGTCTGGGAAATTCTCTCTCCTTTAATTCTGAATGATAACCTTGCTGGGTATCATACTCCTGGTTAGTAGCCACCTTCTTCTGGCCTACAAAGTTTCTGTTGAAAAATCAGGTGATAGCCTATGGGCTTGTACGTAACCATTTGCTTTCCTCTTGCTGCTTTTAAGATTCTCTTGTACATAATTATTTGCTTTTATCTTGCTGCTTTTAAGATTCTATCTTTCATTTTTGACAGTTTCATCATTATTTATATTGGCTTGAACTTCCTTGGGTTCATCTTGTTGGGGGCTGTGTTTCCTGGACCTGGATGTCTCTTTCCTTCCCCAGGTTAGGTAAGTTGTCAGCTATTATTTTTTCAAATAAGTTTTCTGCCCCATTTTCTCTCTCTTTTCTCCTTCTGGGAGGAAACCCTATAAGGCAAATGTTTGTATGTTTGATTCTGTTTCCCAGAGATCCTTTAACCTATCCTCATTTTTTAAAATTCTTTTTTGTTGTTTTTGTTCAGCTTGGGTGATCTCCACTACCCTGACTTCCAGATTGCTGATCTGCATCCTCTAATCCGTATCCTCTGCATCCTCTAATCTGCAGCAGATTCCCTCAAGTTTATTTTTCATTTCAGTTATTTTTTCAGCTGATTATTTTAAAATATTTTTTTCTCTTTTTGATGAAGTTCTCACTGAGTTCATCCATTCTTCCCTCAATTTCGATAAGAATCTTTATGGCCATTACCTTGAACCCCTTATTAGACAGACTTCTTACCTCAGTTTTGTTTAGTTATTTTTCTGAGGTTTTGTCTTTTTCTTTCCTTTGGAACATATTCCTCTCTTTATTTTAGCTTATTCTCTGCGTTTCTACATATTAGGTAGATCGGCTATGTCTCCTGGTCTTAAAACTAAGTGGCCTTATATAGAAGGGCATCCTGCCCCCATTCATCAGAAGTAGGAATTCCAGGGGTGTCCCCTGTGTGGGCTGCAAGAAGCCTCCTATTGTGATTGAGCCAGGACAGCTGTGGGTGTGCTGGTATGCAGGGCTGGATTCTCAGCCAGCTGCACATGTTGCAGGTGTACTAGTGGGTGAGGTTGGCCTGTATCGGACTGGGTAGGAGTAGTAGGTAATCATTGTGGGGGAACATTGGTCCCGACTGAGGCTGCCCGCTAGGTGTGGAAGGGCTGGAGTCACTTTGGAGGGGCATCTGCCAGGGCAGGCAGGTTGGGTGGGGCAGGTCCACAGGGGAATGCCAGAGCAGGGTGAGTGGCGCTAGTAAAGTAGATGAAGAGTGTCAGAACTGACTCCTGCCAGCATCCAGCCAGCTAGGCTAAGAGGGGGCAAGAGAAATGGTACCCACCAGCATTTCTATTCCTGGAGAAAGTTCCTATAGATCCCTTACTTCCAGCACATGCCCTAAAATTAGTCAATAAATCTTCATGTATAACCCAGGTGCTTTTCCAACTGCCACCTCTGTGTTGGGTCTTGAACAAGGTGATATAATGTGCTGGTGCTTTAAGAGTAGAGTCTCAGTTTCCTATAGTCCTCTGGCTCTTCTGGAGTTAAACTCCAATAATTTTCAAAGGCAAACACTGTGGGAGCTTATCTTCTTGGTGCAGATTATCAGGGTTGGGGGTGCCCGATATGGGGTTTGATCCCCTCACTTCTCAGGGAGGACATTCTATGCCTGTGATATCCCCTCAACTTGTGGGTCACTGTGCCAGGGATTTGGTTCCTGACTGTGTTTCTGCCCCTCCTACCATTCCCAATGTGGCTTTTATTCTATATCTGTGGAAGAGCTGTTCTGCTAGTTTTCAGGTCATTTTCAGAGTGAGTTACTTTATATGTAGTTGTATCCTTGGTGTGTCCATGGGAGGAAATGAGCTCAAGATCCTCCTACTCCACTATCCTCCCCCTTCCTTATTATAAAATATTTTTTAAATTGAGGTATGACATATGAAAATTAGTGTTTTATATGGTACACTCAGAGCTTGCAAAAAAAATCTATGATTTACATAGTGCAATTTTATTTTGAAAATATATATGCAAGTCTGGTCTCTCAGATACCTTCACCATCTAATCCTTTAAATGACCCAAAATGTAAAGTCCTTTACAGTACACACAGACTAGACAACTTTCAATATGAAAATAAACATGGCATCATTCCTCAAGCCCTACATAAACAAAAAGGACTTTCAAAGAATATCAACATCTTAGAAGTTTGCTTAGTTTTTTGGTTTTGTTTTTTGGATTTTTTAAAAATCAAGATGGAGAAATTATAGAAATATCTTTTCTCAAACACTTTGCTGAAGTATAAGATACACTCAGAAAAGTGTATAAATAATGAGTATACAGGTCAATAAATTTTCTCAAATGTAACTCATCCCAATAACCAGCATTGGGATTAAACAAAATAAGACAAAACAGAACATTGCCAGCAACCAAATGCCTCCTTTATATACCCTTTCCAGTCATTACCCCATACAGATAATCACCATCCTGACTTGATCACCTCCGATGAGTCTGAACTATATATAAATGGAATCATACAGTGTATATATTCTTCTGAGACTTTTTATGCTCAACATACATTCGTGAGATTTATTCTGTTGCATGAAGCAGTTTATTCTTTGCCAATGTTGTAGAGAATTCCATTGTGTAAGCAAACCATTCTATCCATTCTGCTGATGAACATTTGGGTAGTTTCTGATTTTTAGCTGTTTTAAATTGTGCTATTATGAACATTTTTGTACAGGTTTTTGGGTGGGCCTATTTATGCATTCTTTTGGTACATAAATAAGTCTGGAATGCTGAGTCATGGAGCATTGTTCAGCTTTACTAGATAGTGTCAAACAGTGCTCCAAAATAGTTATAAAATTTATACTTCCATCAGCAGTATAAAAATTCCTTTTGTTCTAGATTCTTGTCAACATTTGGTGTTTTCTATTTTTCTTATTTTAGACATTCTGATGGCTACGGAATTCCATTTTGGTTTAAATTTGCATTTCCCTGATAACTAACAAAACCGAGTATCTTTCTGTACGCTGAATGGCCATCTGGTTTGCTTCTTTTGTAAAATGGGCATTCAAGTCTGACCTTTTTCTCACTGATGTGTAGGAGTTTGTTATATATAATCACTGGATAATAAAATTTTAAAATTCTCTTTTCAAACAAAACAAATGAAAAAGCAAATGAAAAGCAGAATCAGACCTATAAATATAGGGAACAAACTGATGATTACCACAGCAGAGGGGAGAAGGGAGTATGGGGAAAATAGGTGAAGGGGAATGGGAGATGCAGGCTTCCAGTGACAGAATGAATAAATCACAGAAATAAAAGGCACAGCATAACGAACACAGTCAATGGTACTGTAATAGGTTGCATGATGAGAGACGGTAGTTACACTTGTGGTGAGCATAGTATAATACATAGAGAAGTTGAGTCACTATGTTGTACACCTGAAACTAATATAATATTGTATGTCAACTATACTCATATAAAAAAATAAAATAAAATTTTATTTTTTCAGATTGTCAGAGAAAAATGTAACATAAGCAACATCTGGATTAAACTGAAGAACCTTAAAACAGTTTCTATTCTCCTGTAACATGGGCTTGACAGGGGAAAAGAGAAATAAAAAGTCTATCTTTAAATCTTTAATTTAAGAACTAAGCAAAATGAAATGGGATTATAATTTCTGACGCTGGGAGAAACCTAGTGGGAAACTGTCATAAATTACTGTACTTTGTAGCAATAAAATAGTCATACCCTCAAAGCTCACTATTTCTTGTTAATTAAAATTTCATTGTCAAATACATTTTGCAGTTTGCTCACAGGAACATGTTTCTGAAAATAAAACAACAACTGGTAAATAATTGGTTGGAGCTTCCTTTTAAAGGACCAGACAAAAGCCTGAGTTCTGATTTTAAATACCCTTCCATTTAAAAACAAAATAGGGTCGCCTGAGCGGCTCAGTCAGTTAAGTGTCTGACTTTGGATTTCAGCTCAGGTCATGATCTTAGGGTCCTGAGATTGAGCCCCACATCAGGTTCTGCACTGGGTGTGGAGTTTGCTTAGGATTCCCTCTCTCCCTCTCCTCTCCCTCTGCCCTTCCCCCTGCTTGTACTGTCTCTTTCTCTCTAAAATAAGTAAAATAAAATCTTTAAAAAAAATGAAAACAAAACACCCACCCCACCCCCCAAAAAAACAACCCTGAAATAAAGTGGTGTCGTCATGGGTTTACCTAAACAGTTCTACTGAGGCACCGGTGACAAACATATCTAGATCCACTAGGCTGCTGCCTTTCTCATTACAATAAATTTCCTCTACATAGTATATTTTGGTTTTGTATTAGCTAAAAAATGTTTCTAAGGGAGATTAGTTTTCATTCCTATAATGACAGCAGTAACTCCTAGGATTTTTTTCTTTATACCATGTTTTTGGTTTTGTTAATAAAAATGGTTGACACCAGGTCCAATTGAAAAAAATAAACTACTTTTTTGAAAATTTACCTTTAGAGGTTGACCATCAACAAATATAAATACTGAGTGCTACATTTGTAAGGGAAGGAAATGAAGAAAATGACTAAAAATGTATTTCAAAATTTTAGCAATTGTAGCTATGCAAATATATACAATCAAAATAATAGTACTGGTAAAATAGAGTGACATTTATTGTTTCAGGAAACTACTGTGCTGTTTCACCGAACTTCATTCAAGTGTAAGCAAAATGCTTCAAGGAAAATCTCACGGTGTATGTGAGCAAATTCTATAGAAGATAAAATAAAGACTTTAATTCATTAAAACTCGTCTTGAATTTCAGCTGTGTAATGGTGACTCACAAAAATCAGACCAACTACTATGTGATGCTATTCCTCTAACCACATGAAGAAAACAATCTATTACCTTTCTTTGAATGATTATTTCTTATACTTTGAGAAAATGCTAATAAGAAATATTGTATGATCATACTGAGCTAACTCTTAGAAATGAGCTCTTTACAACAAGCTCTTGGTATGCAAAAGATGATTATCATTCCCTGTTAAGAGACTTATCATATCTTGTCCTGTTCTTTGACTGAACAAACCCATTTCTTTCTATATATTCACACAGGCTAGATTTTTTTTCTGGCTCTTCTTGCACTCACTTTGACATATCATTCCTTTTCTTAAAAAAAAAAAAAGGAAATAAATTATTTTATATTCTATGTGTTTCTGGCAACAGGAATTATAGAAGTAGAGACCCAAACATCTTACTTTCTCCTATCTGACCCAACAGACAAGAACTCAAATCAACTACACTACACACCACCCATTTGAAGTATAATTTAACAAAAAAGTTACCAACTAGAATATTAAAGAGTAGAAGAATATCCAGTTTTTCTAGTCTTCACATTAACTAAAGGTATTGTCTATGAATAGTCAACTGTGTAAAAGTGCTGTTAACATTTTTTCAAAGGCACTCCACGGTCTTTGGAATTAGATGCAAGACATCAGAGTTAGCAACTTGTCCAACAGGTTGGCTGTCCTATGTGACACCTGATCCTGAATGACACTTGCTTGATCCTGGCAGCTTAAGTTGCTTACTTCAGAAAGCCTGACATAAGAAAGAGCAAGCAGAACCAGGTAGCTTTTTCTTCTTCAAAGAAGAGCACTGCACTAACTTAAAATAACTTTTCAAGTCGCTGTTTCAGCAATTCATTTACTCCTAAAATACTGTAAACCTGAGAATGACAGAAATATGGAATCTCTATAGAGTCAAATTATTCATAAGAACTCCTCACTGGTTCCCTCTCTAGTTTTTAACTTCATAGTACTCCGAATTCAACTGAATGGTAAAGTCTGAGTAGGGGCATGGAGGACACTAGAGAAGATAAAGACCATCTGAATTTTAATGACTGATTCACTAAATCTCTCTTACTTGTCAAGTATGTACAAAGAAAGTATTATCACTGGCAATGCTTAAGGCTTCCAAACACAAGCTGAGATCATACCCATAATTAAATGTGGAATCTGGTAGACTGAATCCCAATAAGCACTTAAAAAAAAAAAAAAAGAAGAAGAAGAAGAAAGGCAACTATAAGAGGAGTCATATTGCTGAGTCACGACTCATTTTTTTTTTTGAATCATTGTTCACAGTAAACAACAGAACATAATCATTTTTTCCCCTCTCTTCACTAAAAACTAGATATTTTAAGGAAATTTACGCAACTCAAGTATAAGAATCTGGTGAAATTTACTTCACAATAATCAACTGCTCCTTTACTAAAACCAATGTACAGGGAATTAAAAACAAGAACCGCCACGAACAACCACTAGAGAGCATGAAAGAACAGAAGAGAACAGAAAGAACAAAGCCAGACTGTAACACTTTTTCTCACTAGAGGCCAGTGAAGGTCAAGAATGAAGCAGAAGGGGAAATACATCCATCTTGTATACATAAAAGGATTCTCAGAGTTTTGAGTGAATAATCAGGTAACTTTTACAAGTAAACAATTAATCTGACAACTCAGAATGTTTTAGATGTCCAGCCTCAAGCCCTTGCTCTTGGTCTGTCTTTTGTTTGAAAAGATTTCATTCTTACAGTTTTAACTGGGATAGAAAACACAAAATTATATCTAAGGGGTAGAAAGAAACTGCAGCGAGAAAGAAGAAATAGCAACTCCTTTGAAAGAGACAAAAGTTTTAATCAACTATAGCCAACCTTTTATTAGACAAATGTCATCGCTATATTGCAAAGCTCTTTACCTTCTTTGAAAATTTAGTATAAAAACTCTATTTCTATGGAGAGAGAAATGTATACATATTTCATGAAAAAACATTTTAAAGAAATTAATATCAAGGAAAAGCCCTCAAGAGAGAAAAGGGGTCTGCCTCAAAAAAACACTGGTCAAAAGAGAATTATTTCATATCCATACAAGAGCTTCTTTCCTTATGCCACTCATTTTGCTCCACCCCTTCTATTCCCATTTAAATATTGTCTTTTGTCACACAATTGCTTATAATTGCTTTTCTTGACCATGGAAGGTATAAACCTGCATAATCTTATAACTGTATTCAGGAGAGGAAAAGGAATATGTGTTTCCTTCTAATATTTTCTCTTTCTAAGGCATGGTAGTGAGTTTTATAAAGGTTAGTTTGGTTGATAAAATAGCTTCTTTCATTTTAGATTAGTAAAATACCAGCACTAGATTAATGACATCTGACTGTTTCTGATGTGGAGAAATACACTCAGGCCAAACGTCCATCCTAATATCTATCCATCTATCTAACTATCTATCTATCAATCATCTATCTATCTATCTAGCAATCATACACACACATAACACACACATATCATGGCAGTCCCTTCACATGCTCCATGAAGGATAAAAGAGAAAAATCTAAGCTGTGTGTAATACAACATGAACACTGCTAATTGGAGAGAGCATTATGTCCTCATTCTCACAGTCATCAAGTCCTCTTATAAACAGTGTGCTTAAATAATGGATTCTGCACTAAGACAAACAGTCTCTTGTTTCCTACTGGGTGGAGAATGCACTTTGTAATTTGGTTTCCGATAGCCAAGAGCAGTAATGAAACTATTCCTTACAACTTACTGCTCATCCCACACAGACTTGTAAATCACCACACAGGCCCTGTCGAAAACTGGAATGAGCAGGTCAAGCTTTAACACAAAAGGGCCATATCCCTTCACTGTGCTTATAGCCACATTGAGCTAACTTGTTCCCAGGAGCTGTAAAGAGCCATGACAGATCCTTTTGACAGCGGCTATCTCTACTATTTAGCTCACTAGAATAGTGTGGCCTCTCTCAGCCACACAACGGTCTGCGCAAAAATGGAAAGGGCAGCAACCTTTTTTAGAGACTACATGAAAATGTATGAAGACAGATGTCCACTGTCTGTGGTGGCTCTCGAACTTCTCCACTTAAGTTATCCTCTAACACGTAATTCATGAGAGGGAGTAACAGAGGACCCTTACAAATGGAGAGAAACAGAGCTGGACCTTGGATAAGGAAGCAAGAGGTCCACAAACGGCTGGATAATTTAAAAACATTCTCTCACATTGAAAAAGAATAATAATAAACACAGAGAAGGCACTGAATATGGAATAATTTTTCACTTCCTGTAAATAGATACAAATCACAAAATCAGAGAAAAGCTTACTAAAAGTATACAGAAAATTGCTAAGTCCTAAAGTCTTCAAGAGAAATTAAAGTCAATTTGAAAGGATTTTAATTTCACATACAAATATTCAGAATATGCCACAGCTATTAATTGTTTATATAAAAGCAGAACGCACACTCTAGCCATTTTCCTTAACTGAAAGCCATTTTTTTTCTTCTGATACTTTGTTATATATTTTTGGTTTTGATCGAGAGTGTGGTATTAATGCTGATTTGATGACATCCAGCCCCCAGTATCTCTTTCCCATAAGATTTTAATCTAGGTTTACAATGCATTTGATCTATTTATGCAATAACTCATGCTACTTGAGGCCAACAGATACAGTATAGAGAAAATATAAACCCTAAAAATAACTGGTACCATGAAAACAACAGTAAACTGAAAATCAGGAGATGCAGATTTTCATTTCAATTCTGTTTCTTGAGCATGCACGAAATCCCCTAGTCCTCAGTGTTCTCATTGAAAATGGAGAGACTGGCCCGTAGATGATCTCTAAAATCGTGTTCAGATTTAATTTTCAATGAGCGAATTGCTTAAAGTCTCTAACCTGTCATCTATTGGCAAAGGATATTAAAAGTCTACCTTGGACGGAAAGAACAAGCCAAGTTCCCATCTGAATGCTCTACTGTTGTGTACAGATCCAACCTGTTGAACTTTCTGAATGATAAAGATTTATTTATGTGCTTCTGAGACTCAAGCAAGGCTATTAAATTCTTACTGATGGTCAATATATTTTGTCTCCTTCAAAGAGAAATGAGCTGCATCCATTCCCAGTCATCTTAATACTTCATAAAGGATTTTGGGGAAGATCCAGAATAAGAATCCACTTCAAATTATTAAAGGAACAAGTAAATGCTGCATTGTTAATATTTTGCTATGACTGTTGCCCTTTTAATTTATCTGGCTCTTCTTGAGCTGCATTTTGTACTGAAATGCTGATAGCTTCCACACAATATTCCTGTGAACTGACAGAAATGAAAACCAACCTATTTCTTTAAAGCCAATAATCACAAAGGTTAGCAGTCATTGTATTTGTGTGATAAATATAAACCTCCACATTCCCTTTAAATATATACAAACTTAATTTCAGACTCAGACAGACTCGAGGAACTCTTACCTGGGACCTGCATTCTGCGAAGTTTCTGGGTGTTGCTAACATGATCCTTCCGGCATGCCAGTCAGAAATTCAAAACACTTGTATACCGTCCTCGCCCGAGCTCACTCTGGCTGGCGCTCGTGCTCTCTCTTTTTTGCTCTTGCTCTGTGCCTCAGACAGTTTGGAATGCAGAAAAGCCAGAGCCAATGCCAGTCAAACTCGAGCCTTTTTTTCTTTTCCCCAGTTCTTTTGCTACAGAGCGCTAAACAATAGCCACCCTTTCTTACTCACTGCATCTCACTTGCACAGGACTGGGTGCAGGCAATCTACTTTAGGAGAAGCAATGGATTTACCAAGCTAGAAAATTCATTTCTTTCTGTCCCAAGAGGCAGTAGGATGGATGTGTGCATCTCTGCATTTTAAGAAGGGACTTTTTTTTTTTTTTTAAGGAATCTATTTCAAAATCTGTCATATTTTAGGGAAACAAAAAATAACACACATTTCAGAGATGCTTATTTTGAATGTTACTATGATGAATTAAAACATAAACTTTTCAAAGTCCAAAAGCTAGGTAAATATCTTACAACTAATGTGGTCTAATACACATATTAATATATTAAATTCACTCTTTAGATCACCTTGTTACAACAGAAATATTTCAAATGTGGAAAAGAAAAAATTGTATATCCCAAAATCTTTCATTTAGCTCTTAAGCTAGAACTTCATTAAAAAAAAAAAAAGGTAATTTTATAAACCGAGTGGCTCTTAACTCATTAAGTCAACTAGATATGAGGAAATTATAGATAATATCATTGTTCTTAGTTATCATTTCAACTTGTTTTAAAATCAGACATATTTCTAGGGTTCCGCCCCCCCTACATTCCAAAAAACGAAGACAGGTCAATGATGTAATCTTCATTACTGGTATGATGACCTAACACATTATGCAGCTGCTCAGTTGCTGAGGTTAGCATGTCACGACTGATCAGTTAAAAAATTCACAGTTTGAACCACTGAGCAGATCCCACCTGCCACTCCAGACAGAGGAACAGGACAGACATGAGAATACAATATCAATCTGGTATCTACCATTTAACAAACAGTTCATGGAAAGACATATTCTCCGTCTAGCTATATTTATGTATATATTATATATGTAATATATCTCTCACACACTATCTAGTACACATAGATATGCACACATATATACGCATAGGTGTGTGTGTGTGAACATATGTATATTACTTTTTTCCTCCCTTTTTACTCCCCAAGTCTCAAAGATTCAAATTTAAAGTCTCCTTTAATACCATCTGATTTGGTTTTGGTTACCTAGTCTCATCTTCCTTGAAAAATCATTAATGTTTTAACATTGCATTTTCCTCTGCCTTTACTTTTGGTTTCCTATTTCTACTTCAGATGAACTATTCCTTTAAACCCTAGTGCTACTCAGGTAAGAATAAACAAAAGTTGTACAGAAAGGAACAAACTATGGGTCTGACTAGGAGGACTTTCAGACCACAGATCCCACCTTGCCCTATATGAAACAACACACCAACAACGACTACGCTCTTCTCCCCAAAGGTAATACAGCTTTATCAGTATTAAATCATTTATAATCGACCTTAAAATTGTGCAAAGCACACTGAAATTATTTTTATTTGTTATTCCTATTTTGAAATAGATCACGATTTCCATAACCCAAGAGTTAGAACTGAGGACAGTGAGTTGAAGTTACAAGGCAGAGAGATTTCAGGTCAAGAACAGCAAGTCAGAGCCCCTGGAAATAGCTTTCTGCAAGGGCTCCCTGCTGTAAGAGACAGTGGCTCCCTAATTCTTCCCACACAGGTGACTGTCCATTTGCTGAATACTCTGTAGTGCTGTAGGTCTCAAACTATGCTACTGAACAACGCTACTGTTCTGATGAGAAAACGGAGTAACAGCAATCTTTTCCCAAATGACAGAAAAAGTTCACGTATACAATTTTCTCAAGTGTGATTTTTTTCTTCTTAAATATATTTTAAAATGTTAGAATCTGTTACTGTTAATCAACCTTAAAGAAGCCTAGACTGGCTCCAAAGTCAGATCAAAAATGACATTTTCAGATATATGAAGGTTAATTGTAACAATGGTTTATTGTGTTCTGCAAAAAGCACTTTTAACTAACCTGGAGTTCTGATACCTGATTAAATCTGAGAACCACTGTTGACGACAGGAACCCAAATATGATGTTATTCCGTTATTCAACACTCTTCAAAGAGGCTCCTATGCCATACTTTATTTTTACTCTAAATCTTTTTTTGCAATCTTTTATGCATTACTATTTTTAATTCCCGGTTTTATGCCTTCCAGCCTTGGCGTTGCTGCTTCTGTCTGGAAGTCCCTTCCTCACCTGGTCCACTCTTATTTCTCCTTCAAAAGCCAGATTTAAAATTATTTTCTTTACCTTATTTCCTACCACAGTTGATCACATTCTCCTCTGTGCTTGTTTTTATACCCTGTACTATTTTTTCTCTTCACAGCCCTCACCATTACCCAACATTATATTACGTACTGATGTTTAATGTCCTTTTCCCCATCAGGATGTGAGGTAGATGGGGGATGGGGGCTGTGGGGAAACAAAGTAGGGAAGCGGAGGCTTTGTCTTATTTTCAGCTTATCCACAGAGTTTAGAATGATGTCTGGCATCAGCAGGTACTTAATGAATGACAGACAGATGGATAGATGGATGAAAGAATATATTTCACTTAGCAAACCTTTCATAAGTATCTAGAGTTAGGAGTACTTTGGAATATCTTGAGGACAGGGAGCACAGCACACGTATTTCTGATGCCAGAATCTAGCGCTGTATATGTCATGTGGTGAAACAAGAACGTAAAGGAATACATCTCAGGCTTGTATGGTTTCAAGTAACTAACTGAAGGCAAAAGAATTATACACCAAGGGAGGGCAGTCATTTCATCATTTACCCATTTAGGACCTACTTGGACCAGGTGAAATCCTGATCTGTGAAAGTTGCTCGTTGGGAGTCATTTTCCCCTTCTACCAACACACAGCCATGTGTTGTGCTACTATGGAAGGGAAATGCAGCTTCTAAGGTAGAGACTGAAGAGACTGATAAAATCTTAATCTCCTACAACACTAGGGAGGAGTTCTCCAGGAGGCTAGAGAAGCATGAGTAAATATCTCACCCTTTAGCCATCCACTCAAGTTAGACATTGGCCGAAATTCATGTCCATGAAGGAGCTTTGAGCTGATGTATTGGATCTCAGATTCAGCATGTTCATTTTGGGTATGTCAGGCCACTTAAGCCATTTTATTTCTGCTAATAATCACTACGTTGTAATTATTTGGTTTCATATTTCTTCTCTGTATATAGAGTTGGGTAGGGTTGTCTCAACTAATCCATCTTATGTAGCCATGATCCAACATCATATTTAATAAATAGTGCATTAGGTTGAACTACATGAAAATGCCATTTTTTGTTAGCCAGTCATGGTCAAATATCAGCAACGATCAAACAAATATTTAAAAACATTCAAAGACCGAATGAAGGGTTGGACCAGATAATTTTCAAGATCTCTTCCAGTTCTGGAATTCCATGATATTATAATTCAAACATAAATGAGAGAATCATTCATTTTCAATGCTTGGTCACCTTGACAAACTATGGTCCTCCTATTGCACACTAACATTGCACTCTGTTCTTGTCCGTTCTGGAACTTATCACAACTACAATTTAGTTATTCATATGCTGGATGTCTACCTGCTCCTCATCTTGGTGCCTACAAACTCCATGGTGGCAGGGACTATACCTGCTTTGTTCACTGATGTATCAGTGCAAAGTACAGCATCTGCCACAGAATAAGTACTTCATAAATATTTGTTGAATAAACAAATACTCTTGAAAGCTATATCTATGTGAGTTTCCAAATTCAGTATCAACAAATACTGTTTTTTTTTTCTTTTTAAAAAAATATTGTATTTATTCATTCATGATACAGGGCGGGGGGGGGGGGGGGCGTGCAGAGGCAGAGGGAGAATGAGCAGGCAGAGCGGCAGGCAGGGGGAGAGGGAGAAGCGGGCTCCCTGCTGAGCAGAGAGCCCGACGTGGGACTCAATCCCAGGACCCTGGAATCATGACCTGAGCCGAAGGTAGATGCTTAACTGACTGAGCCACCCAGGAGCCCAATACTGCTCTTTTTCCCTAAAAGGCTAGGATAATATTTTTCTAGTTATGAATCAAATAAGTAGCATGCTTTTTGAATTTTAATGAATAAAGATAGCATATTTCCCCGCACCCCTTACAAAAGTAATTATGAAATTTTGACATTGGTACAGTTATAGAAGTCAATGTGAGAACCATTTAGATACCCTGACTGCATAATTTTCTGCAAATGCCTGATTTTCTGAAAATCAAAGAACACAAAAAATAAGCTAACTGCATATAATTAAAAATGACATGCATGTCATTTTTATTTCTTACCAAATGAACAAATACAAGAAAAAAAAACCAACCCTGTTAATACCCATCTTCTCCTCTTCCAAGCACAAACACATCTCAGCAGCAGGCAAGCTGAGGTACACACCAGCCTGCTGTGTGCTTCCTCTTTTGAAGCAGGTGATCAGAAACACAGCTGCTTCTAACCATAAACACAATTTCTATTAAGGTCTCCCTGTAAACCAGATTGGCATTCTGATACTGTGGTCTTCCCACGGCATTCTTTTTAGAGTTCATACTAGAAAAGGAAATCATTGTCTATAACTGGAATAACAAACACTAAAGTCACCCACTTTTTCAGAAATGCTTCTGAAATTCTGATTTTTATTTAAGTTTATTTTTGTATATTGGGACCACAACAAGCACACATACATATAGGCTTCTCTTCTGATAAAAAAGCATTAAAAAGACTTGAAGACCTGTTAGTTGTAAGGTCTAGCAAAGTACTTATAAGTGTTTACAAAAGGCACACGCCAGTAAGTGACAATTATGACAGGCACGCAATATTTCCCAAACTTCTGGCTAGGCAGTAGAGCTTTACCTTGCTCTTCCAGCTACGAGAATTTAGTACACTGCATTTCCTCACCTGAAATGGCAACTGGCAGAGAGGAAGCATTATAGGGAAAGGGCAAAATCAAAGATCAGTCAACTTCCTAGTGCTCCGGTGTTCATATGAATAGGACCGTATTTCAAAGAAAAATAAGCTAAACTTAAGTGGAAAAATACAAGCAAATCTTTTTCTAGTTCTATTTCATCATGTGAGTAAGAATTTGCTACAGGTACAAAAGCAACACTTCTATTTCTATGGGAAAAAATCATTAAGAAACAACAAAAAGCAACTACAAGCAGTCAGGGATAGGGTTGGGTATTAATGGACAGTATCTCTGAATGTGCTCAGAGAGCCAAAGACAAGCCTGTGATATTGTCCCTCCTCATTTAAAAAGAGAGCTTAAATTGTACTTTAATAAAGCCTTCAAAAATTCATTTTCTTCAGCGGCTTCAAAACCTATTCACAATTATCTGTGAAGCTTGATAAGTTCCTACGAAGCTAATCCCGTCACAACTGAAGCACTACTGGGGTCTACCTTTCCCAAATGTTGCACATACTGTTTCCATAAAATAAGTCACTAGGCATTTGTTTTTGTCTTACTTTTAAAGAAAATTCACAACTGTGGGCTACTGTTTCCATAAAATCCACTTGGAAAAAGCATAGATGTTAGAGTACAGTCCTCTTTAGCATCCCCCTAACACAAAAACACACACACATACTACATAATTCAAAATACTACTGCATACCTCAGGTTCATTCAGTTTCACTCAATTTCCATTATTCCCTTGCAACTAACTAAAGCAAGCTAAAATCTAGTAGAACTCCAAGAGGTAAGTCATGAAGCATCAAAAAAAAAAAAAAAGAAAGAAAAAATTAGAAAATTCTAACAGCAGTTTCCTAGGAAAAAGAGTTCTAAAGTAGACAACCTAAGAAGTAAATGCTATTGTTTTGTCCATGTTACATGTGAGGAAATGGAGACACAGGCAGGTTTGAGTGAGTAATGTGCCCAAGGTCACAAAGTGGTAGAGCCAGAATCCATATTTCAGTTGGCTCTGGAGTGCTTTCTCTTAACCACTATGGTATACTAAATTAAACTACTTTTCCAGATTTATCTTAAGTGGCATTTTGGGGTTATTATTTTTCCTCTTCACAGCTTTCTGGATTTTCCCAAATTTCCTGTATTATTATTAATTTTATAAAAGAGCTTATATATTGCTCTAGATTTGGTTTTATCACCAGCTGTGGCTCTTTTCTTTATTGTGTATGAATCCAGACATCATGAAACATATGTCTATTAGAACAATATACTGAATTTCATTGCACTTGTGCTGTTTCATTTCAGCAATTGGACACAGCTCTATTCCCTGCAATCTGAGAAGAGCTCCTGACTTGAGAATGATAATTTCAAGTGATAATGTGTGAATGTTTTCTGAACATCTGGGTCCTAGGATATGGGGGATAGAAGAGAATAGAAGAAAGAAGAGAACACTAAGGAAAGGGGAAGGCAGATACTCTCAGTCACTTGGCCCCAGACCGTGTGTTCTCAGGAAAAATCCAATCAATCTTGAAATCCAACTCAAGAGAATGAGGGGCCCCTTTTCTCAGTTCTATGGATATTCTTTTTCCCTTATACCAAAAAAAAAAAAAAAAAAAGCTCTATACTATAAGAAATGAATTAGATATTTTTCCAGAAAAGGCATAATCAAATAGTATAAAAGGCACCAGAATTACAGCACGAGGCATGTAATCAATTCACAATCAATTCCAAAACAGTGATCCTACAAAAAAAACACAATGCAGTTCAGCAACACAAATACTTCATGCAAGGATATACCATTTGCTTTGAAACAAGCCAAATTTTTCTGTCTATCACAAGGCATAACATATTTTCTCTTGGCAATAAAATATGGTATCTAAATTTATTACTGTTGAAGCTAAAGACAAAAAAATTTCACTACCAATAAAAAACTTGAAAATCCTCTGAGGGATTTGTTTCAGTGACAGTAACAATGAATTCCAATAAAAACAAAGAACTTAGTTTTCAGCATATTCAAGAATTAGGAGTATATGGCCATACCATTCTTTAACCTACTTTCAATATTAACAGATAAATCTGCCCCAGGATATAGTAAATTTAGAGAGCAAACGGCTTTGGTTTTTGAACTAATTTAAAATGAAATAATGTATTTAACCTGCTGGTCTTAAAATGTCATACTGACAAGCATAACAATAAGTGAAAAATAGCTATATTTTAGGGAAGCCTAACATTTGAGTGATATTTTATGGGTGACAAAAATTGAGAGAGAAAAAATGAGATTAATGAATTTGCTAAGGAAACAGTCATTGGTGACTAAGGGCAGAACCACACTATTACATCTCTCAGGAGGCCATCCAGAGAAATAAGAACAGGGATTATCTACGCATGGGAACTGGAGACATCCCTTTACCCCTCATGTCAGGAAATAAATAAAACGGTTTCCATGTCATTGGCAAGAGAAATCGGGCCACAATATTGACTTTAAAAATATGGTATTATCCTTAAAGAAGTTCTAGGCTTGAACTGATAAGATTTGATTATTATAGACTACCCTTTATCCTGTAACATCAGTTGTTGCATAATTAAAATTATCCCCTACTAAGCTTCAAAATTTCTTACAACTTTTATGATGTACATTTTAAATTCTACATCATGCCCATACATGTCAACATGAAATTTAAAAGAATATGATGAATTGGAGAATGCTGAAAATATACTGTGCTTTCTTGTTCCATGTTTAATCGTACTCGATATTTATTGAGTACTGTTAGTGCCAAACATGCTCGTTTGTTTGGTTTTTGTAAATAAGTTCTCTAAATGATGCATGAAGTTTAATAGACAGAATTCATTCATCACTGGCTGCTACCCCAGCCAGCACATGACTGCCACCCTGAGACTACCCTTCACCAATATTCTGGGGATGCTGTCGTCTTCTCACCCTTCTCGATCTACCCCTTCTATTACTTGACAGATACGTTAGCCTGGAACACAATTTCAGGTTAGAAATCCTGTGCACTTGGAACTTTATGGGATTCATACCCTTTTAAGAGAGACCCCAGAGAGCACCCATGCCATCTTCCTGCCGTGTGAGGATACAAGAAGTCAGCGGTCTGCAACCCGTAAGAGGGCCCTCGGCAGACACCACAGCTTGGACCTGCCAGCCTCCAGAACTGTGAGAAATAAATGCTTGCTGTTTAAGCCAACCGGTCTAGGCGTTCTGCTACAGCAGCCTGAATTAAGACAAGTCCTATACCTGAATGTATTATGTAGGCATAAATATAGCAGAGCTGTTAAATTTATTGCTAAGCCTTGGAAAAGTTTATGAAAATAAAAGTGTAATTCTAATTTTAATCAAAGTAACACATTTAGTTGTAAAAGCTCATCTTTCACCTATAACCCTACGCTATATCACTGATGTCAAACCTTATTAGAGGAGGCCAAATTTTCTCCTCACTCCCATTGTGCCTGCAGTTTTTTCTGGGAGGCTTATTAGAACTTTCTAGTTGCGGTGGCTACTCCAAGGCTATTTTTATCTAATTCTTATGTGCACTAAATGTACTTTTCTGTCTCCATTTCCTTTCAGTCACAGTCAATGAATTACTTCAGTGGCTCTCTTCCCAGTTCATTTGGCTCCTAATACATACATCTGAATACTTCTCTACAATTCCTACTTTTGAAATGAATTACAAAAAAGATTTGTTTAATATGTTTTTGACTCTTTGATGGCACTACTCTGATTAAAGTGAGAGGGAAAAAATCAGAAGGCCTGTAAGTGAAAAAATGTACTGAGATAAAATAATAATCTTTCTTTATTACCAGCTCTCTTTCTTTTTCAGTCTTTTACTTCCTTTCTATCTCATGAATTCATGTTCTTTTTACTCTTCTCTACCTTGAATTTCTTCCTGTTATCCTCTACTCTCTAGAGTTAGAAAAAAACATGCCAAACAACAGACAAAATACAAATTATTTTTTATAAGCAGACAGAAAAAACGAAATGGATGGAAATTTCCTGTTGTGCTATATTAAATATCAATTAAAATGGGGGAAAAGTTAACATTCAAATTTCTGAAGCAGAAAGAAAATGGGCTGTAGATTTCAGAGAAAAGTAAGTAATCAAAACAATTCAGTAAACACAACACCTTAATGAGAAACCTGGGAGCTTCTCATGTTAAGTATTGTTACTATAAAAATCAGATGACAGGTGGGTGTCAAGAAGGTCTTAACAAAACGTTCTTCATCCCTGGAGGCAGCTCCAGTCTGTTTTGGACACAAGCCCAATAGATTTTCCACCAATCTGATTCATAAATCCTGTGTTTGAAGCATAAACTAAAACAGCTTTGGTAAATAGTTTAGTCAATCCTGGACTACCAAAAATGGGGGTGGAGGGGTGGGGGGGTGAGGAGAGAGCACAAGTGAGAGACCAACTGAAGTAAGCAATGTTTAGTTAATTTTGCTCAAAGTATCTGAGTCATATATCTTCCTTTTGGAAAAGGTCATGGCAGCCATGTTAAATCTCAAAAATAAATCTTGAGATGCATTATAAACAACTCCATCCCCATCCTTCCACCTCTATTATATAACAGAATGGTGAATTATGAATACACTTTAGAAGAAAGGAATTTGCCCAACTGTGCAAGTAAAAGTAAAAAAAAAACAAATGAGGGAAGTCATGAGGGACAGAGGCAGGATGTTTCCTAACATGTCACACTTCAAATTTCTTTATTGGGTTGACTTAAACCCATCCAAGCAAACTGAGAAATATAATACCTACTCTATTATCTCACTGGTTCCATGATTTTATAAGAATCAGAGAAAAATGAAGTTTGTCTCAAATCAAAATTTGTTGTTGGTCCTGCATTCCTCTTTCAAATCATAATAAAAATCTCATCTGATAAGGAAGCTGAGGCTCAGAGTTAATGATGAGAAGAGATGGAATTTGAATCCAGGTTAGGGCAACTTCAAAGCTTGTGCCATTTCCACTGCCCCACAAGTGCCTCTGATAAAGGCAGTCCTTCCAGAAGAACAGAGAGTTCTATTCACAAACGTGAATTTTCTTTCTTAAAGCAATAAACTCTCTGTCTGTGAATTAGCTGCTAAAACCGCTCGTGTGATTTTGATATGCTAATTAATCGCTTAATAACCAAACTCCAACAATAGCACGCATGTTTATGCATGCTATCAAGCTCAAATGCAGCAAAAGAATAAAAAAGTCATTTTCTTTCATTGAAGGAATTTATTTTCTATTACATTCTGTATAGAAACAAGAAAATACCAAATACACACTATTCACTACTAATAAAACCTTAAATATAAGCGTAGATACCTTGCTCACTACCACAAGCACGACGTCAACAAGCAGCTCAGTGTCAGGGTTCCTAGCTGACATCAGCAAACAGGCACACCCGACAGCGTGAGCTGCTGCCTCGGACCACGGCAGTTACCAAGTTGTGGCTGTGACGGTTCGGAGTTCTTGGGGCTGCACAATGATATTTATTAAGTCTCTAACTGCATTCGTAAAATATTTCTCTGGAGTGGATGTGGTTTTCCCTACAGGAAAAAAAACAATACTTCTCACATCTAAGATGATTTTTCACTTTGAAGCGCTTCACCTGAAAATGTCAAGCAAGGGTTTCGCTAAAGTGTCTCACTCGGTCACTCACTCAACACACACCCACTAAGCCTGCAACAAAGCACAAAACCTGCTGGGGGCTGTGGCGATAACCACGTGAAGAAGCAGCAGTCCTGTCTGCTAAGAGGTTCCAAGCTAGTAAAGAAGATACTACCAACAACTTGCTGCAAACATTACGGACATACATTCAGTATTAGAGGGACAAAAAGAGCGGTTTCTCAGAGGGAAATAAATGCTGGTGAATTCTGATAAGTGGAATGAAGAAAAAGACTGCCAAACTTCAGGATACATGGGGTTATCATACATACCCCCAATACTGAGGAAACACTAAAAAGTAATTTTCCCAATATTTAGGGGGGAAAAAAAGAAATAAAATTTTAACACGAAGCTAACAAGAGAACATTAGAAAGTAGTCCGGATTCATAAAATGGTGGTTTGAAACACAACAGCTGTCCAATAACCCTAGTTCATATTTTATTTAGTTTTTGTATAGGTCACTGGCAAATCTGTAATCTGAAGTGGGAAGCTGGGACCATGTTAAGAGCTGGAAGAGGATTATTTTGTTAGCCTAATATGATTTATGACTAATACTACTTGGAAAACTGTGAAATGAAACAAAATAAAATTACTTATAAACAATTTTTCTTACTAATGGTCTCTGAATTCTCATTATCCAATGTTACAATAAACATAGTAAAAAATAATCCTAACTAAGGTAAAAAAAAACAAACAAACTGCATTCTCCAACCTTCTCCTATTTTACTATCGTGGTCTTTGGGTTTTGAATTTGTCTGAAGAAATACAAACAAAAAGTGATACATTAAATCATAGGCACAGCATTTATGATCCACAGAAAACTTGTTCCCCAGTATTATTTCAGTTAGGTCTTATTTAACAAAGAGGTAAAGAGAAGAAAATATCCTTTCTAATACTCCTGAAAAATCCAGTAGAGTTACTTTTATAATCTATTACGTTATAATCATCTAACATAAAAATGTCAAAGAGTTTCTAGTCTTCTTTAGTCAGAGTCAATTTCTCTTCTTCACTGGAGATAAGTAAACACTAAGCTGTTTTAATGGTCAACTTAACGTCCTGGTACAAATTCGTGACCGGAGAGTGAGATGAAACCTAGCTAATTTTAAAGCAGCGTATTTTAGCAATGTGAAACTCACTGGTTGGCATCAATATAACATACCTTTCCAGTTAATTGTATAAGATTTGAACTCATTGTTTTCCCTGTGTTTGAAATTCAACATAAAGAACTGAAATGTCCCTTTAGGACAGGTAGGTTTCTTCTTTCCCTTTCTCCCTCCCTCTCTCTCTCTCTCTTCATCTTTATTAAAGTTATGATTATTTCTGTCATTATTACTACTTAAGAATACTAACCCATTCATTGGATTGAAAGTTCAAAGGTTAAAAAGGGTCAGATAATGACGAGTTTGTCTCCCTCACATTCTGACCCATCAGGTCCCCAGTTTTCTCAGAAGCAACCTCTGCTAAAGGCTTCTTCTGTATAGTTCTAGGGTTACACAAACACGTGCACACATATACACTCACACACGGTTATATGCATTGGCAATTTTTACCCAAATCATAGTATAATATACACACACATTTCTGCACTTGCTCCCTGCCCCCAACTCCTTAACAGTGTATCTTGGAAGTTGTTTCAAATTACTACACATGGAGTTACTTCTCCATAGGTGCATGCATGGTAGTCCATTATGCAGATTTAACATGATTCATTTAAAGAATCTCCTATGGATGTATATTTCGGTTGGGTCTGCTCTTGTGTTATTATAAACAATGGTACAATGACCGTGTGAGTAGATGTGCAGGACAAATTCTTAGACTTTAGACTGCTTCTGGAGCAAAAAGAGTGGTTATTCTTGCCAAAGTGCATCCTGCAGAGGCTGCCCTCTACAGAAACAATTTGGCATTAGAGGACTACAATGCTTGTTTCCTTCTATCCTTCCAAAACATTTTTAGATTTGCTAATCTTATAGGTAAAAATTGGCAGCTTATTGTAGTTTTAATTTGCTTTTGTTGACTATAAATGAGGTACAGCATCTTTTTCTTGTGTGTAAATGACATACTAATTTTCTGTCGAACTGTATGCCTTTCTGTTTTTTACGTTTTTATGTTAGTAAAACATACGCACATAGTTTAGAGTCTATTAGTTTCACAAGACTTGTTAATATAAATGGCAATACCCAGCCCTCCTCTTCTAACACTGTTCTAACAGCTACTTTTATCTGTCTTAGCCAATTCTTTTGGTAGTTACCATCAAATCTTAAATAATATGGTTGTACTGATACTTACAATTTTTCCCATTTTATTTTATTTTTTTTTTTTAAAGATTTTATTTATTTATTTGAGAGAGAGAGTGAGATAGAGCATGAGAGGGGGGAGGGTCAGAGGGAGAAGCAGACTCCCTGCCGAGCAGGGAGCCCGATGCGGGACTCGATCCCGGGACTCCAGGATCACGACCTGAGCCGAAGGCAGTCGCTCAACCAACTGAGCCACCCAGGCGCCCAATTTTTCCCATTTTAGGCATTATCTTTTGACTTTCCACTATGGACGATGAGAATTTGATTCTTTCCTCCTCCATTACTACCCTAGAAGGTGCACAGACATTTCCGACTCTCCCGCAGTCCCTATTTAGTTCTGTAGTAATTTCGGTAAGGACAAGCAATATTGTGACTACGTGTGCTATACAGAATGCAGCCACACAGTGAATCCTATGTATACTACGGCACTGTGGTCAAAAGGAGAGATCTTGAAGGCAGACTGCCTGGGTTCAAATCCTATCTTTGCCATTTACTAGCTGCCTACGTATTTAGACAAGTTACTTAACCTCCCTGTGCCTCAGTTTCCTTACCTGTAAATCAGTACCTTTTGGATTTACAAAGATTAAAAAATTAATATATACAAAGTGCCTAATATATAGAAGGTGCTATACAACCATTCTCTATGTCCTGAACTACATTTTTGTTTTTCCTGTAATTGTTGCCGGATTATTCATTCGTTTAAATTTCTATGTGCTTGTTGTTGATAATCAATCCAAATTTGCTTCAATCCTAAATTTGTTGTTTAAATTCATTCCATTATATCAATTTTATCTTCTTGGAGAAGTCTTCACTATACCCTTCCGACTGCTGTAATCTGAACTGGTCGTCCTCATTTTACAGCTAGTATAGAGTTGTTTAACTCAGTTCTCGCTATAGTGTTTTCCTGAGGGGTCCCTTTGTCTTCTCCCCTGTGTTGGATCTCCTATCCTATATTCCACATCCTACTCACTCTTGGTGAAGAATAAATTCCATTAGCTTTAGGAGAAATGATGTGTAGGCGGTAATTTTTTAAATCTTGCATGTCTGAAAATGTCTATTTTATTCTCATGTGTGAATAATGGCTTATAGCTAAACATAGAATTCTAAGTTGGAAGTTACTTTCCTTCAGAAGTTTGAGGACACTCCTCATTGTTTTCTAGCTTCTGATGTTGCTGATAGGAAGTCTCATACCATTCTGATTTCTGATCCTTAGAATATAATGTTTGTTCTTTCTTTGGAATTTTGTAAGACTGTCTCTATGTCAGGACGCCCGGGTGGCTCAGTTGGTTAAGCGTCTGCCTTCGGCTAAGGTCATGATCCCAGGATCTTGGGATCAAGTCCCACATCGGGCTCCTTGCTCAGCGGGGGAGCCTGCTTCTCCCTCTGCCTGCCGTTCCCCCTGTTTGTGCTCTCTCTGACAAATTAATTAATTTGTTAATTAAAAAAGAAAGAAAAAAGAAAAAAAAAAAAGACTGTCTCTATGTCACCAAAGACAAATTAAGATAGAAATTTCCCAAAAATGTGCCTTGCTATAGGAAGCTCTTTCAATCTGGAAACTCCTATCTTTACTTATGGAAAATTTTCTTGAATTATTTTGCTAATGATTTCCTTTCCTTGTTTTTCTTTTTCTGAAACTCACTGTTTTGATGCTGGACTTCCTAGACTGGCACTCTAATTATTTTATCTTTTTTTCCTCTACTTTCTAGGATATTTCCTCATTTTCATCCTCCAATACTTCTACTGAGTTTTATTTGTTACAATTTTTTTCAATACATGGCAGCTCTTTGGCTTTGTATCATAATCAGTTCTGGTCTCATGTATGTACTATTTTATCTGATAGCGATGCTTTTTCTTTAAGTTTTCTATTCCCTGCCTGTCTCTGTTTTTCCAAGTTTCTTTTTTCCTTTCGTTTGTTTTTTCTCTTTCATGCTGGAGGCTTTTCTTCAGATGTCTACTAGTGTTGGGAATGTCCGTATCTTGAGATCTTTCCTCTTGGGCTGGTTAAATACTCCAAATGCTACCCTTCCAATCTCCTGCCTGAAGGGTAAAGGCAAGTGAGGAAAGACAGGTGGAGGGGTCTCATCATTCTGTCTGCAGATGTTCGCTTAATTTCCTTGTATTTGGTAAAGTGTTCCATGCTCTCAATTTTGCCTGGTATGCCCCAATCCAGAGACTCTTGGATTCCCCACCCCCCCACCCTGGAATTAACTTGCCATCTTATATTAGAATAGAGGAAGGGGTGGGAAGAGCAATTATTCAGTGGAATGGGGAAGAGACCTAGAGACCTAGGTACCATTTGTTCCTCATACCAGCAATTCCTGAGCTATTTAAAGATTCTGTAGTAAAAATCAGGTTCATTCTTAGCTTTCTTTATTGCCAGACTAAGATTTGGCTTTCTCAAGTCAGCTAGGTTATTTACCACATTCCATTTGCTTTTCAGCTTTGAATTTATTGTTGTTATTGTTGTTATTATTATTTTGTCTGGTTGCTTTCTTCCCTCTCATTCTCCTTATCCTTCAAGGACCATGTCTTTAAAAGAAAATCCCTTTACTATATAGTTATAGTGGAGTTTCTGGAAGGAATACAATTAGATGCTTATGTTTAAACCACCTTTTTTCTTCCCAGAAGTCCAAGAATCTAAAAACCATTCCTGAGTGCTCATGCCACTCAGTCCTCCTTCCCACTCAATTCTCCAAACACCACTGTGGTGTGCTATGATTTATATTGCATTAGGACTAGTCTAAGGAGGCCCCTCACCTGGGCATCACATGTTAGAGGATTCTACTCTAGTGCTCTTGGGCACGGATCCCCATAGAACTTGAAGGTACAGGCTGGGTTGTATTGAGTTGCATGTTTGTGGGGCTTCTCATGATGTGGAACCAGATTTGAAAATTCTAGCCAGGAATTCCAGATTGTTACAAAATATATAGTCAAGGTGGAGGCACACACCTATTTTATTTAGGTGTGTTAAAAAAAAAAAAAAAAGTTTAACTTATATTAAGACACAGGATACAGCTTTGTAATAAACCTAGCAAGCAGCTGGCCCACAGCTCAATGTTGACTTCCTTCATGGTTTCTCCTTCCCCTGGTCTTCTGGCTTTATAACAACCGTGACAATAGCCTATACAAATGACCTACACAAATCAGAAAAGGAATCTCTCATTTAGGAACTTTACTGCCATCTGCTGGAAATTTTATGAAATAACTACAAATCAATAACCTGAGCCCACCCCTAGTTGTTAGGCAACAGCAACTAGCACTGCGTTGGAACCACCTTGACAGAAGTGAACAAATCTCTGCCGTGCCGAGATGGGGATGGGAGGAAGATAAAAGAACAAATCGAGACCCCAAACTTGCATTTACAAGTTGGAAGGAATTGTGATCTGGCACCTTGACTTAAAATGAGAACAGATTTCCTCAGAGAAAAAAACTGTTCTGCTCATCTAAATCCAGCTCATAAGAGTAAAATAAAGATTGGCTTTAGCTGGTTAGCTTGAGAACTTAAGTACTAGTTTTTTTACTTTATTCGTACTAGTTTTGAGTTCTAAATAACTTCCAAAAGAAATTTAGGAATATGTTCAAAAGTAACCGACATTTTGGAATTCAGTTGGCTAATAAATGCGAGCTACTTCTCTCCACTGGACAAACCTGATTAAATCAGGTTGGTAGGCAAGTCGGTTCTGTTATGATGCCTGCTTTGAAAATGTGAACGTCACGCCACAACGGATATAACAGGGCACAGTCTGTGACTATGTGAATTTGTTTGTTTATGCATGATTCATCTGAGAGACACTAGGCGAACAAAGAACACTGCACCCAGCTGGAGCAAGCCACGTAGGAATACACAACATGCTCGGATACATCCATACTTCGGACACGACCAACTACCTTCGCTTCACCGCATGTGCTCTGAGCCACACTCATGCACATCTCGTGTAACAACAATGTTCTTTTCAGTTTCCAAAAAACCCTCTTTCCATCACTTCACAGTCAACTTATAAACTACTCCAATGCCTACTACCATAAGTAAATTTCTCAGATTTTTTTTCAAGGTAAAGTACTATATTTATTGTAGTATTTATATATTTTGCAACCATTTAACACATGTAAAAATGTGCTACCATTTTTATTTAGTTCCTATCCTTTTTAATGTGTCATTGAACAAGTTTTTTAGTACAGTACCTCTGATCCCCCTGTCCCTTAAGCCCTGTGATTTTTATTGTACAATTTTGCATAGTGTTGTGATTTTTAGAAATACATGTGTCACATTATATATATATATATTTTTAAAGATTTTATTTATTTATTTGAGACAGAGAGCATGAGAGGGAGGAGGGTCAGAGGGAGAAGCAGACTCCCTGCCGAGCAGGGAGCCCGATGCGGGACTCGATCCCGGGACTCCAGGATCATGACCTGAGCCGAAGGCAGTCGCTTAACCAACTGAGCCACCCAGGCGCCCTACACGTGTCACATTATAGAACTGACTGGGTACGTGGCTATTTTAACCTAGAGTCAAGCCCATTCTTCTAGAATATTATCATCAGTATTACCTGTTGTATCTTATAGAATCTTACAGACTTAAAGGAATTTATACTGGCTCATGGTTTTTAAGAAAACTCAAAACTACCCAACCAAAAGCTTCCAGGGACATTATTCTAGGGTCTTCCATCTTAATTATCCATAATATTTTTGATAATTCTTGAGCTCATTTGACCCTTCCTCAAATAACGTATGTTATCACTGAAATCTAGAAATTACAGAATGCAAGTATAAAGGCTAGATATTATGCAGCTATCTTAGCATGAGCTTACTTACTAGATGTGGGTGATATAGTCTTAGTTTATTTATTAAGACATTTCAAAAAACAAAAAACAAAAAACCCAAGGGCTGCCATTATTCACTGAGCTCTAATGTTCTGAGCTAAAAACATCAGGCTACTGATTCTTTTTCATAACTGCTTTGGTCATTTAAATATATATTACCCTAAAGTGCAGCTCTGCCTCTATTGGTTATATTATATATATAAAATATATCCAATGTATGTATGTGTGTGTGTGTGTATATATATATATAATAAATTCACTATATACTATGTCATAACATTACATATTAGATACATTTAATATATACATAAAAGTTTAGTATTAGCCAATTTATATTACCCTAAAGCACAAGACCTGCTTCTATATATATATAATAAATCTATATATATAGAACATATATAACATTTTATTATGTATATTTTATATATATGTTTATTAGCCAATCTAAATATTGAGTACTATGCCATACACAGGAATTATTTATTGGCATTTTTAATTCTATTGCTTGAAAAGTGGAAGGATATGTTTTTTTATAATATTAAACCTTCATTATTCACATGCCCCTTTCTTTCAATATTAGTACCACCTTATATATTTATAGAAAATTCTAGCACCTTGAAAATATCTCATAAATTATCTAGATACCCCTAATAACGTTTTGGGAATAAAAAGAGACTTATCAATGGTTTATACATAAAATTAGAACTGAGGCTACTTTAATACAGAAAGAAGGTCAGAGTTAAAGCTAAGGTCTGAATAATCAATATCCTCTAATAATTTTGATTAAAAGAGTTAACTTTTATAATAATTTTATAAATGCCTTAGAGAGGACATTCTGCTTTAATATTAATTTTCTTCAAAGTTTCCTCAAATTTTTATCACTTAGGTTAATAAACTTAGCAACCCATAGGTACAGGGTTGGCTTTTCCTCGATGTTTTTCTAATTTGGTTCCTTTATTGGTGGTGGTATTTTAAAATTTTTGGCTCCTTCATTTACATAAACATAAAAATTGTGGACAGCTAACTTTGCCTCTAAAAGACTTGATATAATCTCTCTTAAGGCTTGCTAGTGTATATCAAAGGCGTACTATGTTAAATTATAATTTTATGCATATTTATCAAATGCTTCTGGGTTTTGAGGATTCCATGATAAGGAAGCATATTTACTTACCACAGGCACAGTTTTTCAAAAATCCAGGATTTTGTAAGTAGGACCACTGGGGAAACTTAAAGATTTTATCATAATATAATACAACAGAGGCATGAGACTCTGCAGTTTTGAGTCACCAGATGTCCGGCTTTGAATTTGCCCGTTCAATTAGACCCTTCTGTCTGAGAACTGAGAAAGCATGGAGTTATATTTGGCATTTTCTAATTAAGCCAGCTTTTTGGTTATGTTTATGTTTACATTATGTTTATCATGTTTATGATGTTATCTGCAAACAAGTATTCTTGCTCATTTCAAGCTCCAACTTTGTCTTGCCCATCTGAGCATGAGAGCATGAACCTTCCTGTCATGTCAGAAAAATGCTGTAAACAGAATGGACAGTTGCCAGCTCACCTGTGTGCTATCCACCAGCCAGGCATAGACAACATGCGGTAGTAGTTTCTTCCATCAATGGACACTTCGTGAAAATGCTACGCACTGCTCAGCTTTCCCCTTTCCCCTATTTCACAGTGTTCTTGGAAGGTATCTGATGGCTTTTCTTTTTTTATGATTTAATTTATTTATTCATTCATTCATTCGTTTATTTTAGGAAGAGAGAGCAAGAGCGTGAGCAGGGGGAGGGGCAGAGGGAGAGACAGAATCTCAAGCAGACTCCCTGCTGAGTGTGGAGCCTGACGTGGGGCTTGATCCCACAACCCTGAGATCATGACCTGAGCCGAAGGCAGATGCTTAACTGGCTAAGCCACCACCAGGTCTTTTTTTTTTTTTTTTTTCTTTAAGCTGAATTCATGTAGGTTACATTGAAAATTAACCTTTACTAGTTCTAGTTCATACAGTTAATTTAGATACCTCCCAATATTGTTAGTATGCAAAGACCCCTAATATCTAAAGAAGTAATTTCCTTTTGAAAATTCAGCAAATCATGCTTTGCATGGTCTGAATTTGAAAAATCTCTGATGAACAAATTAAAATCTGTATATTGTCACCAAGAGTAAGTAGTTTTTTCTAGGTTTTCTAAATCTGGAGATGAGTACTCTAGAGATGATGTTCATATGCCTTAAGAAAACATCTCATTTTCAGTGGAGAAAAATTTGGTGTATCAAAATTTGTGTCAAATGCCAGTGCATATGTAAATTTTAGTATCTTGGGTAATATGTAAACTGCTGAATGCAAGAGTCTGAGAAGTGCTGAGTGAGAAGTACATTCTGTGTTTAACCACTCCCCACTCTGCTGCCTCATACCCCATACACACTTCTTTTCCCTAAGTTTTTGACATTTATTAGGTTCTCATCAGTGTAAATTTGCCCATGGTAAATAGTGTATGAAGCACAAATATATGCCTTCCCATCTTACATTCCAAAGTTCTTTAACCAGTTTGAAATCTCTGATGTACAGTTACACTGGCAGCCACTGTAAACGTTCTTCACAGATCCTTTACAGTCCCAGAGCTCCTTTCTGTCATCAATTCTCTGAAGTAGAGTAAAAGGGGCCTGTTTTTCATGAGTGGGCATTTCTCCATAGATGACTGTGTACTATGATTTGACATCTGCAAAACCAGATCAGTGTTTGGAGTTCCTCTACTGGAGAAGAGCAAAGAGAATCCAGAGCTTGCAAAGTGCAAGAACCATGCAAGACCAGAAGGTTTGACCTATACACACTTGACACACATGTCTTATCTGGAAACAAAATTCTGGATTTTTGTTCTCTTTTTTTTTGCCACTGCTTCTTCATCTTCCTAACCTCTACAGGTTGTTCCAGGCCTTTGTCTTCTACCTGTACATGTTTCCCTGGTGATTTCATTTAACCTCATAGCTCTGAATACCATCTATTTGCTAAAGGCCTACATTGTTATCTCCAGTCTGTATCTCTCTCTTGATTTCCACTTGGGTGTCTACTAAGACCAGCAAACTCAGTACGTCCAAAATTGAGCTCCTGATCAATCCCACTTTCAAATGTGCTTCTCCCAGTCTTTCCCATTTTAAAAAATCACAACTTTATTCCCCTAGCTGTTCTAACCAAAATTCTCCACTCTTCTGTTTCTTAACATCCCACAGCCAATCCAACAAGCATATTCTGTTGGCTCTACCTTCAAACCCAGAATCTGGCCACTTCTCAGCCCTTCCACTACTACCACTGTGGCCCAAGTTCTAACATCTCTTGTTTATTGCAATAGCATCCAAACTGGTCTCTGAACTCTCATTCTTGCATCCCTACTCTTTATCTAGAGAAGCCAGTGGCTCCCCATCTCACAGAGTAGAAGTCACGACCCTTATCATGACCTATGACACCATCACGATCTGCTTGCCAAAGAGCTCAGTGATGTCATGTTCTACTACTCGCTTCCTTGTTCATTCCATGCCAGCCTCACTGGCACGTATGCTGTTCCTGTAACACCCCAAGCATATTCCACATTATACTAGCTGTTCCTCTGGGTGGAACACTTTACCCTCAAGTATCCATATGCCTTACAGTCATTATTTTTATCAGATCCATACTCAAACGTCACTTAACAAGAGGCATTCCTTGGTCACATTAGCTAACATTATACATCCTTGACACTTCCTATCCCCATTCCCTACTTTATTTTCTTGGTACTTATCACCATCTAGCACAGCATATATTCACTTACTACTCTTGCTTATTGTTTGTCACTCCTCAATAGAATGTAAGCTCCACAAAGGGACAGATTTGTGTCTATTCTTTTCACTGTTGTATCTTGAGTGCCTAGAACAGCATCTGGCACATAGTTGTCACTCAGTAACTATTTGCTGCATAAATGAAAGGGTTTTTAAAAAACAAAAAATAAAAGCCACACGATATAATATACCACAATTACAACAGGTACTGTAATTAGTCATCAATAATCTATCTTCCTAACTACATAAGAATTTCCAAAGGCAAAAATCATATCTTACATCCCTTTTCATTCTTAGGGATTGGGATAGAATGTTACATATATAACAACTACTCAATTAAATACTTGACAGCAGAAAATTTTGCCTAAAGACAAATCCCTAGGAGGCAAAAATAGAACAGAATAATTATCTAATTCAACATTAGACTGGCATGTAAGGAAGGATGGCTCTAAAAGTAGTCTTTTCCCCTCTGGTACTTATGAGCCCTAGCTTCCAGTGCTAATTTAGGACAGCCACTCCAAAAATGATCATGGACACCATGAGTCTGGATGGCTAACACACTTGTAGTCAAGGACAGAGGTAGAAGGTTGGCTCTGGACTAGACAACTTGGCCACTCATCTTAGTTTATCTTTGGGACCAGTGCCTGGAATGGTGGAGATTTTTAAGAATCACTATATAGTTCTCTCTTCTATAAAACCGTAATAACTCTTCAGACTATGATTACACTTCCTCAAAAGCAGCGACTTTTGTGGACCAAAGCTCGAACAGTCGATGGTCCCTGGAGAAGTGGCAGAGAGTCATCAACATAACATTACAAATAATGACAGCAGAAGAGGTGAAAGAAGGTGACTCTGAGCCAGTCCGAGCCACATAGAACCTGTATGAAATATAAATAGGCTATAAAATGGTTACACCCAGACAGGTTTGCAACATAATTTAGGTTCACATCTAAACTGGTTTGAACACATACTAAAGAAGTACAGTGTAAATAAGATGAGAGGAAATCTTATTTCTCCAAAAATGACTCTTTGGAGAAAAGTGTTTGCTCACCTGACTAATCTCTAGAAAACAACTAGATTACAACAACAAAACCCAACAAAAAACCAAGAACAAAATCAAAAAAACCCAACCCAAACAACCAAACCCTGATTTTCAAAAATACAACCCAAATCGCAGAATGATCCATATTAAACAACATAGAGACTATAAATGATTCCATATTATCTACCTATGAAATGTCCATGACTTAATGTCTAGGTTCACTAAGCAAATAATAATACAACAATGCAAAACACCAAAACACTCCCTACTTTTCAAATTCTTTTATTTTATTTAATCTTAATTATGTTTCTTTAAAATTACCTGACCTGTCTAATAATCCAATGATATATCCACTGGTAAGCACACAAATCATCATACAGAACGCACTTGGTAGGAAACAGGGAAGAGGTTGTTTTGACATTGACATTAATTCCTTTGGTGTGTAACAGCTGAAGTGGTTTGTTTTTCTTTCCCCATTTCTCCTTTCCGTCACCCACTCCGACCATGCATATAACTTACTAAATTACCTGAGCCGACATCACATATGGCAGCATCAGTAGCTGTGTGAACAGGACACAAACTACGCAATACCAAGTTTCTGCACAACACTGGCCCCCAACCAATCTCAGTGCTTCAACAAGACCACTTAATGCTCTTTCAAAATTTAAAGGCAAGGAATAAACTCAGAAACAACACTTGACCCAGGACTGGCAAAGGTACTAGCGCTCAGATAAATGTTATCTCTGTAAAGTAACTTTGTTGCCACTTGGTTGTAAAGAACAGAACTTTCTAATGACTATTAACTGTACATTAACATACTATATTTCAACGTCCTTAGCAGGAAAAGCAGGATGTTTTGTGTTATTCTAACACTCAATAACAAGCCCATAAATTACCAGATAAAAGCTAGGAATTTTTTCCTTTTATTAGCTTACCCAGTTTGGTGGCGCCCTCTGGTGGGTACTCAGGAAACTGGCCCTCGGAAGGGACACTGACCGTTCTCCTCAGGCATCGCCCTTTGCTGGAATCCGTCTGTTGCTCCTGTCCTCCCTCCACAGGTATCTAATGGACCCAAAAGAAAAAGGAGATGAAACTTAATAGTGAACTTGCCATAACTACCTTCTGATTGAATAATATTTTTAGTTAATAAAGACAGGAGTTTGTATTCATTAGAGCAAAGTAAACAAAACTTAGAAATCAAGTATTTACAATGGTAAGATATTACCAACCCCTTGTCAGGAAGTTTTTCTTTAAAAAGAAACCTGAAAGATCAGGAAAGGTGAGTATGTAAATTAGCTTACCTAAGTACAAACAAGTCATACCCAGGTGTGTACCTGCTTAGGGAGCTCTGAAAACAAAACAAAACACCCACACAAATAAAAGATTCTTTTGCATCAGAAACTAGTTCACAAACTCCAACTCTGGCCAATGCTCAAGAAGGAAAATTGAAATCAAAGCCAACCACAGAGACTTAGCTCCCAAACTCCATTTAAAAAAGGTTTTGTCAGATAAAAGGAGTAAAATCAGCCAAATTTTCTTCAGTTTTACAATTAAGCACTTGGAGATAGAGGATAAAACACATTTCAGCGGAAACTTTTGATACATAAAATGGCATATTTTCTTCTAAAAGTGAGATTAGTTTTTAAAATCCTAAAAAATTTTTTGCGGGCATAATTTCAGGAACATTTAAAGTGTTGTTTGTATATATGGAATAAAAACTATGAATGGTGCAAAAGATCTCTAATACCAATAACTGTCTTAAAACTTACTCACAGGTTATCACTGTAAAGTAATGGGATGACCCTAAGTTCCTTTCTCTCTCTCTCTCTCTTTTTTTTGGTAATATGCTAAAAGATCAAATCATTTTAGTTTAGTGGTAAAAGGCATAGACTTTTCACAAAGTTTTTTTTTTTTTTTTAAAGATTTTATTTATTTACTTGACAGAGAGAGAGACCGCAAGAGAAAGAACACAACCAGGGGGAGTGGGAGAGGGAGAAGCAGGCTCTCCACCGAGCAGGGAGAGCCCGACATGGGGCTCGATCCCAGGACCCTGGGATCATGACCTGAGCCGAAGGCAGACACTTAATGACTGAGCTACCCAGGCGCCCCTCACAAAAATATTTTACCAGTAACCTTTATCAGAATTAACAATAGCACTGGTAACATCTTAAATAGTCTGGCAAAATAGGTCAGTAATTAAATATAGTTTCCAAATTCTTCTGGCTCCAATACTGAAATTTCAACAAATTTCAATAATAATGATTAGCACTGAGATCTTACTTTGCGCAAGGCTAAGGAATTTACATGTGTGACATTATGAGCAAGCTATTTTTATTACCATTCCCTTTTTACAGATGAGGAATAATTTATATCTCCAAATGATGACAGTGGACACATAGGATAGACATCAACTAATCCAGCAAAATTGGGATGGATAAAGGCTTAACTGTATATGCCTCCTGCCTTGCCTCAGTAACCCAACTGCTATGACTGGGGTCACGGGGATGATAGCAAGGGAAACTCTCCGTGTTACAGAGAACCTGAAGGGCCAACTCCTAATGTCTTCATAAAAACTGAAAGTTTGCATACTCTTTATAGGACCAAAAATTCCTGTAACTATGGTTACTGCTTGCACATTGAGAAACCACAAGGCAGAATGAAGAAAGGTAAAATTCTAAAAAATAAGAGGAGACCAAATAATAGCATCAATAAAGACATGAACTCTTCCAAAAGTACTAAGACTTTACGAAGAGTAAGCTGAATCATCCATCCCTTTCAAGATAGAAATTATATTATCTCTACTTAAATAATTAAGAGAATAGTACCAAGAGGTCAGATAACTCCTTCCTAGTAAGAAAAGCAAAAATGTATTCTCTACCCACCTTCAAAGTAGGATAGATGGGGGTAAGCTTTGGAAAAAAATAGTTTGAATCTTTGAACAAACAGATGAACTTAAATAAACACAACCATTTTTGCTATAGCTCTAAAAATGCCAATAATCTGAAATAATGAAGGCCTAAGCCACGCAGAAAAAAGACAGTGGTTGTTTTTTATGTTTTAGGAAGGAATGACCCATTATGATCTTTTCTGTGGAAATTTATACTGACCATATCCAGAAAAAAGAAATAGGTTCTATTATCATATACTTTGTCTCTAACATATCTAAGGCAGAGAAAAATAAAATATATCAAACTATTTTGTCAAAGTTTTAATGTAGATTCTTTGTTTCCCATTCTTAAAATATGATCAAAGGTTTTGTTCAAAGGATCACTCTTAAAGGTTAGGGCATTTAACTGCTGACTCAGAATATTGAGGGAGAACAGTGTTGACTTTTATTCTAAACCTGCATTTCTTAAGAATATTTTACTTTTACAACACTATCAATTGATTCTTACCTAAAATATTTTTTTAAAACCTATTGATCTACTCTCTGAAAATCAGAGGGATCATATTCCAAATATCTTAAATGAACTAAGCTGGAGTTCACAAATCTTAGAACACAGCCAGAGAATCAGTTTTAGAAAGTCAATTTTAGAAAAGCAATCTCGTTCTTTCTGATTGCCCTAATTTAGTTTACTAGTTCACATTTGCTTGTTTATACTGAATAAGTCCTTAAATATTACATATCTTCCCAGTTTTAAAACATGAGAGGAATTTTTCTTTTTTTTTATTTAACCTCTTTGCCTTTATACTGTGGTTCTGAATGCTCTTTTTCCTCAGGGGAGTGGGGAGGATGGGTCAAGTGCTTTAATTCATTCAACTTTAAGGATTTATTTATTTGAGAGAGAGAGAGAGAAGGAGTGTGGATGGGGTGGGACGGAGGGAGAGAGAGAGAAAATCTGAAGCAGACTCCACGCTGAGAAGGAGTCCAACACAGGAATGGATCCCAAGACCGCGAGATCATGACCTGAGCCGAAACCAAGAGTCGGACGCTTAACCAACTGAGCCCCCCAGGCACCCCTTAATTCATTCTATTTTAGATAAGGAAAGAACATAGTAAGGTGTAAATGACTTCTCGGGTATCTAAGACATGCTAATAACAAAGTCAAACTGAATCTCTGACTCCTAGTCCTCTTTGTTAGTTCCAAACTATCAATGACAATGAGGAGCAATATGGCACAAATAAATCAGGTTACTTAGAAAACATTATATATATAACATATACCTCTATATTGTCTGCAAAAATCCCCTTTCATTTTGTTTAGAATTACATAGAAATTAATTTTGATTTCAATCTGAGTACATACAGATTACACAGATAGTCAAGTACAAGAAACCAAGATCACACTAATAGCAAAAGAAAGCAGCGCTGGGGCACCTGGCTGGCTCAGTTGGTAGGTAGAGCATGCAACTTGGGGTTGTGAGTTCAAGCCCCATGTTGGGTGTGGAGCCTACTTAAAAGAAAAGAAAAGAAAGCAGTTCCTAAAGAATGCTTAAAAAATGTTCGGGTCTACTATATCCTTAGAAGGACTTTTTAATCCTTTTAAAGAAAAAAAAAACTTCCTCAGCTTTCTTATCTCCTTAAGTAGTGGATCTCAAAGCAAGCGGCTGTCCAGGCCCCAGCATCAGCATCAACTGGGGAACTTGTTAGAAATACACATCCTGGGCGCCTGGGTGGCTCAGTTGGTTAAGCGACTGCCTTCAGCTCAGGTCATGATCCTGGAGTCCTTGGATAGAGTCCCGCATCGGGCTCCTTGCTCGGCAGGGAGTCTGCTTCTCCCTCTGACTCTCCCCCCTCTCATGTGCTCTCTCTCATGTTCTCTCTCTCAAATAAATAAATAAAATCTTTAAAAAAAAAAAAAAAAAGAAAAGAAAAAGAAAAAGAAATACACATCCTCGGGGCGCCTGGGTGGCTCAGTCGTTGAGCATCTGCCTTCAGCTCAGGTCATGATCCGGGGGTCCTGGGATCGAGCGAGCCCCGCATCAGGCTCCCTGCTAAGCGGGGAATCTGCTTCTCCCTCTCCCACTCCCCCAGCTTGTGTTCCCTCTCTCGCTGTGTCTCTCTGTGTCAAATAAATAAATAAAATCTCAAAAAAAAAAAAAAAAAGAAAGAAAGAAATACACATCCTCAGGCCCTACCCCCAACCTACCGAATCAGAAACTCTGGGGGTGCAGCCCAGAAACCCAAGTTTTAACATGCCTACAACGATTCATATGCTTACTAGGGCTGAGAATCGCTGCCCTAAGGTGGTGTTTCTTTCCTTCCTATCCTGGCTAAGCTTCTCAAAGTGTCATCCCTAATAGAGGTTCTCAACCTTGGCTGCAAATTATAATCACCTAAGGGAGCTTTAAAAAACACTGACACCTAGACCACTCCTAGACATTCTGAGTTCAGGGGCTGGAGTGTAGCCTGGGTACTGAAATGTTTAAAACTTCCCAGGTCACTCTAATGTGCAAGCAAAGCTGAGAACCACTGATCTAGTCTCAGTACCTCCAGCTGTAATTATTCGTTTATTAATCCTTGACCACCAGTACTATGTGGTGTGGAGGTATAAATGTGGCGACATAAATAAAATCACTTAGCTTTACTAAATCTCAACTTCCGCATTTCTCAGGCAGGATCTTTTTGGTCTCTCAGCTGGATGCCTGGGGTAAGGCTTTAAAGAAGTTTCTCACTGGCAGAGCAGGTCTCTGTCATTGTTCAGTACAACACTGGTATCTCTATTTTGTTCTCAACACTTCAGTCGCTCTCTGGAAAACCTAGGTAGTCTTGCCCTGAGCATGTGTAGTCCGGCCCTTGGCCAAAGACTTGCCAGTATCCTTTCCAGCAGATTCTAGCACGTTCCCCTGTAGAATTCTGCTCTCCGCCTCCTCAGTTCAGTGGGACTACCGCACTATGCTTGGACTTCAGGTAGAAGAGCACAGTTGGGAAATGGTACACAGCAGACAGCCAAGGCAATGGAGATGATCACTGTCTTTGGCTCTGTATTGTCCAATGCCTGAAAACATTATGTATAAATATATATAATCTCTAGTTTTATGGGGTTTTTTTTCAATGGGAGGGCTAGTCTTGTACCAGTTAGTCCATCACGGCTGGTGCCAAAACCTCTTATTATCTCTTATCCAAACCACTAATATGATTTCTTCATTAGTGATGTTCTGCCCCTTAGACCTATCCTCTACACTGTCATCAGAATATTTCCAAAATGCAAATTTGATCGTATCACTGTGAGGCTTAAAGCCCTTCAATTGTTCTCCTTCACCTCTAGCAGTGGTTTTCCAAGGCGTGACAGTATGTTTGTGTGTGGAAGTATGTGACGACAGGGAGGTATCTCTCTGCTCCACCAGAGCATAATTCTGTGTTTATCTGCTATATAGGGCTTCTACATAAGCTTCTCCACAAAGCAAAGGTTCTGCTAAAAGAGTGCTTTAAAACTATTATCTTATAGAGTAAGTGCAAACTCCCTAATACAGTATACCAGGTTTTCCACAATCTGGCCACTGAGTGTCCAGCTTCATTCAGATTTTACATTCTAGGAATACCAAATTGCTTGCATTTCCCTAATATATTCCCTATTTTGTAGTTCAGTGCTTTGCTTAGTTGGTTCTCTCAGCCTGAAATATCTTCCCTCACTTTTTTATCTATACCTGCCAACCAAACTCCTATTCATCTTAACGCTTAGGACAGGCATCACCTCTTCCAGAAATCTTCCCCTTCCACTAATCCCCTAAGGGAAGGTTAAGGTACACCTCCTTGAAGTTCCTCCAATAATAGATCTTTCTCTGTCACTTATTACACTGAATTATAATTACTCATTTGTACAACTAATTCCTTGTCAATAGCTTCCAAGTCAATAGCTTGTACCTTAAAAGTCAATCCCCAAACCTTAAAATAGCTCCAATCCACAAATGAATGAATGAAAATTTGATAGCTAGAGATGGGGGCCATGTTAGGCAAAGGAAAAGACATAACATCAGCCAAGAAGTTGTAAACATATGACATTTGCTTTGTTTTGGAACAGGGGGTAGGCCAATTTAGCAAGAGCCTCTAGAAGTGTGGTAGACTATAGAACACCAAAATATATTATGATTGCATTGGGAGGGTTTTAATACCAGGTCATACATAATTCAGGAAGCACTGGGAAACTATTCCAGTTTTCAGATCAGAGGAATGGTTGTCTCTTCCTTGGTCTGTCTCCTTCCTATCTCTCCCTTTTCCAAGACATTCTACAGATTAATATTCATAACACATAGCTTTGATCAAATCGCTTTTTTTTTTTTTTAAGATTTTATTCATTTATTTGAGAGAGAGAATGAGATAGAGAGAGCATGAGAGTGGGGAGGGTCAGAGGGAGAAGCAGACTCCCTGCCGAGCAGGGAGCCCAACGCAGGACTCGATCCTGTGACTCCAGGATCATGACCTGAGCCGAAGGCAGTAGCTTAACCAACTGAGCCACCCAGGCGCCCCAAATCACTTCCTTTTTACAGCTTCCCTTGGTAATGTCCCATTGCCAATAGCATCTTAATGACACAGACTACAGTCCTTTAGAATAAATGAATTTATTTCTTTTATTCTACCAAGTTTACTTGTGCTATTTATCAAATGCCATTTAAAATCTGTCTTATTTCCACAACAAAGTTTGGTATGGGGGATAGAGAGGGGAAGGAACTGTGTTTTATTCTTTGTAACTCCTAACTAGTGAATGCACAATACAGGGGCACATTATGTATCTGCTGAATAATCTGAAAGTGGTTCTGAAGGAAATATGCCATGGGTAGTTTACCCCAGGATAAATAATAGTTGATTTTTGGCTGTTTGCACAAAGCCTAAATGCTGTTTTCATCAATATATCTGAGTGTAAGTATTGCTTTCCAAAAGCAATAAAAATATTCTAAGATATTTTTAAATTGCATTATTACTACCTTGCTGCCTATACGCTACCATCCAGCTTTCAAAATTCCAACTACAGAAAGTAGAATCTGAATGGAGAAAAATGGAGCCAGGTTTATCCTTCCTAATGGTTTATTATTGCCAAAAAAAAGAAACTCACAAATTCAGCTTTCTTTTGTATTTTTATGCTGGCTGTACCCTAAAGGGGTTCATGATTGTCCTCTCTGCCATTTCCCTCCACTCCTTAATCTCTCGTTTACTTGGTCTTATCTCTTGCAAGCAAAATGGAATTCAAATGGCCTCCTACACCCTCTTTGAACTGGGCTGGTGCCAAGCCAGCTGGGGCCTTTGCTGGCATCCGGGCAGGGAAGTGTATTTCATAACACATAAGCAATGTCTATTTGGCACAATCTGCATGAAGCAATTTACTGAACCAATGAGTCATTTCTCAAGGTGATACTCCTGGCAGACTTTTCTTTCAGCATTCTGCCCAGACCTACCCTTCTGTTATATTCTCAAATTGGTAAGTGGTGTATTTAACACTCTTCCCATGTATATCCCCCAAGCAGACTTGTTCCCATTTCTGACAGGAAACATGCAGAGTTAAGAGAGAGCGCTAAAAGATCCCACACACTGAATACATGAGTGATACTAGATTAATATAATCCTCCCACATTCCAGCAGTGCCTGGCTAAGGCTTCAGTTTAAATCCTTATAGAATCTCTTAATTATCTTCTGAACACAGCAATAAACACCCTGGTGATTAGTTGATTAAGGTTTAAAACAGCCTTTTTAGGTAATTTTAGCAGGAAATCCCTTAAACTCCTTGTTTCAATGAATTCTAAATTTTCAATGCATAATTCCAAAGGTAAGTGTTATACTCTTCATGATAATGTGGGTGAAAGGTAGAAGCGTGACAGCATACTCTGATCCTTCCACCAAAAAAGTGGCTTTCTAATCCTTTCCTGTAATGAAATTAACAATATATTAAGTTTATCATTTAAGTAGCAGGCACAGCAATGGCTTTACATTTTATCAGAGATTTAATCCAGTTTTTCCAACTTAATGGCAGAACACACCTGTCTCAGGGCATTAAACTGTCTCTGTATCTGCTTTGTACCCTCATCATCCCTTCATCATCCCTTACCAGGTCTACTGCAATAATCTTACTCATGTACTCATGTAGTTCCTTCCAATCCCTTCACTCAATTTTCCACATGATCAACAGAGTTACTTTTCTAAGAAGCAAATCTGATGATGTTATTGCCCTGTTAAATACCTTTCCATGGTCTAAATCATTTCCAGGATAACATCCAAATTCTTTAGCATGGCCTTCAAGGCACTTTATTATTTTGTTCTTGCCAGCTATCAGCTATTTTTTTTTCCTCTTGCAAACTTTATTCCAAAAATTCTGAACATTTTGCAGTTTGCCAAAGAGATATGTTTCTTGACTTTGTATCCTTACACATACTTGGACTATCCTTCCCTACTTTTCCTCCCTCTGAGCTTCTATTTGTCCCTAAAGACATGGTTCAATCAAAAATTTCTCTGTAAAATCTTTCTTGGCGTTCTTCATTTCACATCACAACCCAACCAGGCAATATGTCGGTTAATCCTTCCCTTATGGTTATAATTTTTGAAATAATTTATTGAGGTGAAATTCACTTAACCTAAAATTAACCATTTTAAATTGAATAATTCAGAGACATTTAGTACATTCACAATGTTGTACAGCTATCACCTGTTGAGTTCCAAATGATCATAGCTTTTAATTTACCTCAATGTGTCCCCAAATAGACTACATCTTTGCAACCACAATACTGCACACAAAATAGATGCTCAATAAATAAATAAAAATGAATCAAACATTCAACAATGGAAAAGCACCTTATGGATTATTTTTCTCCTTTTTTATTACCTAGTTTTAGAAAAAATATGGAATTAAGCCTCATGTTCTAGGAAGATTTATAACATAAAAGGAAAAGATAGAAAAGTCTCAAATTTATATTAAGGAAATGGATATTCAGAATCAAAGTTTATAATTTGCCTTTTAAAAAATCTATTGGACAAATATTTATTGAGAATTTACTTAGGTGTCAGGAACTTTTCTAAGCACTGAGGAATATAGCACTGAACAAAACAGACAAAATCCCTGCCCTAAAGCTTACATCCTCGTAGGGGAAGGGATACAATAAACATAATAAATTAAGTATAAGGCATTTCAGAAGGTGGTAAATGCTATAGGGGAAAAAAATATCAGAGCCAAGTAATTAGATCAAAGTTTTAGATGGGAGATATGAGGAGGGATTGTAATTTTAAATAGGCTGGTCAGGGTGGGCCTTATTGAGAAGGTGAGCAGGTGTAAGTAAAGAGCTGAAGGAGGTGAGAATGTGAGTCATACAAATATTTGAGGGAAAAGGCAAGGCTAAGGCCTTGAGGCAGGAACATGCTGATGTGTTCAAGAATCCTAACAATACCAAAATGGCTGGGACAGAGTGAGTTGGGAAAGTTTCTGGCCTTGGAAATTTACAAGAATGGAGTTACCATTAATGGAAATAGAGATGGCCTCTGGCAGGTTTGGGAGGGAAAATTAGGGGTCTAGTGTGAGGCATGTTGGAGATGACTATTTCTCCAAGTAGGGGTGTGATAGGAGATGGATATATGGGTCTAGAGAAGAGAGAGGTTTAGGCCTGAGATGTAAAACTAGGAATCACAGCACTAGAGGGTACTGAAAGTCTTAAGACTGGATGAGATCTAAAGAAGTGAGGCCCAAGGACTGAACTCTGCAGCACTCCCCTGTTAAGATTTAAAGAGAAGAGAAATCTGCAAAGATGACTCAGGAGGAAGGATGACTCCAGAGAGGCAGGAGGAAAACTAAGAGTGCATGAGGTCATAGAAGCCAAGAGAAGAAAAGTGGTTCTAGAAGGAAGGAGTAATCAACTGTATTAAATGCCACTGACAGATGAAGTAGGATGAGAATGGAGAACTGACCCCTGGATTTAGCGAGGTGGAGGTCACCAGTGAGCTTAACAAGAGTATAAATGGTGTAAGAATCTGATGGAGCAAGTTTAAGAGAGAATGAGAGGAGAGGAATTAGGGACAATGGGTTTAAAAGTTTTAAAGAATTTTTACTGTTAAGGGAAGCAGAGAAAGAGGAGTGAGATTAATCCAGGCTTATTTCTTCATTTAAGATGGGAAAAATAATAGCATGCTGATGGGGAATGATCCAGTAGAGAGCAAAAAATTAAAGACATAAAAGAAGCAGGGGAGAATTGCTAGTGATCCATCCTTGAATAGGTGAGAAGTAATGGAATGCACACACGTGGAGGGGCTGACCACTGGATTGTAGACAGGTCAACCATAGTTAAAAGAGACAAATCAGGATATAGGGAAATGCTTGCTGGTGAATGGGCAGACATGGTATATGGTAATGAAGTATGCAGAAGTTCTCTTCTGGGTGCTTGAATTTTCTCAGCGAAATACGCAGCAAAGTAACCAGCTACAAGAGGGTAATAGAGAAAGGATTAGAATAGAAGAGATGTGAAAAAAAAAGTCATTTTATAATTTTTTTTAAAAGATTTTATTTATTGGGGGCGCCTGGGTGGCTCAGTCGTTAAGCGTCTGCCTTCGGCTCAGGTCATGATCCCAGGGTCCTAGGATCGAGCCCCACATCGGGCTCCCTGCTCAGCGGGAAGCCTGCTTCTCCCTCTCCTGCTCCCCCTGCTTGTGTTCCCTCTCTAGCTGTCTCTCTCTGTCAAATAAATAAATAAAATCTTAAAAAAAAAAAGATTTTATTTATTTGAGAGAGAGTGAGAGAGAGAGCGCATGCACAGAGGGAAAGAGAGAGACAGACTCCCCGCTGAGCAGAGAGCCTAATCCCAGGACCCCAAGATCATGACTTGAGCGGAAGGCAGACACAACTGACTGAGCCATCCAGAGGCCTTGAGAAAAAGTCATTTTAGAAATCATTTTGGATTGTGCTACTCAAAGTGTGGCCCAAGGTTTTGTGTAAACTGTTACTGGTCTGCAATAAATAATTTAACAGTGCAGAAATTGAGAAGTGTGCCTCATGTGATCAATGGGTTTCACTGTACAGCTCACTTTCCATGAACATGTACAATTTTCATGATTTTATTTCTTCTTTTCCTGTGTTATGGTTATTCTGTGTATATTTGTTGAATTATAATTTCATTTTGGTTAAATCTAATTAAAAATTGGGACTTGTGGGTGCCTGGGTGGCTCAGTTGGTTAAGCGACTGCCTTCGGCTCAGGTCATGATCCTGGAGTCCTGGGATCGAGTCCCACATCAGGCTCTCTGCTCAGCAGGGAATCTGCTTCTTCCCCTGACCCTCCCCACTCTCATGCTCTCTCTATCTCATTCTCTCTCTCAAATAAATAAATAAAATCTTTAAAAAAAAAATTGGGACTTGTGTATTTACATCTTTTTAAAATTTCAATTTTCTTAACTATTCATTTTATTGTATTTTGTTCACAGACAGGTGGAGAAAACACTGGTCCTTCACCGCACATAGATTGAGGAGCATTAGTTCAGGAGAGCTGGACAATAATTAAGCTAGGAAAATGTTTTTTGATTGCCACGCAGCATTAGGGGCTCACATGAGGTTTGCAGCCATTAGTTTAAAGACCGTCAGCATGATGGATCTTCTGCAGACACATTATGCTGCATGGAAGCAGGGCAAGACAGAAGAGGGGCAGGATTTGACTGAGCTATCGCGTTGCCAAGTAAGCATGATAATGCATGAGAAGGGCAAGGAAATAGTATGCAAGGGATTGATCAGAATGGCTGACCATGGAATTCAGGCTGGGTGAAGAGGGAAGAGAGGATATCAGAGGTCTAAGGGTCAGAAAAGGTTATAGCATCAATGGACCATGGGTCTCAAAAGGACTGAAGGATTGTTGGAATAAGGGATGAGCTAGAAAGCAGAAGGTGATGAGGAGAGTGTAAAATGCATGAAATTGAGAATATGAAGAAGTTGTAGCGATGAGGTGGGGTAGAGGAAAAGATTCTTGGAGGAGAGAGGTCAAGGACCTCAGACCCAATGTGTTGGAAGAAGCGTCTCTGCAGATTTTGGAATCATCACAAAATAAGGCCAAAGTAGTGTTGAAGCTAATGATAATGAGCCAGGAGCTCAAATCAACAAAAAATGAAAAGGAATGACTGAAAAGGAAGATGACTATAAGAGGAGATGCAGGATTTGGACTTTTTAGGGAAAATGAGGGAGGGCAGGAAGCAGTCAGAAAGAGGAAGAACAACTACTACAGGCAGCGTGGTATGAGGGCTGTGGGAGAAAAACAGCCATCACTTGACAGGACCTCACAGAAGATGGTGTTCTCAGGGAAAACACAGGTTCTCTTGAAACCAAGAAGTTAAGAGATGCCTACAAAGAACAGCTGGAAGAAACAGCTGGGTTTGCTGATGATGGACTGTGACTTGCAGAGGGTATAGTGATAGGGTTTTAAGAGGTGGTAAAAGATGAGCAGAAGGCAGGGACAGAAAAGAGGATTTACAGAGCCATATACAGACCGTGGGAGATGAGGGGTTCCCCATTTGTCCAGGGCTACTCAGAATGACTGGCATAAAAACAAAGTATGCAAGATATTGTTTCAGAAAGTTACTCCTCATTGACAGTTATTTTATGAGACAAGGTGGGGCCCAGGCCTGGAATACTCAATCAGTAATCTTTAATCAGTGGATTTCATCTTGGTTCTAGATAAGGCATGTTTCTTGACTTATGCTCTCTATCCTATTTAATTTCTTACAGTACTAAATTGAATAAAAGGTAGATAAGGGCAGAAAGATAGCAAATGATCTATTCATAACACTCCTTATTAATAGCTCTGATAAATGACTGCTGACAAAGCAGGTTGGTTAAAATGAACATTTTCAATTATCTGTTTATTCAAACTGGATAACTAGAAATCTTCTATACTCATATTCACTCCACCAATTTTTATTATGTTTTAACTTAATATAAACACAGCAACATGTACTAGACTCTCCCAGAAAAGGCTGACCTTTATTACATTATTTTAATAAAATAAAACTTAATAATATTAAAATACTGGAAAAGGGTCATGGGTAGGGAGATGGTAACAAAAGCAAGGCAGATTTTTCAATAGATGGAGAAAAAGAATAAGCATCATAAAGAGCACCTGAGCTAGGCCCTCGGAAGTAAGAATTAAAATAAAAGAGGGGCGCCTGGGGGGCTCAGTTGTTAAGCGTCTGCCTTCAGCTTGGGTCATGATCCCAGGGTCTTGGGATGAAGGCCCGCATCGGGCTCCCTGCTCAGCAGGAAGCTGGCTTCTCCCTCTCCCACTCACCCTGCTTGTGTTCCCTCTCTCCCTGTCAAATAAATAAAATCTTAAAAAAAAAAAAAAAGAACTAAAATAAAGAAACTAAAATTCTTTTCTTGTTATTACCTTGGCTTTACTATATTAAAGACTGCTGAGTAAGAGAAGGGATAGAAAAGAAAAGGGACAGAGACGAGGAGAAGAGAAAAGGGAGATAGGGAGCCACAGCCGAGAGCTGAGAAACGTATTTGCTGTTCACTGCTGCCCCTGAACTCACTTCCCAGGAAGGATGACTTACTAAACTGGTATTTTATCTACAGCTTTTTAGGTATTTACCTCTATTTTTGGCAAGTAATCTTTGTCCTTTGTTGAGCCAGATCTTTTCTTCTCCTCCCCTCTCATTAATCCCTCTTCTTTGTCAAGAACATATTGTTTATGCTGTGGAGGTAGGGGGTAAAGCGGGGTTATGGACCTACCAAATCAGAATGATCTCAACTCTCTGACAGATCAGCAATAAGCAGATGAGTTATTTGGATGTGGAAGGACTTGTACACTGTCACAGTTTGAGTAAAGTAGTAAATAGTATATGATAAGCTCAAGGGTTTTTCTTCATTTAGAAGGACAAAGAGTTCACCTAGAGCTCGATGCTGGGCTAACTACATTCTGCCAACCTCTCCAGATGTACCTGCGGCCCTTCTCTCCCTTTGGTGCAAGAGCAATCTTGTTTTCCTCTGGCTTCAAGTTACGTCTGGCTAGTAGGTAACAACTGGCAAGAAATCAGAAGGCAAGAAAAGAGCTGGAGGGTTTCTTCTCCTTTGCTTCCTCCCTGCTGCCCATCTTTGTTTGGGCAGAAGCCGTGCTCTTCTGGGTAATGCTACACTAACTGCCAAGCAGCCCTCTCGTGCAACCCATCCTCTGGTTTCCAGAAGCACCGCTCCCTTCTTGGCCCTGAAAGTCTAGGGTGATAACAAGATTTCTGCTGTTACTAGTTCATGGTGCTTCACACTCTTTGGTGGGTCCCTTATGCTGTCCATGTCTCTGTCAATAGTCCCTTCATTAAACCTCTCTCAGTGAATCCCTGAGAGTGCCATCTGTTACAGTAGCTACACGGACATCACGTCCCATAGCCCTTCCAAGCAATTTTTGGAGCCAGGTCTACCAAATCCAATCTGTTCTCATTCCAAAATACTCAACTCAATATCTATTTCACTGTTCCTCAGTGAAAATCCAACCCTATCTTGTTGAACTCGCTCCTTCATGAGAACTGGATATCATCATGACGCGAGCAACCCGTTAGACTTACAGGCATACCTCAGAGACATTTCAGGTTCAGTTCCAGACCACCACAACAAAGTGAGTCTAATGGGTTTTTTGGATTTCCAGTGCACATAAAAGTTGTGTTTACGTTCTACTGTAGTCTATTAAATGTGCAATAACAGTATGTCTAAAAAACAATGTACATACCTCAATTTTAAAAAACTTCATTACCAAATAATGCTAGCCATCCTCTGAGCTTTCAGGGAGTCATAATCTTTTTGCTGGTGGAGGGTCTTGCCTCGATGTTGATGGCTGCTGACTGATCAGGGTGGGGGTTGCTGAAGGATGGGGTGGCTGTGGCAATTTCTTAAAGTAAGACAACAATGAAGTTTGCCACATCAACGGACTCTTCCTTTCTCAATTTCTCTGTCGCATTCAATGCTGTTTGATAGCATTTTACCCACAGTAGAACTTTTTTTTTTAAAGATTTTATTTATTTGAGAGAGAGAGAATGAGAGAGAGAGAGAGAGAGCACATGAGGGGGGGGGGATCAGAGGGAGAAGCAGACTCCCCGCCGAGCAGGAAGCCTGATGTGGGACTCGATCCTGGGACTCCATCCCGGGACTCCAGGATCATGACCTGAGCCGAAGGCAGATGCTTATCTGACTGAGCCACCCAGGTGCCCCACAGTAGAACTTTTTAAACTTGGGGTCAGTCCCTTCAAACCCTGCTGTTGCTTTATCAACTACGTTTATATAATATTCTAAATCCTATGTAGTCATTTCAACAGTCTTCACAGCATCTTCATCAGGAGTAGATCCCATCTCAAGAAACCACTTTCTTTGCTTATCCCCAAGAAGGACTCCTCATCCATTCAAGTTTTACCATGGGATTGCAGCACTTCAGTCCCATCTTCAGGCTCCGCTTCCGAGTCTAGTTCTCTTGTTATTTCGATGACATCCACAGTTGCTTTCTCCTCTGAAGCCTTGAATCCCTGAGTCATCCATGAGAGTTCGAATCAGCTTTGTCCCCCAACTCCTGTTAATGTGGATATTTTGACCTGTTCCCATCCATGAATCACAGGCATTCTTAAAGGCATCTAGAATGGTGAATCCTTTCCAGAAGGTTTTCAATTTACTTTGCACAGATCCATCTTTGGCAGCTATAGCCTTATGAAATGTAGTTTTTGAGTTTGGTTTTTTTTTTTTGAGAGAGAGAGAGCACGAGCACACACACAGGTGGGGGAAGGGGCAGAGGAAGAAGGAAAAAGAATCTTTTTTTTTAAAGATTTTATTTATTTATTTGAGAGAGAATGAGATAGAGAGAGCATGAGAGGGGGGAGGGTCAGAGGGAGAAGCAGACTCCCTGCCGAGCAGGGAGCCCGATGCAGCACTCGATCCTGGGACTCCAGGATCATGACCCGAGCCGAAGGCAGTCGCTTAACCAACTGAGCCACCCAGGCGCCCAAAGGAGAAAGAATCTTAAGCAGGCTCTGTGCTAGGCATTGAGGCTGGATCTCATGACCCTAAGACTATAACCTGAGCCGATATCAAGAGTCAGTCGCTGAACTGACTGAGCCACCCATGAAATGTATTTCTTAAAGAATAAGACTTGAAGGTCAAAATTACTCTGTCTTCCATGAGCTGCAGAATGGACACTGCGTTAATTAAAACAACATGAATCTTGATATACCTCCCCATTAGGATTCTTGGGGGACCAGGTGCATTGTCAGTGAGCAGTCATACTTTGAAAGGAATCTTCTTTCCTGAGCAGGACATCTCAACAGTGGGATTAAAATATTTCAGGAAACCGTGTAGTAAACAGATGTGCTGTGATCCAGGCTTTGTTGTTTCATTTCTAGAGCACAGGCAGAGTAGAATTAGCATGATTCTTATGGGCCCTAGGGTTTTCGTAATGGGAAATGAGCACTGGCTACAACTTCAAGTCACCAGCTGCATGAGCCCCTGACAAGAGAGTCAGCCTGTCCTTGGAAACTTTGAAGCCAGGACTGACTTGTCCTCTCTAGCTCTGAAAGTGCTAGGTGGCGTCTTCATCCAACGGAAGGCTGTTCGTCTACCCTGAAAATCTGTTGTGTCGGGTAGCCACCTTCAGGAATGATCTTAGCTAGATCTGCTGGAGAACTTGCTGCAGCTTCTGCATCAGCACCTGCTGCTTCACCTTGAGCTTTCATGTACTGGAGGTGGCTTCTTTCCTTCCTTAAGCCTCATGAACCAACCTGTGCTGGCTTCCAGTTTTCTTCTGCAGCTTCCTCACCTCTCTCAGCCTTCACAGAATTGAAGAGAGTTAGGGCCTTGCTCTGGAATAGGCTCTGGCTGAAGGAAATGTTGTGGCTGGTTTGATCCTCTATCCAGACCACTGAAACTTGCTCTTTCTCAGCAATAAGGCTGTTCCACTTTCTTATCACTCCTGTGTTCACTGGAGTAGCACTTTTAATTTCCTTCAAGAACTTTTCTTTTGCATTCATAAGCTGGTTTGGTGCAAGAGGCCTAGCTTTCAGCCTCACTTGGCATTCAACATGCCTCCCTCACTAAGCTTACTCATTTCTAGCTTTTGATTTAGAGTGAGAGATGTGAGAGTCCTCCTTTCACTTGGAACACTTAGAGGCCATTGTAAGGTTATTAACTGGCCTATTTCGATATTGTTGTGTCTCAGGGAATCTCAGACAGGCTAGAGAAGAGGGAGAGAGATGGGGGCAGCCGTCGGTGGAGCAGTCAAAACATACACATTTATCAATTAAGTTCACCGTTTTAGATGGGTACGGTTCATGGTGCCTCAAAATGATTACAACAGTAACATCAATCAAAGATCACTGATCATAGATCACCATAACAAATACAATAATAATGGAGAAGCTTGAAGTGATAATTACCAAAATGTGACACAGAGACACGAAATGAGCATATGCTACTGGAGATATGGCGCCAACAGACTTGCTCAGCACAGGCTTGCCACAAACCCTCAAATTGTTAAAATGTGGTATCTGCCAAGTGCAATAAAGTGAGGTTCAATAGAAGGAGGTATGCCTGTACTTATAATTTATCATTCATACAGCCTCCATTTCTATAAATGTCTCATAACAAAATGCAAATAAAAACTAGCTTTCAGGAATCTGGTCAGAAAGAGAAGTAGCAGGGTGCCTGAGTGGCTCAGTCGTTAAGCATCTGCCTTCGGCTCAGGTCATGGTCCCAGGGTCCTGGGATCGAGCCCCACATTGGGCTCCCTGCTCCACGGGAAGCCTGCTTCTCCCTCTCCCACTCCCCCTGCTTGTGTTCCCTCTCTCGCTGTCTCTCTCTCTCTCTGTCAAATAAATAAATAAAATCTCTTAAAAAAAAAAAAAAAGAAAGAAAGAAAAAAAAAGAAAGAGAAGTAGCTTTCCTCAGAAATATCCATCTCACCTCCTTCTCCTTGTTGAGCAACACCAACTGGCTGTCTGTGAGGATGCAATACTTCCGCTCCCATGTTGTGGTCTCTGTGTAGGGTGACTGGCCACAAGACAGACGGTGGGTAGGTGGCCCCTTGACATCTGAGTGACAAATATGAAAAACAAAAGGGAGAAATCAGTATCATGCTTACTTAGTAGACTAGTATTTCAAATGTAAAATTCTTCAAAATTGAATTAAATAGTTTTAAACATGAACCTAAATGCTAAGTTGAAAACTTAACCTCCTTTGAAGAAAATAAACTATTATAAACAGAGGGGAAAATTGGTGCTTTAGTCTGAAGAAAAGGCTGAAACCCAGAAAGAATTGTTGGCACAAACCTGACACAGTAATCACCACTGTACATGTACTAAAACAATGGGAGGTTGCTTCACAGCTAAACTAACATCATTCAAAATAAAGAGGTGGGGATGACTCAGAGACAAGAACAAAAGAGAGAGCCTCTCGTCTTCAGGAGGACGACGTTGTACGTACACTTTGAGAGTACTGCTGACCTCCCAGACAAAGAATGAAGCTATTATCAGCCAGTGTCTTCAAAATGGCTTTATTTCTAGTCACGCGCAAAAATTAAAAATATTTAAACTATAGCATCATATTACCACTAGAGGCCAGTAAGATCTTAAAAACACAGAAAGCAACTTCCTCAAGGCAAGATCTAAATATATTACCATCAGGTCTCTTAGAGGTGGAGGTACACATCAGAGCTAAATGTCTGACTCTTCTCAAATGTCTCATTTCCCTATTAAATACCAAGTGGTTACTCTTACTTTGTTACTTTAAATTTTATTGATATGAACTGTTTACTCATTTAGGCTGCTATAAAACTTGCAACACATCTTAATCAAAACTACACATTAGATCCGCTAAAGAAGGCTTTTATGACAGTTGAATATTAAAAGTTCTTTAGCCACGAAGGACTCATTCCTGTCAGGAATATACTGAAGGGATGATTTTAAAGACATTATTTATTACAATGTAGTTATTATGCTAGAGGAGCATCTCAAACCAGAGAAATTAGAAAACAAACACCTATGATGAGGGCAGGAGAGTTGTAAATCATAAATAAGCACATTTGATCTATTACATGAGTGTTTTCGTTACTATTACTTTCTACAAGACTCTTTATCACAGGACGATAGGCATTGCTGCTACTGGCTTTGAGGAAATACAAATAATGTCCTAGATATTTTATATGATAATCACCCAAACAAGCAAAGGGATAGCTGGAATTCTGTCAGAAACAAACAAGTCCGTAACTAGGGCACTTAGGTGTAGGTCTCTCCTTTTGCATCGCCTTGTTATTTTCATTGCTCCTCCTGGCTTAACTTCCTTTGCTCTCTAAAAATCTGAACTTGTTGCTCTGCATATTTAGGGGAGCTTATCAACTACCCTACAAATAACTCAGTCACAGAACCCATGTTACTGGGGCTTGGCTGGACATGCTACTAATTCTTAGTTCACTGCTTTCCTTTATCCCCCCTCATTGTTCTGGGTCTGTCTCCTCTGCACTGTGCACAGAAGTACATCTATAGCTTCTCCAGTCCACAAACTCTCTTCCCTACCCTCAAGTCTCCCCTTGTATTCTAAAAGAGCACCTAAAGGGGCGCCTGGGTGGCTCAGTCGTTAAGTGTCTGCCTTCAGCTCAGGTCATGGTCCCAGGGGCCTGGGATCGAGTCCCGCATCGGGCTCCCTGCTCGGCGGGAAGCCTGCTTCTCCCTCTCCCCCTCCCGCTGCTTGTGTTCCTTCTCTCGCTGTGTCTCTCTCTGTCAAATAAATAAAAAAAAAATCTTAAAAAAAAAAAAGCACCTAAAATTAAAGTTTTCTTTAGACTTCAAAATGTCCTGAAATTATCACAAAAAGCTTGAAACGAGGTGACTCTTAATCCTTTCTGACACATACAGAAGATTCTTGCCTGTACTTAAAAGCTGATTTTCTTCACATGATTTGGACAAACAAATGGGTTCGATTTTTACCACAATGCAGGCCTATTTTTAGAGTCAAATAGCAACTCCACTTCAACAGAGAGGGATGCACCTACTTTATGTGGAAATGTGGTGGTTTTGTGGCCTAGACAAGTTTTCATTCAAATGACTAACCTGCTTAGGTAAGTTAGCCATGGGTGACCTAAGCTGCCCACTGTAATTTAATTTGAACAGTAATCTTAGGATCTATACTAAGCAAGAAGACACTGATAGGCTCTGTCCAATAAAATTAGAACATAAGATACTATATTTATAGTATAACTCAGGTTTCCTGACCAAACAGAAATCTGTATCAACACTGAATTTAAGAAAGCCTAAATTCCCTTCCCTGTGTCATCCTAAGTAATTCTCCTAAAGTCTCACTGTCTTATGTTCTCCCTTCCTTCAACCTGGGCTTTGTTGTTGGTTTCTTTGTGATATTGTGAAACGAGAGTGTCTCATACAGCATTCTGGGACCCCAAACTATTCCTCCCCAGTGCTAAAGGTAGAATGAAGTAGGGAGCAATACCACTGTATTTAAAAAATAAATAAATAAATATTCTGTCTAAAAGATGAGATTGGTTAGCCATGTTATAAATTTTACAGTTTCACATTTATTATCTAATACCCACTTTTTTGATCACTTTGTATGAATGTATACCAAGGAAGAAAACATGAGAGAAGTTAGAATAAGTGATTTTGGGGGGTTCTTTTAAGCACTTCTGGTGGATTAAGGTTTAAAAGGCATTTTAAATAACAAGATAAAATAAGATTCTAAAATAACCTATAGATTTAACTCATTCATTCTATCATGTCCTTGTTTCCATGTTTACATCAAGATTTAACAGTACACTTGTAAAGCCTATATACTAAGATTATATTATATTACCACAGGACAGGCTCATCTTACCAATACTACCCCTCAATCAGTCAATCAATCAATCAATCAATATCAATCTCTCTCTCTCTCTCCCTCTCAGCTCTAGTAACATACTTCGAACTTTTGACTTCCAATTACATTTAGTGTCTAAAATTTATTAAAGAAAAGGATAACAGAATTACAAATAAGAATCTTAATAGCAAAACTGGAAAAAAAAATTTAGCTTTCCATTGTCCCAGTCCTATAAAGCTCCTAAGGGCATTGGATGCTGGCTTTACTACAAATATTGAATAATTTTATAAACACTAAAAAGCATCAGAGGTGGGCGCCTGGGTGGCTCAGTCGGTTAAGCGTCTGCCTTCAGGTCAGGTCATGATTCCAGGGTTCTGGGATTGAGTCCTGCATCAGCTCCCTGCTCAGTGAGGAGCCTGCTCCTCCGTCTCTCTCTACCCCACCCCCCTGCCCATGCTTTTTCTCCTGCTCTCTCTCAAATAAATAAATAAAATCTTAAAAAAAAAAAAAAGCATCAGAAGTTACTCACTGGATCCCTTTGGAAAGCACTTCTCTAAGACTGGCTATTATCATGTGGGGACTAGTAATTCTCAAATTTCTTTTGATCTTAGGGTCCCTTTAAACTCTTAAAATTATTGACGACTTCAAAGACTTTTTATTTGTATGGGCCATATTTATCAATATTTACCATATTAGAAATTAAAACTGAGAAATTTTTTAAAAATAGTTATTTAATGGTAAGAAACCTACTGCATATTAATACACATAACATATTTTTAATGAAATGTAACTATTATCCAAAACAAACAAACAAAAATAAGTGAGAGGAGTGATGCTGTTTTAAGTTTTGGAAATCTCTTTTTTGAAGTCTGGCTGAATAGAAGATGACTGGGTTCTTATATTTGTTTCAGCATTGCATCTATTGCTTCATGTTGTTTGGTTGAAGTATATGGAGAAACCCTGGGCTCACACAGACATGCAGTTGGAAGGGAAGGGTATTTTAATAGCATTTTTAGATAACTGTGGATCATCTTTTTTAATACTATACCAAAGCCTGACAAGAGGATACTTCGTAAAAGTGAGTAAAATGTGGAATCTGACATCACAGCAATGAACTTTTCATACTCTGTTACATTAAAAATCATTGGTGTACCTTATCTTTGAATGGATTTTTTTTACCCATATGCATGAGTTTTTAACATCATACACTGATCATTTCCAAAACACTGGGTTAGTTTTGCAGATTTTCCAAATTATGGCACTTTTCATTATGTAGTATCAAAAAATCGTATTCATTAATCTTCAGAAAAGTCTTGACCTTACCACAGAAGTCTTTACTGGGAAGCTATCAAGCATTTTTTGTCTTGAATTTTATCATTAGCAATAAATACTGTTGGCTTTTTCTCCTTAAATGAGAGCTTTATGTCTTTCTTTTTCCAGAAAATGTCTGCCAAATAGTCAAAACCAAAGAACTATAGTCTTTCAGTTGTTGTTTCAAAGTAAAAGCGGTGTTCCATGAAAACAAGAGGCAAGTTCAGCCATTTGCACAAAATGCTTTCTGTTGTGATAGCTGTCATACTTCAGTATGCAGCTCATGGGTGCTTCTCCATGTCATCAGACAGAATGTTAAAAAGATGTGAACTCTAGGGTTGAGAGTCAATAAAATTAAGGACTTTCGCTGAGTTCCCCAGGATTTTCTGAAAACTATCTGTTTGCCCCTCCTGTGTGTGGCGGAGGAGAATGCAATGACTATTGATAGTTTGGAGTCACCTCCTTGATCTTACTACTACTGCCTCAGTGGGTCTACTCATAATTGCTTTTCCATCACCAGTGTCAAAGTCCATACAGTTTTTTTTTTAAAAAGGGCAAGTTTATTGTGAAAATAGTTTTAACCTAACAGATCAGGGGGATCCTTGGGTTCTAGGGTTCCACAGACCATACTTTAAAAACCACTACTTAGACACAGGAAGCCAGTGAGGATTCCAAGGAAATCTGGCAACAGCTTGCTAAGATAAAGTAAGCAGAAAAAAACCAGAGGTCTTATATAATGGATGAGAGACTAATGTAATGGCCTGGCATGGGATAATTAGGGTCACAGACTGGTGACAGTGAAATAGAAAGAAAGGGTTCATGTGGGCGCCTGGGTGGCTCAGTTGGTTAAGCGACTGCCTTCGGCTCAGGTCATGATCCTGGAGTCCTGGGATCGAGTCCCACATCAGGCTCCCTGCTCAGCAGGGAGTCTGCTTCTCCCTCTGACCCTCCTCCCTCTCATGCTCTCTGTCTCTCATTCTCTCTCTTGCAAATAAATAAAATCTTAAAAAAAAAAAAAAAAGAAAGGGTTCATGTGACCCTAATTTCAAAATAGGAATTTAGCAAGGAAGTCCGCAACCAATTTTTTCAAAACAGGAATAAAGAAAACCTAAAGGGAAGCTTTTGAATTTGAAATGAATTAGAAGGAGTCACTGTAATCCATTATATCCAAATCACTTCAAAACAGCATTCAAAATGCCAGATTACTTAGTCTACCTGTCAATCTAAAAGTCAAACCCTGGGCCTCCTCAAGCACTAATATAAATTTAGTAACTACCTGGTAAGGAAACAACAGCAACAACAATTTTCTTGTGTATAACCCTTCCTCATAACCCTTCCTTGTAACCAGAGAAGGCGGCATCAGGGCCTGTCACACCCTTTGACAAAGATGATGAATAAAAACGGAAATTCTAGTAGGTATAATCTGTAACTAGTCTCGCTGTAACTTTTCTCTTAGAGGGTAAGCATCTTCTTGTCTCTTCCAGACTTAGAAAGCATCTCAAAAGACTTACAGTAGGAAAGTATTAAAGGGATCTGACTGAAAGCAGAAATAGGAGTAAGGAGAGTGGAAAAGAACAAGTCCATGACCAAATATGGAGAATGTCAAAGAAAAAACAGCTGTGAGAAATTTTATTATTTTATCATACAGCTCCATAGAAGTTCATCTGAGTTGCTTTTGTATCACATCATTTACTAGCCATGTGTTCTTTTAAAATTCCAACATTCTAAGTTAAATGCAATTGGTAAAATCCTAAACCTATTTACTGCCATCCAAAGCAAGCTTTACAGAGTATTCTACAGAGAGACTCTTCCAACTAACACAGGCCCTAAGGTTTCATTCAATCTCAATAGCCTTTCATTGATTCTTAGTACCAACCTAGAAAAAGCAAAAACAAAACACGGTTTTGGTAAATCTATCTCTACAGGTGAGATTTTAATGTATTAAAAAAGAAACACATTTCTAGCATGTAGTTTTTATAAACCGCAGAGGTCTGAACTACTTAGAAAGATCTATATTTTCATGTGTGTGTGTGTGTGTGTGTTTATTTCCATGCCAGAGCCAACCCGGTTTATTAATGGCAAGTTCTTCCCAACATTCAAAATTCAATCATCAGACTCATTTTCATTCTGAATTTGGTTAGAATTCAAAGTCAAAGTATAAACATTACTTTATTAAGTCTTGGAACTGGAGTGACCACTTTTCTTACAGAAGTAAAAATACATCTAAATAACTTTACCACAGAGCTATGCCATTCAAACTAGCTAAGAACGTGTCAATTTCCGGAACTACACAAAGGGCTATTTTTCTCTTCACCAAAATGTTCAAAACAGTTTTAACAGAAGTTCAAGTTTAAATATCATTTATATTCATAGGCCAACTAACAAGCTATATTTTCAACAGATAGTTCTTTATTTTTCTAAAAAGAATAAAAGCCTTGCCCTGCCATACAGCTTTAAAAATGTGGTATATTCTTGGTTATTTTCTACAGGCAATTTCTGTTGCAACAGAAGAAATGTTAGAGTTGCCACGTGAAGACGGTTTTTAATCATGTGAAGACGGTTTTTAATCATAATGTCCATAACTGTAACATGCTGCTCAGCAGCAGCCCCCTGACGTTAGATATATGACCAAATAATTTTATAAATGTGTTAATGCTGTCTGCTCAAGACTTAATGCGGCTGCCATCAATTACTGCATCAATATATTTTAAGTCACTCTCTTTCATTTTTATAGTATTGAAAGGAAAGACAAAACCAACCAGGACATTAAAGTTTAATTTTCTTTATTTTCCCCTCCTTACATTTCCACCCTCCATATTCTGTCAAAATGTCAGAAAAATACCTATTTGCAGAATAAGCAAACAAAAATCTTCTTATAATAACTACCCAAACATAAAATTATTGGTTATGAACTCTGCTTTGTCCTGACATGCAATGAACCCTTGGGCTGGCAAATTACATTACAGTGCATACAAATCGATGGCCCCAGTAGATTTAAATATGGTCACACTCACCTTGGTGAGTAATAAGGATACTAAGTAATAAATGATTCAGTATGTTTAAGATATAAAATCATTGCTAGGTCAGAAATGTTTGCCTTTATGGAAATACATTTTAGTCTATCATAAATTCACTATGAGACCGTAACTATTTGTTAAAATGAATTTATATTGTGTCTTTTATGCTTAGCTAGCCATATGTTTCCTTCTCAACTCTGGAGGCTTAATTGCCATGCTACTTGATCACTGGTGGCTAGTCAGTAAATCCCCTATGCTGCCCATTACCCTTTTTAAGAGAAAGGGAGGGCAGTTAGGAGACATCAAGGGACACTTCCTTCTGGTGAGTGATTTCCTTTAGACTAAGATTTGCAAAGGCTCCCTTTGCTGCCTGCCTCTCAGTCTCAGCAGCACCAGGGCCTAGGCCCGGGGCTTCTACCTCTGCTCCATCACAGGCCAGAGTTACCTGATAACAACGTAGTAAGTTCCTTGAAGGCCTGACCTTTATAGTAGACAATCAGATGTTTGATAAAGGTAATACTTCTTTTTTTAGAAGAACTAATTTTAATTGGATGCTATTATCTACCTATTTTAAAGAAGATGACCGGGGTGGGAAACGATTACCGCGGTGGTTCCACCTTGCGTCTCCTTCCATGTCGCTAGTGCAGTTTGCACTGCACCTGATCATGTGTGCCATTCAACAGCAGGCAGAACAGATGATACAGTTTTCTGCTGCTTTTCGGACATGCATTAGAAGGAATAAGTCTCATAATTCCCACACAGGGCCAAGTACTGCTTAAGCAACTCCATGGCTTGGGTAACTGAATGGAATGTAGTGGATGAGGCCACGTTTGGATGACAGACGGCAGTCAATCACACCCTGTACTTCAACCCCAATAGGACCACTTAACATCTACAGTTCATACTCTCACCTAAACAGAAAAATATAAAATACTCAAAACAATTCACTTACAGACTAATCCTTAGAAGGAAAAAAAGGTCTATACGCAAGTTTTTCTTAAATAGCCAAGTATTGTGCAAATTTAAGAAAAGTGTAAGAAAATACTAATCTGTCCCTTAAAACATAACCATGGCCTTATAGAAATGATCAAAACTCAAGATGCTTTTTATGTCTCATATTGCTGCTACTGGTAGAAAAATGAACTATACTAAGAATCAATCTCAAACACCATGTAATACTCATTTCTTCTGTTATATTTAGCACCTCTTCCTATATTAATATACCCCCCCACGCTTGCCTCTTTTTGAATTGAATCTCTTCACTTTCCTTTAGGGGCAGCTGCTGTGGGGAAAGAATCAGAGCTTTAAAAGGAATGTGATTCTTAGTGGAGAAGGAAAAACAGAGTAGTTTACCACTATTGAGAGATCGGTTTTTGAGGTTTTAGCAATTGGTTATACAGCCAATACTGTAAGAGTATCTCTCTATCTAAAGGAGCAAAGAAGGCAGACTACATCAAAAATAAAACCTATCAAGAGTTTGTCAGCATTAAAAAATTTTAATAGCCCTACCTCTCTCCACAGAATCAACTGAAATAGAATTACAGAGCTAAATATGCATCTCTTCTGAACTATGACCTGTTTGAGTCACAAATCACTGAGCCTGCAGTGAAAACTATCAAGGAGATAATACAGGCTTCTCTAAAGAATCCTATCAGTCACTCACTGCTAAGTCGACAACCCAGTTGAGTCAGCTCAGTCCTGACGCAACTTAGCTGACTTACATAAGGAGTGAAAACCTTTCTTTTTATCAAAAACCACTGACCTCAAATCAGGAGGAGGGAACAAATACCTAAATATGAGACTATAAAGCAGTAAAAGGAAGCATTTAGCATATTCTCTTCAATACATCCAATACAAATAGAACTGACACCCCTCTTATCCAAATCTAATCCATGCCTGCAAATGTGTTGGATGGCAAATTTTCATGTAACAGGAGACTATATTCTGATTTTAAGTGAAAAAAGAAATTTAGTTCAAGCTCATCTAAAACTCCCAATTAATTTCCCCAAATATTAAGTATTCATTTCCCCAAATATTAAGTATTCTTAATACTTCATATATACAATATTACAATTGTACATACCTATATGCAATCCACCAAAAACTTCTAAATTAAAAATAAACAAGCAAAATCATTAATATTTAATGAACTTGTTAGTGGGTATGTTTATGCACAATATACAGTATCAGATACAAATTACATTTTCCTCTTAGACTGCAGACATATACTGTAAGGTAAACAATAACCTGTTAAGATGCATAGTGAATGCAAATAGCACTACAAAATAAAATTAACAAGGCTTTCTAAAACTAACACCACTTCCATAATTTTATTGTTTCTCACAAATAGGTAAGAACCACATGCATACGTGCACAGTACATGGGGACATATGCACAGCAAAGCTCATGTCTTTCGTCTTTTGCCTCTCATTAGCCTTTATCATCTCCATCATTTCTCCTACTGTAAGAGGTTTACTAATCCTCCTTGGCTCACCTACTTTTCACAGGCTTTTCCATTATCTTAACAGATATTTCGACTGCATGAAACCTTTAAACAACACGATCACGAAATACTATCCTGTTGGGAAAACAACTGATATAGGGGATGGCAGTCTACTCCACTTTCTCTTACTCAGATTCACGTGCAACTTAATGTTTTTGGCCAGAATACACGTGCGAATTTCTTTTAATGGTACTTCAATTTGGATGGTCAATTTTAGGTTAAAAATTTCCAAGTCATTGTAGCAAATATTTGGATGATGAGAGTTCACATATCAAGAGATACTTTCGGGGCGCCTGGGTGGCTCAGTTGGTTAAGTGACTGCCTTCGGCTCAGGTCATGATCCTGGAATACCGGGATCGAGTCCCACATCCGGCTCCCTGCTTAGCAGGGAGTCTGCTTCTCCCTCTGACCCTCCCCCCTCTCATGCTCTCTCTCTTTCATTCTCTCTCTCAAATAAATAAATAAAATCTTTAAAAAAAAAGACACTTTCACATTACAGACAGTAAAGAGAAAAGAATGGATAGAGGGAAGCAATTGATGATAAGTGTAAAGTAGAAGAAATAAAAACAAAGGTCAACACAAAAAGAAATGCAGGTAGAGGGAGGTCCTTTGGGAAACAAATTAGAGTTGAAAGAGATGTTAAAGGCTAGTAAATCACACTCCTTCAGTTCATAGATCATTAAAATGAGGCTCAGAGAGAGAAAATTACTTGCTCAAAGTGATGCACTTAGCAAAGTTATCTTGTAATTTAGTTCTTTGATATGTAATCTAGAATTTTTTCTAGCATATCAATAAAGCTTCTTCTTGCTTTTTGTTTTGTTTTTAATTCAGTGAGTATTTATTTATTGTGCATACAGTACTGTACTTGAGCCTGGGAAAATAAGAGTGAGCAGGACAGACCTACTCAATGAACTCATAGAGCTTTAATTTAGTAGAGGGGTAAAATACTGTACAATTAGAGTACAGTTAATTTAAACAATTATGATAAACACTGTAAGAAGCAATAGAGGGTGTTGTGAGAGCATATAATAAGAGCAATGGACTTAAGTCTGTGGCATTGTAGCAGCTGGGAAGATGGTCAGTGGGAGAGGGGAATGTAAGTACTAGCATTTCAGGGGAATGAAATCACAGGCCCAAAAGCCTTTGAGGAAGAAAGTGGTTCTGCTCCATAGACACCTAAAAAGGAGGCCTCTCTGGCTACTGCACAGGGAACAACAGAGTAAGGGCAGGAGCTAGGAGGCTGGTGAGATAGTCTGGGCCAAGGTCATGCAGAGAGATCTTGGAACCAGACTAAGGATGTTTGTTGGTCTGGATCTTAGGAAGGAAAGGAAGCCCCTGAAGAATTTTAAACAGAAGAGTGACACTACAGATGCACATTTTTGTCAAGAGGTGAATGGGGTTTCCATTTACTGAGATTTGGAATTCTGGAAGAAAACCAAGTTTGAAGAGTAAGCTGATGAATTTAGTTTGGGTCCAATTAGGGCAAAAAAAAAAAAAAAAGATCAAGTCAAAGCTAGATCTGCTATCCAGGTCCAAGACCTTTAATCCTGGCCTACAAACGAACCTGGAATTGCTTCAGGGAGTCCACAAATGCCTTATTCAAATTTCATTTCAAGAAATACATGGCAGCTACTAAGGTTAAAATGGAAGACTGGACATATATAATTTCATTTCTTCTCAAAACCACTAAAACTAAAGATAAGTTTATATTTATAGATAGAGACAGAGCTAAAACTCCACATAGATGGAAAGAAACAGAAATAGGGGAAAAATTAAATAAAATTTTAGAAGCTATGAAGAATATGTTCAAGTGTTAACTGACTTAGCAGGCCTGAGAAAACTGAATCCTAGTCGAAGAGTGAGGAAAGCTAAGAACCAACCCAATTTACATCAGAGAATCTTCAAAAAGTTTATGGATAGGCTAGTACTAGGTATCTCTCAGTGGGGAGGAGGGATGGTCTAAAATGAGACCTGGGTAAGTTAATTTAAGAATCAGTGTCCCAAGATCTTCTTTCCAATTAATTCTATAGGCAACTGTCACTCCCCAACTACCCAGGTGAAAGAATGAAGGTTTGCTTTCTTGGAAGGGTAAAATCAAGGGTGAACTAAAGGATGACTGTCACAGTTGAGAAGAGCATAAAATGCTAAGAAGTGCTTTCCACAAAATTCTCTTAAAGCCACTCCCCGCCCCCCAACTGATTCACAGAACTGGCAGATAGACAAATTGCCCTGTGGCAATCAGAAGAACATTCTGTGGGTATCACATCAGCTCAAGAGGAAAGAACCAAACGGAATTCTCCCAACAAATAGCTCATCTAGATCACCTCACACAAAAGCCTTCAGTAGACAAGCCCCAACTCTACACTCATATCTTCTAGGCAAATTTCTCACCTACAATTCTTAATCTGGAGTAAAGATACCAGAGATCAAAGAAAAGTCCCTACCATGAGAAAACAGAGATCAAAACAAACAGGAAAAGGCAATCTGAAGGAGACACAAATGATACCAGAAGAAAAAATACAACCAACCATCATTATCCTCAGAGGTATGAGAAGAAATAATGTCCATTAAATAAAAACAGGATGCTTTTTATAAAAAGCAACAATTATAGAACTAAAAAGAGCTTTTTGTATATTAAAAACATGATAGCAGAAATGAAAACAAAATTCAATAGTACAGTTAGAAGATAAAGTTCAGAAAATATCCCAGAAAAAAAAAAAAAAAGACAGAGATGGAAAAGAAAAAGGAAAAGAAACTCGAGAAATTAATCCAGGAGATTCAACATAAAAATATTAGGAAAAAAAGATATCCACCAAAATACATCGCTAATAGGGCGCCTGGGTGGCTCAGTTGTTTAAGCGCCTGCCTTTGGCTCAGGTCATGATCCTGGAGTCCCGGGATTGAGTCCCGCATCGGGCTCCCTGCTCAGCAGGGAGTCTGCTTCTCCCTCTGACTCTCCCCCCTTCTCATGCTCTATCACTATCTCTCTCAATAACTAAATAAAAATCTTAAAAAAAAAATACATCGCTAATAAAAAACAGTTCACATGAAAAAGCTCAGGAACAAGAATGGATCCAGACTTCTCAAATGCAACCCAGGAATTTGGAAGACAATGGAGTAATGTCTTTAAACGTCTGAAAGAAAATTATTTCCAACCTAAATTATTCACTTAGCCGAACAATCAAGCATGTGAATAAAATAAAAATGTTTTTGATATTCAAGGCCTCAAATTTTGGGGAGTGTCCTAGTCTGCATGGCTTCCGTAACAAAATACTACAAACTGGGTGGCTTAAGCAACAAAAATTTATTTTCCCATAGGTCTGGAAGATGCAAGCTAATTTGGTTCCTGGTGAGAGCTCTCTTCTGGACTTGCAGATGGCTGCTTTCTTGCTGTGTCCTCTCATGATGGAGAGAAAGAGGTATCTCTTCCTCTTCGTATAAAGGCACCAGTTCTATCAGATTAGGGCACCACCCTAATGACCCCATCTAACCTTTATCACCTCCTTACAGTCCTATCTCCAAGATATAGTTACATAAAATAATTGGGGGGGAGGGGACACAAATTTTCAATCCATAACAGGGAGTAAACTGAAAAAACAACACACCATATTTTTACAACAGGTGTTCTAAACTCAGGAAGAGAATCAAAGAGTATTTCAAAGTGATGATGAAGAGAAATAGGAGGCTGATAACTATGCACCAAATATAAGCAATCCTGACTGGAACAGTGTGAATAAAGAGACTGGCATGCTGAAGACATCATACCATGCTTTTTGCTACTTTACCATTTTTCAAAATACTGGAGCATGTGCTTGAATGAAAGGAGGTAAATAAAAAGAGAGAAAGCCTTAAGATCCAGGAAATAGAGCTTCCTCCCTAAGAAAAAGGCAAAGAGAATTCTAAGGATGATAGCAAAGCAAATACCTAGGATAATAGCTATTCAGAGAACAGTCTTAAATATAAAAAGACTAGGGGGATTCCAAGAGGGATGTCACCAAGAAAAAAGAAAATCAAACAGAATAAAGCTGGATCTGATGAATTACCTGATATTACTGACCTTGAGTAAAGACTGTACTGCACAACTACAAGAAAGCATGGGAAGAATAAGTAATAGGTACAAAGAAACCTACACAAATGAAAAAAACAAGGCAATTATTAACCTCAGAAAAAAAGCAAGCAAAAAAAAAAGGTAAGAAAGGAAATGTAAGAATGACATTCAACCATGCCCAGTTTAGGCATAATAGTGTAAAGTACTGAATACTGAATTTATATATATATATAAATTATGGTAAGGCAGTTGGGATGATTTTATTTGAAAGCCAACTCACCATCCACCATAACAAAAAAATCAATAAAAATCTCAAGAATTGATGAATTAAATAAGCAGCAGTATATTCATGTTATTTAGAATTAAGGAGGTATGTAAATGCCAGAATGAAAAATTAGAAGAACCAAAATTCTTGCCTCAGAAAAAGGAGGATGGGGTGAGGAAAACCAATATATTCTGTTAAGAAAAAGGCAGACAATCCAATCAAACAATGGGTAAAAGACTTGAACAGTCACTTCATAAAAAAGAATATCCAGGGCTGGGTGGCTCAGTTGGTTAAGCGTCTGCCTTTGGCTCAGGTCATGATCTCAGGGTCCTGGGATTGAGCCCGATGTCAGCAGGGAGCTTGCTTCTCCATCTCCCCGTCCCCTGCTCATGCTCTCTCACTCTTGCACTCTCTTTCTCTCTCTCTCAAATAAATAAATAAATAAAATCTTAAAAAAAAAAAAAAAGACTATCCAAATGTCCATTTAACATGTAAAATGGTACTCAACTTCATTAATCATCAGGGAAATGCAAATTAAAACCACAGTGAGAGATTACTACTACATACCGACCAGAATAGCTAAAATGAAAAGATACTAAGTGTTGGTGAGGATGTGAAACAACTGCAGGTGGGAGTGTGAATTGGTACAATCACTTTGGAAAACTATTCGACAATATTTACAAAAACCAGACATATAAATATCCAGCAATTCTACTCCTAGATATATATACCCAACAGAAATAAGGACACATTTTCACCAAAGGACATTTATAAGATTGCACACAGTGACACTATTCATAACAGCCAAAACTAGAAACGATCCGAAATGTCCACCAATAGTAGAATGGGTAAGTGAACTGCAAAGAGAGTGAAAGCACTACAACTAGATGGAACAACATGTATGAAGCTCGCAAATATGATATTGAGCAAAGGAAGTCAGACAAAAGATGTATGATTTTGCTTATATAAAGTTCAAAAACAGGTAAAACTCACCTACAATATTAAAGTCAGCAACATAGTTACTCTTTGGATGAGCAGTGACTGGGAAAGGGCGTAAGAGGGACTCCTGGGATGCTATCAATGTCCCATTTCTTCAGCAGGGTGCAAGTTACTCAAGTATGTTGCCTTTATGCAAATTCATCAAGCCGTACATGAATCTACAGGATTTGTGCACTTTTCTCTGTGTACATTATATTTCAATAAAAATCATCCTTTCTATTTTTAAAGTAAGCTCTACGCCCAACGTAGGGCTTGACCTCACAGCCCCAGTATCAAGAGTCACATGATTGAGCCAGACAGATGCCCCAATAAAAATTATACCCAGTTCTACCACTTATAAGTTGTGTGACCTTGGATAAATTACTCAACCTAAGTGAACTTCAATTTCTTCATCTTTAAAAATTGGATAACAAAACACCTACCCCTCAGGGATTTCTGTGAGGTTCAAATGAAATAATACACATCAAATACTTAACAAAGTGCTGCACATATACTAAGCACACAAGTTTGGTATTACGATTAACCATCTGGGCACTGAAAGGGGGGAGAAAATCATTATATAGTCTCATTTTGAATGAATTTGACTTACATGAAACACAACTTCAGCTGTGTAGTCAGATGACTAGATTCAAATCTGCCACTTACTATTTCCATGATTTGGGGCAAATGATTTAACCTGAGACTCCACTTTCTCAATTATAAAAGGGAATAATAAGATCATGGTCTTGTGTGTATATGTGTACGTGTGTGTGTGTGTGTGTGTAGAAAAAATTTTAAAGTTAAATTAAAAGTGAAAGTTCCAAACAAACAGTGTTTGAAATATAAGTGTATCTATATTTTCATGTGTGCATATGTGTAGGTGTGAATGCATTAGTTATTTAAAAATATGAAGGTAAGTAGTGGAGGAAAACTCTAAAGGAGTTACAAGTGTTTGCCTCTATGGAACAGAAACCAGCTCAGGCACTGGGTAGAGAATATAACTGTTCTTTTTCATTTCAATTCTTGTAGTACACACTTGTAATTATGTGCATCTATTACTATGACTTAAGATTACATTTTTTGGGGGCGCCTGGGTGGCTCAGTTGGTTAAGCGACTGCCTTCGGCTCAGGTCATGATCCTGGAGTCCCGGGATCGAGTCCCGCATCGGGCTCCCTGCTCAGCAGGGAGTCTGCTCCCTCTGACCCTCCGCCCTCTCATGCTCTCTGTCTCTCATTCTCTGTCTCAAATGAATAAATAAAATCTTTAAAAAAAAAAAAAAAGATTACATTTTTTTTAAGATTTTATTTATTCATTTGAGACAGAGAGAGAGAGAGAGAGCATGAGCAGGGGGAGAGGCAGAGGGAGAGGGAGAAGCAGGCTCCCCGCTGAGTGAGGAGCCCGATGTGGGGCTCAATCCTAGGACCCTGGGATCATGACCTGAGCCGAAGGCAGACACTTAACCATCTGAGCCACCCAGGCGCCCCTTAAGATTACATTTTAAAGTGACATTATTCATTTTAAAAATATACAGCTAAGTCCTACCAAATGAGAAAATGGTTAAAGGGAGGCTCCAAACTAAGTTGATCAATATCAAATTCATGGACAAAGAAGAAAACAAAGTTTAAAGCACTTCAACACATTCATAATTCAACTTCTCTATCATGATACATAGCGTGGGTAGCATAGAAATGCTAACTTTGAGTCCACAGATGCTTAACTTCCTCTATTATTAGAGAATCACCTGTTACTAGGGAACCACCTATTTTTAACTAGTTCAAGTCTACTTAAAAATCCTAGGAATAAGAAAAGAAATGCGGGCTATAAGGCTTTTTGTTTGTTTTATTAATATCTAAGCAGCATTTGGAACATCAGGTTGAAACTTACACTTCTCATATGACTCTCTAAGGTTTTAATTTCCCCCATAAGATAAGTAATACTGTACTTGAATATGCAGGAAGGTGATACTAACTTAGGGCCCTGGTACATACTGACCTCTGCTAGGATTCTTATATAGAGCTGCTTAACATAACTCCATCCTGATTTAAGCACGTACAAACTGTTTACAAAGATCTCTTAGAGGCTACCCAAGCACAGGAATTTGGCAGAGTAAGATTCAGAGTCACGGCAGGACCACGTCCCAACTTGGGTTATTTGATTAAGTGAGTTAACACACTAGAAAAAGATACGAACAGTTTCTAGATTTCTGGCACACAGGGAAGTGCTCAGTAAATGTCAGCTCTCATTATTATCCCTGCTACTGAGAAGCATCATGTTAAGAACACAAAATCTGGAGTCAGACTGCCTGAAAAGGAATGGCTGCTCTATTGCTTACCAGCTATGAGCCTGTAGTCAAGATACTTAACCTCTTGGGGCCCCAGCTTCCTCATCTTTAAAATGGGAACATTATGGTCTCTACCTCACAGCGATGTGTAAGGATTACATGAGAAATGTCCAGCATTTAGAACAGGGCCTGGCATATATTAAGCCTTCAATAAATGTTAGCTCTTATTATTCTTTATACCTGCCACATCTGAAATAATGAGTTAGTTTCTTATTCCAATTCAAAACTACTGATGCTAAAAATATTGTTATGAAATGTCAGAGGGAAAAAATCCCAATTTAAACTATGAATGATCTTCAGGATTGTATGATGTATGTAAATAAATCTTCCTTGGAAATACTCTGAGGAAAAAAAACAACTACACAGGTTTGCTCTAATAAAAGGAAACTTCCATTGGAAAGAGTCTGGTACACCTCTGTGCCATGAATCCACACATCATTCTTGACATAAACAAGGGAAGAGTCAATAAACTTATGGGCTTTTGACCATAGAAACAAGATAAGAAGAAGTGAATATAAGGGCAGAAACACATTCTTTTATTTAAACTGGTTTGGCCACTTAATGTACATCAGTTAGGTCAGTCTACTGATGTACTTTGCATATTTAAAAAAAAAAGAGAGAGAGAGGGAGAAAGAGAAGAGGAAGAAATAAGAAAATAATCTTTTTAATGGCATTGTTTTAATCTAACCAATTAGTTCAAATATTCCCAGCTCTATAAGCCTCTTAAACCGCACAGTTGATGGCTAAACTTGAGAAGAGCAATTAATCCTCATCTGTTTTCTACAAAAAGGTGTATGTACTTCTCAAATGCAATTACAAGAATGCAAAACAATGAGAAATTTGGTGGGTGATATATTTTGCCTTTTTTTTTTTTTAAAGAAAGTTGAATCCAAATTCAAAAGATTAAGCAATAGAGAAAGGCTGTCACTGCTTCTTAAAACTAAAACCTGAGAGAAATCTCTCTCTCTCTCTCTCTCTCTCACACACACACACACACACACACACACACACACACAATTAAGCCTCGATTCCTATGGGTATTCAGGTGCTTTCCCAAAATTGTCAGAACTCCTCTGTAGGTCCACAAACAAGAGCTCCATTGTGTGGATCTGTAAATTGTATGACATCATTGAAACACAAGCACCAATTGGTATCACAAACAGTTTGTGTTGCCAAGGATACCAGGAACTTTAAATACCCTGCAGTTGTACAAAGCCCAGGAGCACGACCTTCCGAACAATACCAGGAGCCTGCCCACTTTCTCTCTTTTTAGTCACTGTTTCCAACAGAGAAAGGACACTGATTTTGCCCCAATAATTCCTCCAAATAATATACTCAGGAATGTTCCTCAATCATTCAATTATTCATTTTTATATTCTCAACATAATGACAGCAAAAAAAGGATTAAGAATTTACATAGGCCTATTAACGGCGAGACTCTCAAAAGGCCAGGCTGGAGTCCTTTAGTGAAACTTCGTATTAGAGATTTTTAAAATGCAATGCACATAAACACTTCTGATTAAGCCCTACAGTAACGTTCCTCTATGTTATGGAGTACCCTTTCAGTAACACAGAAAATAATTTTTTCCTTGTGTGCCTTTCCTGGAAAAGTTAGTTTCCCTTACTTCCTATTAACTTTGAACTAACATATGAATTTAGTATGTAAAATTGCTTATTCTAGCTAGAGTAACTACTACAACACAGAAACATAGGTGAAGCGTGAGGTATTATGATTAACTATATTACTGTTAAGAGATGAACAAGTTTATAATCCTTTATAAAAGTAAGGTGGTACTTAGGGCCAAGTTGTTACAAAAGGCCTATGGCTAAGCTCTTCTCTAATATCTATCTATCCAGAGTTAGAACTATCTGTATATTTACATCAACTTTACTTGCGGAATGTTTTGGATTAATTACACGTGCCATTGAGATTTTAGTTCCAGAGTTCCTATTTTTCTATTGAGGAGATAAATATTTTATGCTATTATTTCTCAAAATGCAAGCTGCAAACTTACAAGGAAAACAGAAAGAACTCACAGAGACTGCAATTAGAGAGTCCCAAGAGCTGTCTGATTATGCTGGTGGCAGCAGGGAGCAAAGAGCTAAATGAATGGAAAGACACACCTTGTGGCTTCTCTCTTTGTATTACCTCACATGCAGATTGTTACAATGCCAGGATTACAGGGCAGAGAAAAAGTATCTCTATTTAGAGATTTTTGTATATTTTTTTAAAATACCATCTTTTATTACAAACTCTTTTGAGTGAAGGCTGTATTAGATGCTTACTTATTTTATTTCAAGTTACTAAGTAGTGACTATATTTTAAGGAGCTTATAATTGCTTGAAACTTTTGAAAAATACATATTTCATTGTTCTAACCCTTACAAAAGTCAGAATCTCAGTGAAGATAAAAATGATTTACAATGTTGTGCAAAATTTTTTTAAATAAACAGTAATGGGAAGAATTAAACAGTGTGTGTAAAGAGCCAACTACAAATATAGAGAGAGATATAAATGTTAGGGTTTTTTGTTTTGTTTTGTTTTGTTTTTGTTTACTTTAGAAGCCAGTGTGGGGGCTTTATATAAGTTCCTAAGAGATTCCAAAAGTAACAAATATTACCTTGTCATGAGTGTCCATATGAAACAAAATTAAGTGTACTTTTTTATAAGCAAAGTATGTTCAATCATATCTTATGATCATGGTCTACTAGATAAAGAAACATACCCACATATAAATGTTAGCTTGGTAAAGACAAGTGCCCTGGCAAAATTCAACTTAGTGAATTAGAAGGCACAGCAGCCATGATCTGCTTCAGTGTTCTAATTACTGCCACTGAGAATTATATTTTAAATTTTCTTTTGCTTCAAAATTGTACTAGTGCTTCACTAAATTTAATATATACTTTTCTCTACCCTTCCTCATTGTCATGGAACACTTTAAAAAACAACAACAGGGGCGCCTGGGTGGCTCGGTCAGTTAAGCGTCTGCCTTCAGCTCAGGTCATGATCCCAGGGTCCTGGGATCGAGTCCCCGCATCAACACTCTGGCTGCTGCTTCCCCTACTTGTGCTCACACGTGCGCTCGTGCGCGCTCGCTCTCTCTCTCTCTCTCTCTCAATATAAATAAAATCTTTTAAAAAATAAAATAAATTAAAAATAAAAAACACCAAGAAAAAATCATCTTTTTGTAAAATTTCAAAATTTCATCAATTAACCAGTTTCACTGTAAATGACAGTGCTTTCACACTGTGAAATTTGGGCAAAGGGAAATAGAGCAAGAGCAAATGGGAAAAAAATTAAGTCTGGAGCAGCTAAGAAGCTATTCAATCACTATTACAAGTCCATACTTTCCATTATACCCAAGGGGAGAGAAGGGAGAGTGGAAAAAATGGCCTGCAGCCTGATGTAACAGGACAAATGGAAGAAACCATGTCCCCTGAAGCACAGGGCACAAAGAAATGTGGGATATTACTTCTAGAGGTTAGACACGTTGACTCCTTCCCTATTGGACAAAGATGCCACCTAGCACTTTCAGAGCTAGAGAGGACAAGTCAGTCCTGGCTTCAAAGTTTCCAAGGACAGGCTGACTCTCTTGTCAGGGGCTCATGCAGCTGGTGACTTGAAGTTGTAGCCAGTGCTCATTTCCCATTATGAAAACCCTAGGGCCCATAAGAATCATGCTAATTCTACTCTGCCTGTGCTCTAGAAATGAAACAACAAAGCCCAGATGACAGCACATCTGTCTACTACATGGTTTCCTGAATATTTTAATCCCACTGTTGAGATGTCCTGCTCAGGAAAGAAGATTCCTTTCAAAGTATGACTGCTCACTGACAATGCACCTGGTCCCCCAATAGCCCTGATGGGGATGTATAACAAGATTCATGTTGTTGTCATGCCTGCTAACACAACGTCCATTCTGCAGCTCATGGATCACAGAGTAATTCTGACCTTCAAGTCTTATTCTTTAAGAAATACATTTCATAAGGCCATAGCTGCCACAGATAGTCATTCCTCTGATGGATCTGTGCAAAGTAAATTGAAAACCTTCTGGAAAGGATTCACCGTTCTAGATGCCTTTAAGAATGCCTGTGATTCATGGATGGGAACAGGTCAAAATATCCACATTAACAGGAGTTGGGGGACAAAGCTGATTCGAACTCTCATGGATGACTCAGGGATTCAAGGCTTCAGAGGAGAAAGCAACTGTGGATGTCATCAAAATAACAAGAGAACTAGACTCGGAAGCGGAGCCTGAAGATGGGACTGAAGTGCTGCAATCCCATGGTAAAACTTGAATGGATGAGGAGTCCTTCTTGGGGATAAGCAAAGAAAGTGGTTTCTTGAGATGGGATCTACTCCTGATGAAGATGCTGTGAAGACTGTTGAAATGACTACATAGGATTTAGAATATTATATAAACGTAGTTGATAAAGCAACAGCAGGGTTTGAAGGGACTGACCCCAAGTTTAAAAAGTTCTACTGTGGGGCACCTGGGTGGCTCAGTCAGATAAGCGTCTGCCTTTGGCTCAGGTCATGATCCTGGAGTCCCGGGATGGAGTCCCAGGATCGAGTCCCACATCAGGCTTCCTGCTCGGCGGGGAGTCTGCTTCTCCCTCTGATCCCCCCCCTCATGTGCTCTCTCTCTCTCTCTCTCTCTCTCTCATTCTCTCTCTCTCAAATAAATAAATAAAATCTTAAAAAAAAAAAAAGTTCTACTGTGGGTAAAATGCTATCAAACAGCATTGAATGCGACAGAGAAACTGTTTGAGAAAGGAAGAGTCCATTGATGTGGCAAACTTCATTGTTGTCTTACTTTAAGAAATTGCCACAGCCACCCCATCCTTCAGCAACCCCCACCCTGATCAGTCAGCAGCCATCAACATCGAGGCAAGACCCTCCACCAGCAAAAAGATTATGACTCCCTGAAAGCTCAGAGGATGGCTAGCATTATTTGGTAATGAAGTTTTTAAAAATTGAGGTATGTACATTGTTTTTTTAGACAATGTTATTGCACATGTAACAGACTACAGTATAATGTAAACACAACTTTTATATGCACTAGGAAACCAAAAAATTATTTGACTTGCTTTATTCTGGTGATCCCACAAAATCACTGAGATACAGATATGTCTGTACTTGCATACCTTAAAAAGTATATTTTAAAATCACGCATATAAAAGTAAACCCATTGGCCAATCTTTTGGTGTAGAGCCAAGCATTTCCTTGTGCTGTCAATATGCTGATTCATAGCTCTGCATGGTATTTTTGCATAAACCACACCCATTACAATCCAACTATTACTTCTAATTATTGTTTTATTTTTTGAAAACTTAAAGACACTGCTGAAATAATTGTGGCACAGAGTCCTCCTAGATTTTTTCCCATTTTTTAGAGTTCATTCACCAGATTAAGAGCAATTATTCATAAGCAACTCCCTTAATTGAGCCCTCCCAAATTTTAAAATTTAACTTAATGGAATCGACTTTCTGTACCCACATTTCATCAATTCATAAAGAATTAAAAATAATGTAGTTACAACAACAAGAAGAAACTGGCAGGTCTGGAAGCAAACATCACTGATTCTCTCTAAGTTTCCAACTTCAGTGAAGGGTACAGAAGTGAGTGGGCTTGTTGGAGAGTAGCATGCCAGCCCCAACCGTGAGGGCACTCTAACAGTCAGAAGGTGTCACAGAAGAAATGGGGAACTAATCGTAGCAGTTAATACAGCAAGTCTCACAAAATACTTTAGATAGTTCAGTGAAGTTGCTCACTTAGGATATACACTCTTGAGTTACTGAAATACAATAATGTAAAATAATTTTACTTGTAAGTGAATTTATTTTTTCTCCTTTTGAAGATTATAAAAAGGCACTGTGTGAATCATTCATATAATTGATTTTAAAAGCCGAAAGCAAAAGTCATAATGTAAAACACAATGAAAACTTTAAATGAATATATTGTGATTCAATCACCTTAATAAAAAATAAGATGAAGAAAAAGGATTCTAAAATCATAAGATCCATTACATTTCTCCTTTCCCTAAAACTGCGGTGGAAAAAAAAAGCAAACTTTTTTATTATACCCATTTTCTAAAGAACACTTGTCTTTTATGTATCTTTCTTTGGTTTACTATCACATCATCTTTCATATTCAGGTTTAAATTTCTACCTGACAAATGATGTTTTTCATGTCACTATTTAACAACTTGATTTGTACTGAAGTCTTAATGAGAACTCTAAAAATGTAACAGAAGATTGTAGGGGAAGATAAAACTGGAAACATGTACAGACAAGACAAAAGACACCAAATGTTCTTGGATCTCTGAGTGTGTTAAAACAACTATTATCAAATTTATTTTTAAAATAATAAAATTGATATATTTTATGATGGCCAAACAAACCTCACAGTTGAGGCAATTTGTAAGATCGCTAAGTCTAAACTAGGAGATCTTTTTCTTTAGTAACGCAAACTGCTAACATTCTGCAAAACATCTGTACCATTTTACATTTCTACTGGCAATGTATGAAGGTTCTCTAGATCTTCATCAATATTTATTATTATCTGATTTCTTTTTTTAATCTGGCCATTCTTTTTTTTTTTTTAATTTATTTGACAGAGAGAGAGATAGCGAGAGCAGGAACACAAGCAGGGGGAGTGGGAGAGGGAGAAGCAGGCTTCCCGCCGAGCAGGGAGCCCAATGCGGGGCTCGATCCCAGGACCCTGGGATCATGACCTAAGCCGAAGGTAGCGGCTTAACCAACTGAGCCACCCAGATGCCCCTAATCTGGCCATTCTAATATGTATGAAGTGGTATCTCATTGTGGAATTTTTTCCACTTTGATGAATTGTAATTGACAAATAAAATTGTAAGGTATTTAAAGTGTTCACCATGATTTGATACATGCGTCATGGTGAGAGGATCCCACCAAGTTAATCAACATATCTAACACCTCACATTTTTATCCCGTTTTTATGAGAATGCTTGAATTCTATTCTCTTAGAAAAATTTGATTATACAAAATTTGATTATAGTATTATCAACCATAGTTACCACATTATATATATTAGATCCTCAGACCTTATTCATATAATAACTGAAAGTTTAGGGCCAACCTTCTCAGGTACCCTCCCTCCTCGGGAGCTTTGTACTATCACTTTGCTATCACTCAATAAAGTTGCTTTGCTGCCCACCCCCAAATAAATAAATATATATATATAAATAACTGAAAGTTTATACACTTTTACCAATCTTCCCTTATTTCCCTCAACCTCTGCCCTTAGCAACCATAATTCTACTCTGTGTTTCTGAGTTCGACTTTTTTTTTTTTAATAATTAGATTCCACATATAAGTGATATTATGTAGCATTCTCTGTCTGGCTTATTTCACTTAATATAATTTCCTCCATGTTCATCCATGTTGCAAGTGGCAAGATTTCCTTCTAACTCAATTTTTACATATATTGTTATGTATATATAAAATATATATACTTATTATACACATTTATTTCTTTATCCATTCATCTGTAGCAGGTATTTATGTTGTTCCCATACCCTTGTTATTACAAATAAAAGCTGCAATGGATATGGGAGTACATTTGGATATTCACCCAAAAGTGGGATTCCTAAAATATATGGTAGTTCTATTTTTAAATTCTTCAGGAACCTCCATACTGGTTTCCATAGTGGCTGTACAAGTTTATATTTCCATACAGTATAAAAGGTTCCCTTCTATCCACATCCTCAGCAACATTTGTTATCTCTTGCCTTTTTGATACTAGCCATCATAACAGGAGGTGATTATCTCATTTTAGTTTTGATTTATATCTCTCTGAATATTAGTGATATTTAACACCTTTTCATATAATTCTTGGCCATTTGTATGTCTTCTGTGAAAAAATGTGTATTCAAATCCTTTGACCACTGTTTAGTTGGATTTTTTTTTTTTTTTTGCTATTGAATTATATGAGTTCCTTTTATATTTTGGATATTAATCCCTTATTAGATATATCATTTGCAAGTGTCTTCTCCCATTCCATAGCCTGCCTTTTCATTTTATTGATGATTTCCTTTGCTGAGCAGCATTTTAGTTCGATGTAGTCCCACTTCTTTATTTTTCCATGTGTTGCCTTTGCTTTTGGTGTCAAATCCAAAAAATCAAGACAAATGTCAAAGAGATTGCCCTCTAGGTTTTTCTACTAAAAGTTTCACATTTTCAAGTCTTACATTCAAGTCTTAACCAATTTCAAGTTGATTTTTATGTATGGTATAAGACCAGGGATTCAGTTTCATTCTTTTACATGTGAGGATCCAGTTATTCCAACACCACTTATTGAAGAGGCTACCCTTTCCCCATTATATATTCTTGGATCCTCAGTCAAAAATTAAATGACCATATATGCATGGGTTATTTTCTGGGCTCTCTAATCTGTTCCATTAATCTATGGCTCTGTTCTTATGCCAATACTGTACTATTTTGATTACTATAGCTTTCTAATATAGTTTGAAATCAGAAAGTGTGACTCTTCCAGCTTTGTCATTTTTTTGAAGATTGCTTAGGATACATGGAGTCTTTTGGGGTTCCATATGAATTTTAGGATTGTTTTCCTATTTGTATGAAAAATGCACTGGAATTTTGATAGGGATTGCACTGAATTTGTAGGTGACTTTGGGTGATCTGGACACTTTAACAATATTAAGTCTTTGAATCCAGAACACAAAATAACATTCGATCTATTTGTACCTTCTTCAACTTCTATCATCAATGTCTTATATTTTTCAGTGTATAGATCTTTCATCTCCTTTGTTAAATTTATTCCTAAGTATCTTTCTTTTTGATGCTATTGTAGATGAGACTGTTTTCTTACTATCTCTTTCCAGTAGTTCATTGTTAGCATATAAAAATGCAATTGATTTTTTTATATCTATTTCTATACTGGAACATTACTGAATTTGTTTATTGGTTCTAGCAGTTTTTTGATGAAGTCTTCAAGGTTTTCTATATATAAGATGATATCATCTGCAAGGACAATTTTACTTCTTCCTTTCCAATTTGGATACCTTTTATTTCTTCTTCTTGCCTAATTGCTCTGGCTAATATTTCCAGTACTATGTTGAATAATAGTAATAAAGTTGGGTTTCCTCGTCCTGCTCCTGATCTCAGAGGAAGATAGTTTAGCTTTTCACCACTGAGTAGGTTACCTTCAGGGCTCTCATATACAGGCTTTATTATGTTGAGGCACAATGCTTCTATACCTAAGTTGTTGAGAGTTTTTATCATGTAAGAGTACTAAATTTTGTCAACACTTTTTCTGCATCTATTGAGATAATCATGTGATTTTGATCCTTCATTTTATTAATGTGATGAACAAAACTTATAGATGTGGGCATGTTTAACTATCCTTGTATCTCGGGAATAAATTACACTTGATCATAATGTATGATCCTTTCAATATATTATTAAATTTCGTTTGATGATATTTTGTTGAGGATTTTCACATTTATGTTCATCAGGGATATCAGCCTGTAATTTTCTTTTTTTCTGGTATCCTTGTCTGATTTTGGTATCAAGGTAAATTGAGTTTGGAAGAGCTCCCTCCTACCTTTTAGATGAGTTTCAGAAGGACTGGTATTAATTCTTTGAAAGGTTGGTAGAATTCACCAGTGAAGCTGTGTACTGGGCTTCTATTTGTTGGAAGATCTTCAATCACTGATTCATTCTCTTGAGTAACTGATCTGCTCAATTTTTCTATTTCATCATGATTCAGTTTTCATAGATTCTATGTTTCTAGGAATTTATCCATTTCTTTTAGGTTTTTCAATTTGTTAGGGTGTAACTGAGCACAGTAGTCTCTTATCCTTTGTATTTCTGTGGTAAAAGTTATAACATCCCTTTCATTTCTGATTTTATTTGAGACTTCTCATTGTTTCTTGATCAGTCTATATTTTTATCTTTTCAAAGAACCAGCTCTTACTTTCACCAGTCTCTTCTATTCTTATTCTTTATTTCATTTATTTCTGTTCAAATCTTTCTCATTTCCTTTCTTCTACTAACTTTGGACTTCATTTTTTCTTCTTTTTCTAGTTCCTTCAAGTGAAAGGTTACTTGAGACTTCTCTTATTTTTTAAAGTAGGCATTTATTGGTGTAAACCTCCCTCTTAGAACTGCTTTTGCTGCATCTCCTAAGTTTTGTTATGTTATGTTCCCATTTTTCTCTGATTCAAGATATTTTGATTTCTTCTTTGACCCACTGATTGTTCAAGGACACGCTGTTTAATCTCCACATATCTGCAAATTTTCCAGTTTTCCTTTTCTGATTTCTACTTTCATAAAATTAGAAAAGATGCTTGATATGATTTCAATCTTCTTAAATTTATTAAGACTTGTTTTTTGTCAAAAGAGGTAACTGCCTGTGTTCTCCTCTAGGATTTTAATGATTTTCAGTCTCACATATAGGTCTTTCAATCCATTTTGTAGTTATTTTTGTGTATGATGTAAGAAAGTGGTCCAGTTTCATTCTTTTGCATGCTGCTGTCCAGTATTCCCAACACCATTTGTTGAAGAGAGTGTCTTTTTTCCACTGGATAGTCTTTCCTGCTGTGTCAAAGATTAATTGACTATATAGTTGTAGGTCCATTTCTGGGATTTCTATTCTGCTCCATTGATCTATGTTCTATTTTTGTGCCAGTGCCATACTGTCTTGATCACTACAGCTTTGTAATATAACTATAAGTCTGGAATTGTGATGCCTCCAGCTTTGCTTTGCTTTTTCAAGATTGCTTTGGCTATCTGGGGTCTTTTGTGGTTCCATACAAATTTTAGGGTTGTTTGTTCTAGGTCTGTGAAAAATGCTGCTGGTATTTTGAAAGGGATTGCATTAAATGTGTAGATTGCTTTGGGTAACATAGATATTTTAATAATATTTGTTCTTCAGGGCGACTGCTTCTCTCTCTCTCCCTCTGACCCTCCCCCTGCTTGCACTCTCTGTCTCTGTCTCACTCTAAAATCAATCAATCAATCAATCTTTAAAATAGAGAAAGTTGGGGCGCCTGGGTGGCTCAGGTGTTGGGCGTCTGCCTTCGGCTCAGGTCATGATCCTGGGGTCCTGGGATCAACCCCCACATTGGGCTCCCTGCTCGGTGGGAAGCCTGCTTCTCCCTCTCCCACTCCCCCTGCTTATGTTCTCTCTCTGTATCTCTCTGTCAAATAAATAAAACCTTTAAAAACAAAAAATAAAACAGAGAAAGTTTCATTTTTTTTCTTCTAATCTGAATGCCTTTATTTCGTTTTTTTAAGACTTTATTTATTTGAGAGAGAGAGCACGAGTGCGGGGTGGGGGGGTAGGGACAGAGGGAGAAGGAGAAGCAGACTCCTCACTGAGCAGGAATTTCACTCGGGCTCGATCCCAGGATGCCGGGATGATGACCTGCAGGCACTTAACCCACTGAGCCACCCAGGCACCCTGAATTCCTTTATTTCTTTCCATTGCCTAACTACCCTGTCTTGGACTTCCCGTAAAATGTCAAGTAAAGATGAGGTCACACTGGATTAAGATTCATGTTCTTATAAGGAGAGAGAGATCTGAAGACACAGAAAAGACACACAAAGAAGGTGGCCATGTGATGATGGAGAAAGAGATTGTAGTGATGAAGCTAAAAGCTAAGGACTGCCAATGAACACCTGAAGCTAGGATAAAGTCATGGAACAGATTCACCCTCAAAGCCTTCAAAAGGAACCAACCCTTCTCACACCTAGATTTCAGAATTTTGGCCTCCTAAACTGTGAGAAAATAAATTTCTGTTGTTTTAAGTCACTTGTAATGTAATGTAATTTGTTACATTAGCCCTAGGAAATAAATACAGAAGCTAAGATGGTCAACTGGAACCAGCATGATGGTAGAAGAAATTTTAAAAAGGTCATAAAAAATAAATTTTTAAGTGCTAAAAACAAGCAAAAACACACAAGACTTGATGATGAATTAGATTTGGTGACAGAAAGGGAAAATGAGGTATTAAAAAAGAAGCCACAGGGGGCGCCTGGGTGGCTCAGTCGTTAAGCGTCTGCCTTCGGTTCAGGTCATGGTCCCAGGGTCCTGGGATCGAGCCCCGCATCGGGGTCCCTGCTCCGCGGGAAGCCTGCTTCTCCCTCTCCCACTCCCCCTGCTTGTATCTCCTCTCTCGTTGTGTCTCTCTCTGTCAAATAAATAAATAAAATCTTTAAAAAAAAAAAAAAAGCCACAGTTTATGGATTAACAAACTGGATGGTAGACCGTGATTTCATAAAGTTTCTTGGCATGTGATCTATTTCTAAATATTATAATAAACTTTTGCCTTTAATTTCTATCTACAAATTCCTTCTTGAGTTTTCTGGGCCAAAGCCTGTGTTCTAATCTTAATAATTAATAGACTATTTCATTCATCTTCTTTGGTAGCATTTCAGAGATCTGTAGCTGAAGCAAAAAAATATAAAGGGACTGACTGCCAGTCCCAAAACATACCAAAAAGTACTCTTAAAAACAAAATAAATATTACCTTTAATTTTCTAAACCTCATGCAACTATAAACATTAAAATATAGCATTTACATTTTATTTAAATGTCATTGTTCATATTGCCCTATCACTGAGATAAGTTATTCCTATCCTAACATTCTCTTTCATGTATAAGAGAATAGAAAAATCTCAGAGTAAGTAAATTATTTGAATATTCATAACCTATACCTGGATTTTTATTATTCCAATTTTACATTTAAAATACAACATTTCAGGGATGCCTGAGTGGCTTAGTCGTTGGGCGTCTGCCTTCGACTCAGGTCATGGTCCCAGGGTCCTGGGATTGAGCCCCACATCGGGCTCTCTGCTCGGCGGGAGGCCTGCTTCTCCCTCTCCCACTCCCCCTGCTTGTGTTCCCTCTCTCACTGTGTCTCTCTGTCAAATAAATAAATAAATAAAATCTTTAAAAAAAATAAAATACATTTTATAAGTTTAGAATATAATTTTCCACTTAATTTTATTTTCAAATCTTGAATTTCTTTCAATTCCTCAGAATTACTTTTGTAATAAAAATTATTCAGACTAAATCACAATCTCAAAGTGAATTATGGAGAAATTATCTGAAGGAAAAAACCTCCTAAGATAGTTTTTTAGATTACAAGTTTTCAAGCATTTTATTCTTTAATAACATAATTTTTTCCTTTATTAAAAAAAAATTATAAATTAGCACTGATTCTAGGGCACCTGGGTGGCTCAGTTGGTTAACATCCAACTCTTGATTTTGGCTCAGGTCATGATCTCAGGGTCATGGGATGGAGCCCCATGTTGGGCTCCAAAGTCAGCTGGAGATTCTGTCTCCCTCTGCCCCCCACCCCTGGCCACTTGCGTGCTCTCGCTCTCTTTCTAAATAAATAAATACATAAAATCTTTTTTTAAAAATTAGCATTGATTCTGGACTCCAATGAGAAATCATCTGGCAAATTTGAAACTTTTATATGTATGTTTTCTGATCTGACCATTTGACTCTCTGAACCTTTTAAAAAATTTAGCTAAATCTAGCTAATTTAAAATAGTCAAAATCTTCTGTAAGATTTTATTTCATATACCTCTATTTCCAACCAACTTTGAAAAGATTAGCTATACTATTAATGATAATGAAAAATAGTTACATTTTTATTTTCCTCCTAGACTATAAGCATCTGAGGAAAATAACTCTCTCACTGTTTTTAAGCACATAGCAGCCACTTGATCAATAATTGAATTGAATTCATTAAAATACAATTCTGTGGCAGACGCTAAATGTTCTTTTAACGTACTTTTTAGCGCATATTTTATTATCATTATAATTATTCAACCATTCCTTGTCACTACTTTCATCCTTTTTTGTTTCTTTAAAAGAAATCAAAACTACATTTGAATTAAAACTAAGTAGAAAATAAGGAATTATTCAGTTAATATCTAGAACTTATACATACTGATTTTTATGTAGATTTCTAATATAATGTGACAACAAGGAAAACACAAAAGGAAATTTTTTTTAAAACAAGAAAACACAAAAGGAAATTTTTTTTTAGTTTTTTTTTTAAAGATTTTATTTATTTGACAGAGAGACACAGCAAGAGAAGGAACACAAGCAGAGGGAGTAGAAGAGGGGGAAGAAGGCCTCCTGCTGAGCAGGGAGCCCTATGCGGGACTTGATGTGGGGCTCGATCCCAGGACCCTGGGATCATGACCTGAGCCGAAGGCAGAGGCTTAACAACTGAGCCAACCAGGTGCCCCCAAAAGGAAATGTTCTAACAGAAGTATCAACACTCCCACATTATACATATATAGTAGCTTTGGATTACTAGTTAAGCTGATTAAAAACTGTATACATATTTAATGAGCAAGTTAATGTCAATGCAGAGATGAATAAAGCTATCAATTTATATAGCACCTTTCTCCTACAGATCTCAAAGCATTTTCAAAAATTTTCTTTACCATCTTCCATGAAGTGAGCAGATGGTAGGACTCTTCTAGCTTTAGATGGCAAGATTTAGACACAAAATGGTTAAGCCGTTTCCCAAAAAGTCCAAGAGAATCAGGAGCAAAACAGAAATAGAACCCCATACTGACTCTTAATCTCCCATTAAAACTACCAGACCTCACTTTTAACCCTTGTATTTTCTGATCCTAGAATTTTACAAATAACAGTAGTGACAGCACCAACAAACATGGTGCTAAGAGCTAGCCACTGACTGTACGAAGGACTTTACATGCACAATCTCATTTAAGCCACACAGCAGCCCTGTTAGGTTGGTATTATCACTACTTCCATATCACACATAGAGAGACTGAGGCTCAGAGCATTTCAGTAAATTGATCATAGTCACACTGTTAATAAATAGTAAAGTCAGGACTTGAACCAAAGTAGTTTGACATATGACCACAATCATATGCTACATCTGAGTTACCCCCAGGAGTCAAAAGATTTTTAGTCTCATCAAACTAGATTTTGTACTTACTGGCAATTTGGTCTAGGTAGATGACCACTTGTCCCAGATTACACCTGTTGTCCCTAAGTAATTGTTAATGGTGCCCCTTTCAAACATCACAAGCCTCTGTGTTTAGATTATAAATTATAAGGTCAGCTTAATATTAGGCATGTGTTTTATCTTCTCTTGACTTTATTTTACTGAACTGTAGTTTGATTAGAGGACTTCCAAGTTTTTTTTTAATTCTAAAATAATGTAACAACTTCAAAAGCATAAAGACACAGGTATCTATCTAGGAAGGTTTTCACTTATATAAATATTCACTATAGTCCTCACAGTTATAAATTTTCACAAAGAAATTAAAGTTTACCAAACACAAAAATGTTCACTAGTTAACTGACCCCTTATAAAAATCAATTCCCACTTGAACCCATTCCTGAACCTCTGTTGATCATTGCTGAATACTGTATGAGTGCAATATAACTGCATAGCTAAACTGCTAGTCTTCCAAATGAGACAGAATTTCAAAAAACTAGTGAGATCTATGTTGGAAAAGAGCTCAGATCCCATGTAAAAGCTGTGATAAGGAAGGATATAGAAGAGTCATATCATTTAACAACTGCAGAAAATTGATATGGATGATGGCAAGCTAGTCTCTCTAAAGAAAATATGAGAAACGATTAAGAAAGAGTTCTTGGGCCAGACAGCATGGTGTAGACTCAATTCTTCCTACTACTCCCTAATAAAGATCACTATAAACTTCGAAACTTCAAAAGGTAGCCACAGAACTCTGAAAATGGAGGGGCGCCTGGGTGGCTCAGTCAGTTAAGCGTCTGCCAGGGTCCTGGGATTGAGTCTCACATCAGGCTCCTTGCTCAGCGGGGAGCCTGCTTCTCCCTCTCCCTCTGCTGCTCCCTCTGCTTGTGCTCTCTCTGTCAAATAAATAAAATTTTAAAAATCTTAAAAAAAAAAGAGAAGAAGAAGAAGAAGAACTCTGAAAATGGAAATACGGCTGACATGCTGAGGGCCCTAGGTCTGGAGGAACACCGCAGCAGGACATCTTGCAACCCTTCTTCAGGAGAAGGGGACCCAGGCCTTGCCCCAAACCTAGCAACAGAAAGCAGCCTACATAGGCTCATTCCTTTCAACAACATTAGGCAAGCCTAACAGCACTGGTGAGGGCATATTGATAGGGAGTGCAAACTGAGCAGCCCAGAGAAACACTCCCCTCCCCCACTGAAACACACTAGGTAGCTAAGTGAGGCACACCACAACATGGGCCCAGGCTGGGAACCGTTCTCCATCTCCTACAGTCAATGGAATCCTGCCACAGCAGCCCAGCCTGGAAAGCCTCTCTGTCCCCATGGGCTGGAGACAACTTTCTTCCTCCTAGAGGCACAGATGGCTTATTCTGGGGAAGCTCATTTCAATCCCTCACCTAACACTAGCCGGGACTATTAGGAGGCCCAGATAAACCAAGGAGACCAAACAGTATTGTACTGGATCTGAAACTTAAATTGTCAACGGAACCATACCCTTTAGAAAGCTTGTAGCTACATGCTAACCTAAATAGGGTGACTGCCTGCTAAAATAAAAGATTAAAAAAAAAATTTTTTAATAAAAGATTTAAATAGGACCCAGAGTTTCCTAACATAATAGCTAATTATTCAAGATTCAATTTTTAAAAATTCTGTATTATACCAGAAAACAGGAATATTACAACTTGAATGTGACAATCAACTGAGATGAATCAGATGTTTAAATTGAGAAGGAATTTAAAGCAGCCATCATAAAGTGCTTCACAATCAATTGGAAATTCTGTTGGAACAAATTAAGAAAATCCCGACAAAGAAATAGAAGTTACAAAAAGAATCATATACAAATTATAGAACTGAAAAATAAAATAACATTGATAAAAAGCTCACTGGAACAGCACAATAGTAGAATGGAGATGACAGAAGATCGTTTCAGCAAACTTGAGGACTGATCAACAGAATTTACTAAATAATGAGCTACAGAGAGAAAACAGCCTGAAAAAATAATAAATTTCAAAAGAATAAAGACCTGCAGGACAATGTTAAAAGATCAAACATCCATTATCACTGGGGTCCCAGAAGAGGTGAAATAGAACAGGGATAAAAGAGTATTTGAAAAAATCATGGCTGAAGTCCTCCCAGAAGGGTTTTAGCAAAAGATATAGGTCTACCCTTCAAGAAGCTGAGCAAACCCAGATAGGACAGACCCAACGAAATTCAAGATAAGATGTATCATAATTAAACTTCTGAGAACTAGACAAAGAATTAATCTTGAAAGCAAACAGAGAAATACTACCTACTGGGGAACACCAATTCAAATTCCAGTGGATTTCTCATCTGAAACCACAGAGGCCTGACAGAAGTGAGACAACATTTTTCAAGTGCTGAAAGAAAAAAACTGTCAACTGCAAATTCTGTACCTGGTAAAACTACCCTTCAGAAATGAAGGGGAAATAAAAACATTCTCAGATGGAGGAAAACTAAAAGAACTTTTTACTAACAGATGTACCCTTAGAGAATGACAAAGGGAAGTTCTTCTAACAAAAAGAAAATAACAAAAGGAAGAATTTTAGAGAATCAGGAAGGAAAAAAAATAGTGGAAAGAGCAGAAATATGACATATAATAGTCTATCCTCATGAGCTTTATAAATATTTTTTGATTGAAGCAAAAATTACAATACCATCTGATACTCAAGGCAATGATATTTTAAAGTGGGAAGGTTAAAGGGACCTAGATGGAAGGAAAGATTTCCATACTTCACTCACTCAAAGTGGTAAAATGTTGACACCAGTAAAGTGTGATGTCACATATGAATATTGTAAAAGCTCTCGAGCGATCACTAAGAAAACTATACAAAGTAATACACTCGAAACCACTGTGAGCAAATCAAGAAACAAACCTATGGTTGAAATAAGGTCTCAATCCTGGTGCTCTGGATAGTGAGTGACCAACTGAATTGAGGAGAGAGCTAAAGATAAACACCACAGCAAGAGAACACAGATCTTCATTTGGAAAGAACTTTACAGACTAAGCAGTCCAACTACAGCCTCTAAATATACTTCTCTGCACAGGCATATGTGTTTGGGGAGGGAGGCATAATTCATCTGTACTATTATCATCTGCATTTAACAGCCAAATGAAGAGTAAGTAAAGTCATCCAAGATACTGCACTGATATTGGTAGGTTGCTTGCCACCCTTTGATCACTTTTCCCATTATAATCTTTGGTCTATCCCTATCAGAGGAAGGGAAGGCATTCAGTAAAAGTTACTGAACCTTACCCATGATCAAGGCTCAACTTACTGTAGTTAAATTGAAGATAGAAGAATAGAGATAGTAGATTGCTAGAATATTCAGGTCAAACTCTCAGGGTCTTCCATTTCTCATTTCTAAATCCAAAGTTGCCTTAAAAGGGAAAAGAGCTTCCTTCAGGAAATATATTTATCCCCACATACAAAATGTTTCTCTCCATAAAATAAACTTATTACTTTCTCCACAATGTACTTATTATGAAATAACACATGTGAAAGGGTCTAAAAACTACAAAGAACCCCCAAAATATGCAGTACTTTTGTTGTTTATTTTATAACATAGCTCGGAGATCTTTTGATATCTATAGATAGAGAGCATTTATTTTTTTAAAAGATTTTATTTATTTATTTGACAGAGAGAGACAACGCGAGAGAGGGAACACAAGCAGGGGGAGTGGGAGAGGGAGAAGCAGGCTTCCCGCTGAGCAGGGAGCCCGATGTGGGACTTGATCCCAGGATCCTGGGATCATGACCTGAGCCGAAGGCAGACGCTTAACGACTGAGCCACCCAGGCGCCCGAGAGAGAGCATTTAATTCTTTAATATAGTTACTCAGCACTCTGTATTTTATTTTACCCCAAGGGTTGACACAATTTACATTAATAATATTCATTTAGGATATATACATACTAAAAATATAGAACTCCACATGGAAGCATGATTATCAAAATCTAAATATTCAGATACATTCATAACTTCATCCTATTTTACTTTTTATAGATTATTAACTATTTATTCTTTCCCCAGAATTCTACCTTGTGCTTTACCTCTCTTACACTTTTATTTTAAAACTGTGTTGTTAAATTAAAACAATGCAGCAACAGAATATAGCACAAGGGCCTAGTTTTCCAATAAACTGAAATAGGTATAAATTTTAAAATGTAGAAAGAATAGATTCTTCTAATGGTTCTGTTATATATACACATACTCACACAATTATATATAGTAATAAAATAACTGCACAGAGAAAGTAAAATGTGAAGAAGGATGTCATACTGCAATCGCATACCTTTGTTCAGAAAAAAAAAATTCCAAAAAAATTTCACTTCTAGTTCTTGGTGAGTTCTAGTTCTAATAATGAATGCATAGCTGCAATTGCAATTATAACCCAAATTTTGTTTAAAATAAAAAACTTCCATAAATTCCCACTTCATACTTTTTCAAGATAAATTCTCAACCATCCACCACCTCCTCCCTCACCCACCGCCATACACACACATATACATTATTTAGTATGAAATTCTGGCAACTGCTTTAAATTATTTATTTTAAGTGGTATTTTTCCAATACTATTTACCCTTGGATAAAAGGTCCCTTTGCATCTAATATTTGAAGTAATCTAATGCTGACAAAGAAAACTGACTAAAAATAACAAAAATGGTCCTATTAATAGGGTTTCAATAAACAGTCCTCATTATTTTAAAAAAATGTAATGAACACTTAGCTTCAGAAGAAATGGGATTCAGAAGAAAATATTAAGTTCCCTTTGGCTGAACAAAATGATACATTTAGAATTCAATAGAGGACAGGAACAGGAAAGCATTATTCAAAGGAATATAATCTCAAACTGGAGACTAACAGCAATATCTGAGGCATAACTGTCAATCCAATAAACTGGAGTATAAATTAGAGAGGATTAATAAACCAGTTACAATCATGATTTCTACTAGCAACCAACCCCTGTTCACTGTGGACAGCAGGTATTCATAAAACACTGTTTGAAAAGCCATATCCTACATGTTGGGATGAGCACTAAGTGGTGTATGTAAGCGGTGAATCATTAAATGCTACATGTGAAACTAGTATTACACTGTATGTTAACTGGAATTTGAATAAAAACTTGGAAGAAGGAAAAAAAAAAAAAAGCCATGCCCTAAAGCTAATTCATAGGCCAAAAAGCAACTCAACAAGTTACTGTTAAATATAAAATCATCAGATCTATAAATTTGAATTCATTTAAATACTTTATATTTTATTACAGACATAGCCAGTTACCAAAATGTTAAAATATTTTAAAATTTTTAAATTGAAAACAACTTTTAAATGCCATCGATCTGTTTTTAATAAACTAGAAAGGGATCTTTATTACCTTATTTTAAAAGCAGAACACCTCCATCCAACTCAAGGACCAGTAATATTACAAGAAGGCTTATTGTTTAAAACTCCTGGTTTAGGATGCTATCAAGAGGATAGAGGTAAATAAAACATTAATACTAGAATATCAATGCCTAGTCTCCACACATCAGAATCATCACACAATCTTAAAAATGTTCCTTACTCTAAGATTCTGGCGAGTTCTACTGTGAAATGGATGAGTTCCATAAGGTAGAGTTTTCAGTAGTCCCTTGGATAGAGAGCAATGTCTAAACACTTTGAATAAAAAAGGTTCATTGTAAGTTGCTTAAAATACCATCACTACTACTTGGGAATGTTAATCATGCCTTTCTCAAAGACAGTTTGAAGAATGGAATCACTAAATACCCACGAACAGTGATCATTATATTTATTGTCAGTAATTTGCTGTATATTATTCTGCCAGTAGTATAAAATCATCACTAGTATTTACTCTACATCTATAGTACATAAAACACTGTACTAAACATATACCAGGCATGGGCTCTGCCTCTCTTTTAAAAAAGCTTAGATCTGGGAATAAACCCACAAATGCTGACAGCAACTCATATGTTCTAACCACCAGATACCATTTTTCTTCAGAACAACAAACCACACACATAGCATTCAAAATACCCTTTATTTTGGCCAAGGTTATGGTTATATACTGTGCTAAGTTATAATTGTACTGGTATCCCTTAAAGCCTCAAACTATTTTGACATTTTGGTGACAATAAAAAAAAAAAATGGACAGAACACATGATTTCCGTTTTGTAAAAGCAAGTGAATAAATAATCATCATCAAATCCATATGTTAGAAACTAAGAGACAAACTAAGGATACCTCAATGAGAAAATTCACATGAGAATGGCAGGAAAAAATGCCTGTGGTTTACTGACTCAAGCTCAGTCACTAAGAACCTGTATACTCATATGGATAGGGTTTCATAATCAAAGATTCAGAGTCATTACTCATCTTACTCCTCTCTTTGCTTCCTCACAAAGATATACCAGCCTTGAGCATGAGAAATTGACTAAAAACTGCCTCAGGCAGATAAAAATATGACAATCATCCTGGCAATGAAGACAAATCGCCATGTTCATTAATCAAGCTACCAGTGGGAAACACTAGATCACGATGAACTAAAAACACAGGTGTAGGAAATTGCTAATTACTCAAAGTATTCAAATTAAGACTAAAATCTTATAAATATCTTGCACATTTATTAAATGAACACACAGATATGAAACACAAATCAAATAACAAGACTGTAACATGTTTAGATAACAAATGGAAAACTGAATATGATTAAAAGTCTCAAAACACCACATCCTTATTTTGGATGCAGGATAGATCCTTTACAAAATACAAGGGTAAATACCCAAGAGAAATGAAACATAGATCCACATAAAAACTTGTTTATGAATGTTCATAGCAGTATAATTCATAATAGCCAAAAAGTAAAACAAGCCAATGTCTACCAACGGATGAATATATAAACAAAATGTATTACATCCATATAACAGAATGTTATTTGGCCATTAAAAGAAATGAAGTACTGACAGATACTATAACATAGATGAACCCTGAAAACATTATACTAATAAGAGGCCATACACAAAAGGCCACATATTATAGGATTCCATTATATGAAATCTACAGGCACACCTATGGAGACAGAAAGTAAGTACTTTAGTGGTTACCTATGGTTGGGGTAGGGTGGTGGGCAATTGGAAAATGCTAATAAATACAGTTTCTTTTTTCATGTTATAAAATTTATTGCAGTGTGGTTATACAACTCTTTGAATATACTAAAACAATTAAATTGTACAAGAGGGAAAACATTGTGATTCAACATACATGAGATACCTAGAGTAGTCAAACTCATACAGACAGAAAGTACCCTGGTTACGAGGGGCTGGGGAGAGAGAAGAAAGGGGAGTTACTGTATAATGGATACAGAATTTCAGTTTGGGAAGATGAAATACTCAGAGATGGATGGTAGTGATGGTTGTACAGAAATGTGAATGTACTTAATTCTACTGAAACTCTACACTTAAAAAGATTAAAATGGTAAATTTTATGGTATGTATATGTTACCACAACTCGAAAGTTCAGTTGAGTTGTATACTTTAAGTGAATAAACTGTCTGGTATGTAAATTATATCTCAATAAAGCTGTTAAATAAAAATAAATAAGGTATATGTGTGTGTATAAAAGAAAGAATAGTAAGCCTGCCACCACAATGGGTAAACTCCTAATCTATAATCACAAAAGTTCAGTGGCTCTGCTAATAGACTCTGGTTAGCCTCAAATAAGATGACCAGATGTGCCAAGGTCAGGGTGCTAGCCTTGACACTCTCACTACCCCCACGACCCTTGCCTGAGTGATTTCACACACTCCTGTGGCTTCAGCATCCATGTGCTCATGATTCTCAAATGTAAATCTTCACATGGAAACCTCTCTGCTGTTGAACTGCTGCCCCATTATTTCTCAGTGCTCAATGGGCAGATACTCCCAGGTTCCTGAAAACTTCGCAGACATCATATGCTCAGAAAGCCACAAAATGGAGAGGTAAGAACAGGGGCTTGAAGTCAGAGAGACCTGGGATTCTACCACTTACTAGCTGGGCAGTCTTAGAGATGTAACGGAGCCTTTCTGATTCTCTAATTCCTTACTTTTAAAAGGAGAATTCTTCCAACTGCCCACAGGATTATTCAGAGGAGTAAGCCAGATAAATGAATATAAAGTACTCAGAAAAACCAAGCATTTAGAAATTACTAAACACATATTCATTGCTTCCCCCTTTAAACTTGCTCTACTTCTTTATTCTCAAATTCAGTTAAAAATGTCATCATGTTCCAAATCTATAAACCTTGTTATTATTGATCTCGATTTGCCTTCTGAATTATTCTAGAAATTCTATCCATCTCAGAAATGCCTTTTTACTGGAATTTCTACCCTCATTTATTTTTGACACTTCTTTAATTTAGGCTTCTATTATGTCTTAAACTCTGACACAATTGTATCTCTTCATCATCAGTCCATCATCCATGCTAACATAAAATTGTCCTCCAAAAAATGAAACTTATCTCCTACTTTAAAATCTGTTACCTTTGAAATCCAAAAGCCTTAGCTTGGTGTTCAGCATAGAACTCTTTGAACACTAACTCGCTTTCCTTTGTAGTCACATCTACTCACATTCCCACCCTCTATGTTTTTCACTTTGTGAACTTCTCATCATTCCCTAGATGTACTCCTGACACTCACATTGTTCCCTTTGTAGAATACCCCTAATTCCTTTCCTTAACTTGTGAGACTTTTATTAATCCAAACCTATTTCAAATGACATGTTGTCAGAGACTGTGTTATTTATCTTTTACATATCCGCCTCCTCACCATGTTGTAAACTACCAGAACATGGATGATGGGCTACATTCATTCTGTATCACCCTTGGTTGCTGGTGATAAGGGAAAAAAAGAGGGAGTCAACACTGAAGATCCAGATCCAGTTACATTAAGAAATTTTTGCTCTAAGATAAATGCCAGAGACAACTAGTGTTTGGTATAAATCACACCATAAAGTTTCAGCCAGTGAAATAAATTATTAATCACAATATTTAAAACCAAAACCGAATCCTTTCTGTTTTGTTATTATTGTTGTTTGCTTGTTTCTTAAGACTTTACTGTAAACCAAGGAACAACGCATTTTTAAAGGACTGAGGAGTAAAAAACTGACCCAGTTGCAACATACATCAAAAAATATTTCTTGGATGACAAGGCAAGTTTTAGAATGGTTAATTGAGAATTCTACTGGTTTTTAGCCTAGGCCCTAACATTAGAATCTCTGATTTTGGAAACTGAGATTAATAGCAACTTCTAACACTGAGAGACAGGTACAAGTTTTTGGCATCATGCCCCTAAGTGAACCACCAGATTACTTACCTATGAAGAAATAAATTCTATCCTAGGTTAGAGGTGGCTCAGCACTCAAGATTAGGCATAGTCTTGAAAAACTACTCTATGGCTGATGTCACCATTAACTACCACTGATCACACTGGACTGGATCCTTTGCCTAATATCTCAACAAAGAATGTCTTCTGATTATCTCAGGGCTTGGTAATGAAAGGCTCAACAACTCAAATTTCCAGAAATCTAGCATGAAAAAAGATACTGGCAGCCAGAACATGGGATAACAACTAAATAATCTTTTTTAGGAAATGATATTTCAGATAAATAAATAAATTGGCTAAGAAATTTTATTACTTAGGATACTGGGCTCTCTCTTATACATTTATTTCTCAACGACTTGGTGAATATAAGTTAAATAACTTTTGTTTTAGCTAAAAAAGTCAAGCTAGCCAGTTATTTGTTAAGGAAAGTCTTCGCACATAAAACACATATTTTTTTCATTTTATTTGTCAGATTGCTCAGAAATTGCAAAACCACATGGAAAGAGTGAAATCTGATCATTTAAGCATGAGACAAAAAGAACAAGAAAATTTTACTTTCAAGAATAGCTTCATTGGAAACTTTGGTACAAATTCAATAAGGGAAATAAACTAAAAATAAAAGTCTTTTTTAATCAATTATACCTAATAATTAGCTTGAATTTTTATATTAGTTGGATTTACTTAAGTATGAGGCAAAAATAATTATTCATTTTGTTAACACTGGAGGTACTTAGCACATATTAATGAACTAAAAATCCAGGTGAAAATAATTTTAAAAACATAAAGTACCAAAATGAAAAACAAGCAGAAAAAATTATCAATAGTGACTGCAAAAATTTAAATCATTTCAAAGTAAAATTGCTAAATAATAAAAGCACCATGAATGAATTCACTAGAGATAATTTTTTTTTTTTTCCCTAGTAGGCGCTGGGCTTGGCACCTAACATGGAACCTGAACTCACTACCCTGTGATCAAGACCTGACCTGAGATCAAGAGCCAGATGTTCAACTGACTGAACCACCCAGGCGCCCCCACTAGAGATAATTTCTACAGCGTTATTTACATTCTAAAATTTAGAAGAGGATTACATTTTATTCAGTGGGCTAAAAAAGCAATACACAGTTCTGATCTCAAAATCACTTGATAATAAGATCCAAAAAAAATTACTGTGTAATCTGAGAGGTAGGAACATAGTTACAGGTGACTTACCAAAACAAAACTAAAAAAATGATCTTAGCAAAAAGTGCTAGCATACCTCAGCAAAAAACACCTTAAAATAATTGTCCACTGTACATAGGTTATCCCAGACATTTCAATGTTAGTTAAATAACAGGAAAAAGTATGATAAGAACAATACGTCTCAAGAGATGCCTATTTAATACAACTCAGTAGTCAACTTCGATTGATACTCTATCAAATATAGGGGCGCCTGGGGTGGCTCAGATGGTTAATCATCTGCGTTCAGCCCAGATCATGATCTCAGGGTCCTGGGATCGAGCCCTACATCGGGCTCCTGGCTCAGCGGGGAGCCTGCTTCTCCCTCTCCCTCTGCTGCTCCCCCTGCTTGTGCTCTCTCGCTCTATCAAATAAATAAATAAAATCTTTAAAATAAATAAATAAATAATCAAATATAAAATTTCTTAATGTGAGAAACATATTTAAATCTAGATTCAAAATCCTATTTTTTGTAATACTGGTTATTAACTCTAAAGATTTAAATAATAATAGGTGTTACCAGTGGCATGTTGCTAAAAATTTAACAGCTACCACTTCTGAAACACCACCACCCACAACCATTACCATCTTTTGATTTGCAACATTTCTGAGGTATTAACAGCCCCACCATGGTTAATTTGAAGGTATCAATGCAATGTCATTTCATGGCAATTGAGAATAGATACACATTAATAGACCAGCTTCTGCAAGCTGGCTCCAGTATATCACTGAGCTTTAACTTCCACTGAGCTCTTAACTACTTGACAAGCACTGTGCTATAGACTATACATAGCCCATTTAATTCTCACAATAACCTACAAAGCATATATTACTTCATCTTACAAATGAGGAAACCGAGCCTCTGAGAGATAAAGTAATTTGCCCAAGGTCACATTACTAATGAGCAGTAGGGCCAGAATTTAAAAATATTTTTAATCGGGGCGCCTGGGTGGCTCAGTTGGTTAAGCGACTGCCTTCGGCTCAGGTCATGATCCTGGAGTCCTGGGATCGAGTCCCGCATCGGGCTCCCTGCTCAGTGGGGGGTCTGCTTCTCCCTCTGACCCTCTTCCCTCTCGTGCTGTCTCTCATTCTCTCTCTCTCAAATAAATAAATAAAATCTTTAAAAAATATATTTTTTAATCATTTTAATTATCATTCTTCACTCCGACCCATTGTTATTAATGGGTCTGATTTTTAAATGAACTGAATCCATTTGCCTACTTATTTGTAGTACTACAGTAAATATCAATATTTTTTGATAAGAAAAATGAGATCATGACCTGAACCAATATTTTTTATTGATATTTATTGTAGTACTATTACTGATGACGTGCAAAGAGTTTAGAAACAGGTCTTCATGTCTCCAAAGACTGATCTTCTTTCCCCTAAAATATTATGCTTCTAAAATAAGGGATGCTGATTTTAAATATCGGATAAATAATCAGTAATAAAATAGAGCTCAGTACAAAAATCAACATACTTCATTATCATCTTTAAAATTAATTTTAAAGTATGCAATAAAAACAGAGCTCAATCACAAGTATAAAATATGTGATGGTTAATTTTTTCTTTTATTAAAAACATTTTCAAAATCCTGATGGAAAAAATAAAGAAGTCATGAACAAATGGAAGTATACATACACACACACAGCTCTTGGGTGGGAAGTCCACATATTGTAAAAAACATTGCAATGGTTCTTCTACTGACTAAGCAGTTAGTAAGAAGCTAAAATAAAGTACTCCCAGAATTTGAGAACATATTTAGAAAATATCACTTAGACAAAACTGGTTTAAGAAATGATTTATAGGGGTGCCTGACTGGCTCAGTTGGTAGAGTACGCAACTCTTGGTCTCATGGTTGTGAGTCTGAGTCCCACATGGGGTGTAGAGATTACTTAAAAAATAAAATCTTTAAAAAAAGAAATGATTGGTGCACCTGGTGGCTCAGTCCCGTCTGACTTGATTTTGGCTGGAGTCATGATCTCCAGGTTATGAGATCAAGCCCCATCTCAGGCTCCGCGCTCTACGGGGAGTCTGCTTGAGATTTTTCTCTCCCCCTCCCCACCTGCTCTTTTGCTGTCTCTCTCTCAAATAAATAAATAAATCAGAAAGAAAAGAAAAGAAAAGAAAAGAAAAGAAAGAAAGAAAGAAAAGAAAAGAAAAGAAAAAGAAAGAGAAAAAAACATTTATAAATGTACAATTAAGATTGAAATATTTCTTACATCTACTCCAAGAAGATTCCAGGATGTATCCTCATGAACAGATGGCTTTATTTTTATTTTAAAGCTACTATTTTTTTAAAAAATTTATTTATTTATTTAAAATTTTATTATTTATTTATTTATTTATTATAAATATAATTATATATTTATAATTTATTATTTATTTATTTATTATTTATTAAAATTTATTTATATTATTTATGTATTAGAGAGAGAGAGAGAGGATGAATGGGGGGGCAGAGGGAGAGAGACAAGCAGACTCCCTGCTGAGGCAGGGCTCAATATCAGGACCCTGAAATCATGATCTGAGCCAGTCAGATGCTTAACCCACTGAGCCACCCAGGTGCCCCTAAAGCTACTATTAATTGGGCTCCCACTGTAAGTTCAGCAAAGCACTTGACACATATTATCTCATTTAATCTTTGTTACAACTTCATAGCATCTATATCACAGCTCTATTGTCTTTTACTAAATTTTTAATTTTTATTCCAGTATAGTTATTAACATGCAGTGTTATATTAGTTTCAGCTATAAAATAAAGTGATTCAACAGTTCTACACATTATCCATTGCTCATCATGATAAGTATACTCTTTAATCCCCATCACCTATTTCACCCATTCCTGCCCCCGCCCCACCCCACCACCTCCCCTTTGGTAACCACCCGTTTGTTCTCTATAATTAAGAGTCTGTTTCGGGGCGCCTGGGTGGCTCAGTTGTTAAGCATCTGCCTTCGGCTCGGGTCATGATCCCAGGGTCCTGGGATCAAGCCCTGCATCCGGCTCCCCGCTCTGCGGGAAACCTGCTTCTCCCTCTCCCATTCCCCCTGCTTGTGTTTCCTTTCTCACTGTCTCTCTCTCTGTCAAATAAATAAATAAATAAAATCTTAAAAAAAAAAAAAAAAAGAGAGAGAGAGTGTTTCTTGGTTTGTCTCTCCTTTTTTTTCCCCTTTCCTCATTTGTTTTGTTTCTTAAATTCCACATATGAGTGAAATCATATGATATTTGTCTTTTTCTGATTGAATTATCCTGCTTAGCATTATACTCTCTAGCTCAATCCATGTTGCTACACAGGGCAAGATTTCATTCTCTTTATGGCTGAGTAATATTCCATTGTACATATAATACCACTTTATCCATTCATCTATTGGTGGACATTTGGAGATAGCTCTATTTTTTTTTTTTTATAAAGAAAATAGAATTAGGTAAGTTATATCTACTTCACAGCTAAAAAGAGGAAGAGCCAGAATTTAACCTCAGATCTAACTCCAACATAAGGACTAAGCAGTATATTACATAACTCTCATTGATCTGTTTGGTACCTGAAAATAAAATTAGAAATTTTAATTACTTAACTAAAATTAAAATCCTTAGTTTTTACTATGGATTATGACCTGTATTAATGGTCTTCCTTCTATTTTTCTCTGAAAAAATTTATACAATGATTTTTTACTTTTATACTTGGAGGAAAGTTTATTTGATTTTGCAGGGGGAAAAAAAACCTTACTGCTTACAGAAATAGAAAAATCTGTGAAATAAGAGAAACTCCAGGAAACACTTTTAAACACAGAGACACTCAGAATATTTTAAACATATGCTGAAGCCATGTAGAAAAGAATAATTTGGTACATATTAATATACAATATGCAAATATTAATACTGCACATAAATAGCTAATATTAATAGCTAATTAATAGCAAATATTAACAGCTAATATCCTAGCAAGGTGTTACACTAAATCGCTGAAATGCAGTGATTTTTTTTAAAGATTTTATTTATTTATTTTTCAGAGAGAGAGAGCACACACACACAAACAGGGGGAGCGGCAGGCAGAGGGAGAAGCAGGCTCCCTGCTGAGCAAGGAGCCCGATGCAGGACTCGATCCCAGGACTCTGGGATCATGACATGAGCCAAAGGCAGACGCTTAACCGACTGAGCCACCCAGGCATCCCTGAAATGCAGTGATTCTTATAAGAAATGGCAGAAAGTAACATATTTCTCTGTATTTTGCAAACATCTCTTTTAATTTATAATGAAGAGTAAACAGAAGGTCCAATTATAGAGATCTGAGGCACTAAAGTTCTTATACTAATTAATCCTCACCACTATTTATTAGATGTACATGTTACGAACTTACGTTTATTTTTTCTAATTTGGTAATGATTTCCTAGAATAAATGAGGAAGCTGCCAGTTACTTAATAAAATAATGTGTTATATTCCCAGCACTAAGAACAGTGTCTTAGGAATTCAATAAACAGTTGCTGAATTAATGTATAAGATCTTTTCCAATAGGATTTTTTAATGAAAAATTTGTTTAAAAATTGAATGAGCATATTAAAAGAAAATTATCTAGAAAAAAATAGTCTTCTAATTCCCAAGTTAGGGGTCTTTAAAAACATAATTAACACTGGGGAGAGAATATTCTTATTACTATGGCATTATAAATAATGTCAGTTTAACCAGACATATACTGTAATGAGAAAGAGAGAACTACATGGGGTATATTTAATTTCCTTTTCTATTTTTTTTTTTTTAAGCTTTCATTCCTGTATCTACCTACTGACAGAGGAAGAAAAACAATTTAGGAATGAAACGGTCTCCTAGTAACTTAGGAGTTTACATTCCATGTATGTTTACAATTACCTGATTTTTTTCTAAGTTTCACATAGCTAGTAAGTGGCAACTAGTAGGCCCTATGATATTTTGTTGATTTGATATGCTGTGATGGGCTTATGGTTACTCCTCTCTTACTGGGTGTTTCAATTTACTTCCACTATTGCAAACATGTTGACTCAGTGCTTAGACATGGGCCCAAAGCAGTTGGAATTACTTTTAGCTATAAAAAGTTATTATTTTTTATATTGTATCATTTGACCTACATATTATCTGACCTACATCAGATAAAGGAATATTTGCACAACTGGGGGTTGAACATGGAATAGTAGTGAAGACTCTGAGCCTCTCCCTCTTAAATTGGTTAGGGACCCTGAGCATGATATATTTCACTGCTTTAAGCATGAGGGTAATTATGGTCAGCTAGGGCACAAGAAGCTTATTTACGCTCAGAACATACACATGCTCAGAACAAGTGTGGGTGCACAGAATTTAAGACTAGAACATTGCAATTTACTCACATTTGTTAATTTTAACATTCAACAATCAGGTATCCTCTTTCTCTTTCCCATTAAAAAAAAAAAAACTCTATCAATGTAAGTTCATTTTCTTAACAGAAACAGGACCTAATATACATTGAACAAATGCTATGTGCCAAACACTGTTTTACATGCTTTAACTACATACTACGTTACTTAATGCCTCCTGCATCTTGCAGTTCATATTGAGGAAGAAAAGTAACAAACACTAGTGGGCTTCAAAGTCTTAAAGACATCTATGGTTTAATATTCCATACCTTGCTACAATACTATAATAGCAACCCTGATGAGAACACTTTTTATTCACATGGCATCTGTGAATAGATGTTATGTAAACTATAATGTACATAGCATTTTCAAATTTCATGTATCACTTGTGAGGAAGGAATTACTATTCCACAAAGTGTTAAGACAGATTCAGAGATCAAACTTCAGGGATAACTGGCATAGATGGAAGTAGAATTCAGGTCTCTTGGGCCACTCTTGTGGGGAATGAGAAATGCAGAAAGGTTAACACCTGCCAAAGGTTAGAAAAGCATGCACATGGACTGTCTGCTGGGGTGCGAGCTACTGCTCACTGAGAAAAGGAGATCTCCAGACAAGAATGAGCTCCAATCTTCGTATTAAATAGCATATTTCATTTTTAAGAACTTGAATCTTCACTGGTGAAGCACTTAGGGGATATCACAGTGTTTGTTAATAAAAATTACTGATCTGAATGGAAAGAATACTGTGTACTGTTCTTTAATTATTGGACTTGAAATCCCTTCCAATAGCACCTTAAATGGTTTATGCTTCCACATGTATAATTATTCTATGATTATAAATGATGAAGAATATTAGGAAATATATTAGGAATATAATAAATACAGAATATTTTGTATCTCCTTAAGTAAACCATAAATGTATAAAAAGTAGGGACAGAGTCTTTGAGTGCATCACACATACTAGGCGGACAACAGCTTGGCAAATTTACTAGAAACTAAAAGTTAACTACAAAAGCCCAAAATCTTTATGAACACAAATATTTAAAACAAAACAAAACAAAAAAAACCCTAAACCCCCCAAACCATAATAGCTTTCTTTCATCAAATGCACACATATTAACTATTGAGAGGCACTGATCCTAAGAATTTATTTCAAACTCTTAATTTCCTTTAACACTCCTTTACACCATCCTGTCATCACGTGACAAGGAAGCACATATACTGGCATCCAAGAAAATCCAACAACCTAGTTTTCCAAAAATTTCAACAGAATGTTAATACAGGCACATCAAAAATATTTTACTGTTGGTAATTATTTATAAGCCAAGGGTAAGAAGACAATTTTAAGTATCATTAAAATTTACTGAGCAAAAGAAAATCTAGGGAGGACAAGGTTTCGGAGGAATATTGAATTACTGGCACACATATATTTGGAAAACTCTTTTCAGTGATATGTCACCCTTTTGCATTCTTCATCTTCATTTTAAAAGAAACTAAACTGTACTCCAAAAACAAAATTCTTCAACAACTCCCATAATTTTCTAAAGAGTTTAAACATTCATGATGTGGTCAACCTTACAATAAAGATAAACTAAATTATTCTAATAGCAAGAGCTTGTCCAAAAATGACCTCAATTGGATGGAGATACTATCAGAGTTTCAGTGCTGAAGTTTCCAAAAACAACAAACAAACAAACATGGGTTGTAACACAGAACTGAAATAGTTTAGCAGATAAGGTCAGTCATTTCCAAGGCAATCACATAAAACTTTAAGAGTTCTTTTTTTGGATTTAACAATGCTACCATTAATATAAAACATTTTTAAATTTAAACAAGTCTTAAATGAGGTTTTAAAAGCAGCTGATGATTCTTTTGTCTGAAATGAATCAAACACAAGCTTCTATATTGTCACCTAACAAATTCAAGATTTGCATCTCTTGCTTCCATATTCAAATTGTGGATTTTTATGACATAAGCAAATCAAATTCCAACCAGTTAAAAGCTATCAATACAATTCTCGTCTAAATAGTTCTCTCTAATAATATTTGTTAGTTTTTATGAAAAGACAATACATAAATTGTTTAATTCTCAACTTTCGCATGAGGAAATTATTTGATTATTTCTCCTCTAAATCTCATTTAACTTGCAAAAGTATATCAATGGAAATAAATAAGGGTTAAAAAACAAAGCAAAACAAACAAAACCCTTTTACACAGCCTCCAAAATAGAATTCAAGAGTATAACATACGAAAAAAAAATTCCTTAATTTAACCAAATCTATTCTTTACTACTATTTACTAACATTCATTGAAAGAGGACTTCTGTAGTATTTATCACTTGTTAAAAATTATACAAATTAAATAAATTTGTCTTATTCTGAGCAAATGCAATGGTTTATCTTATTATAAAACACAAATAATTAAAATTCCAATAGTAATTAAAATTGAGCCATCCCTTCTTTCTCCCCTTATTCATCACAATATACCTTCTCTTACTGGCTCATTGGTAGATTCTCCTTTTAGACTCAGCATCCTGGAGAAGCCATTGGAAAGAGTAGAGAAAATGCCACGGATGAAATATCCCTGCTGCTCAGACTCCTCTGACCTCCCTGAAGTCGGCCACAGTCTAACAAATCTGATATTGCAGCGGGGTTCTGGCTCTGAAATAGATCTGGTGAATGGAACCCGAAGTGACTGAGTGTTGACCAGGTTCAGCTTCTCTGTTGATGTTCCAAGGACCTCGTTAGCAGAGGAAGAAGCATTATTGCCAACCATCTTTGGCAGGACCTTTTGTTGTGGTTCATCCAAGTCTTTCTTATTAGTCTCCAATCTCTCCCTTTTGCCCCCTTTCCACCTAAAGCTGGGATGTGTTTGCCACCGATAAGCACCCAGTGGCTTTCCTAGATTGGAAACAGCATGTTCATTTTTCTTCCTCTTGCTTTTCACTGGACCACGCCATGGAAAGCTCTTTAAGCTTGTTCCTATCTCTGCATTTGCATAAGCAGGTTCTGACAAAGATCTTCGATAGCTTGGAGGACAAGGTGATGTCTGTCTTTTAAAGATGCTCATCTTCCACGACTCCATTTTTTAACAACTTCTCTAAAACTTTAAGTTTCCTCTACCCTGCAGTCTTTGCAGTCGAACCACACTTGTCCGTGCAGTCCAAAATATTCAACTGCTTAAGCAGCTTTCTTTGTGTGGCTTTGAACCACAGCAGATGTTGCTGCTTAAGAGCTGGTGTCATGTTATTACCCCATTTTCCCAGATCTCCGAAATTTCAGCAGCACCCAAAAATCTCTTGCCTGAAGCAAATAATCTTCAGAGTGTAGCAAAAGTAAAGATTTCCAGAAGATCATCTCGCTTCCTGCTGTAGGCTACATTTCTGTACTAAGTTTTCAGGAAATGATTTTAAAGAAAATGAGAAGTGAAATAAAAGCGACAAAAAACCCACAAACACCTTTATGGACCAATAGCAGTTAAGTGTTAACCATGCAAATGATAGTGGGTTAAAAACAGATTGTGAAAGTACTCAAGCTGACATCCACACTTGACAGAAGAAGAAAGAAAACTTGCCTAAAAGCCTGCCCTTTAAGCAACAACTCTTCAGAATAGTTTCTAAAGTCTGTATTTCAGAAATTTAATTTCAAGAAAATCACTGCTATTTTTACCACAACTTCTCTCAAAATTAATACTGTTTTTCAATCAATAGGTAAAGTCATATACTGTTTTGTTCAAGTAGGCACTACAAGGAGGAGGAAAAATGAGCAAAGGAATGCCAAAATTTAAAGCCATTTTAAAAATAAAATATACTAGAGAGAATTTTAAAAGCATAAATGGACAGAAAAGAGAACAGGGACAGAGGATATTTGCTATGAACTACAGCAAAGGAAAAGCAAAGCCTTGAGGCACTATCTTGTGGGAACTGGAACACAGGAACATATATATTTCGATGACTTCTAGAAGGGGAAAGTTTGCTTTGTAAATCTAGTTGGGATAAGCTGTCTGGAAATATATTCCCTATCTGTTTAAACAAAGAAATTCCTTTACTCTTCTTTGTGCTGCTTACAACTTTAAAAAAAGAGCTGACTATTCAAAATTTTGTTAAAGCAAGTACCTTATAGGGAACCAAGATCATGAATGCCAAGTTTTTGGCTGGTTAATTTTTTTTTCAAATGTCTGCTCATAAACTCCTGAAAACAGGAGTTTCAAATGGAAAACCTGACAGACTTTGGGCCACCAATAAAAGAGATATAACATTGTAATCAAATCACTTTGCAAGTTGTAGAAAAAATAATTTCATCTGGAAAACTAAAAACCTATTCATGTAGTTGCAGAACACGTACAATGAAAAACCGTTCTCACACTAAGTCTCATTACTATAGAAATAGGAAATTTACTACCTTACCTATTCTTTTAAACATATTAAAATGTTCTAGTTATTTCCATTATCATAAGGCAATAATCTCATTTTTGTTTGTTTATATAGGTTCGAAACGTATATGTCTATATTAAAGAAATGCTGAAGTATTTGGCTTTCCCAAAAGCATAACACATCAAACTAGTAAAGTGTCTTAAAATCATAAAATTTTCTCTTGTTTAAACTGAGGGTTGCTGGAGTGGTGGGGGGTGGGAGGCATGGGGTAGCTGGGTGATAGACATTGGGGAGGGTATGTGCTATGGCAAGCGCTGTAAATTGTGTAAGACTGTTGAATCACCTGTACCTCTGAAACAAATAATACATTATATGTTAAAAAAAAAAAAAAAAGAAGAAGAAGAAGATAGTAGGAAGGGAAAAATGAAGGGGGGAAATCGGAGGGGGAGATGAACCACAAGAGACTATGGACTCTGAGAAACAAACTGAGGGTTCTTGAGGGGAGGAGGTGAGGGGATGGGTTAGCCTGGTGATGGGTATTAAAGAGGGCACGTATTGAATGGAGCACTGGGTGTTATACACAATGAATCATGGAACACTACAACAAGAACTAATGATGTAATGTATGGTGATTAACATAATTAAATAAAAATAAGTAAGTAAGTACAAAGTTAAAGAGTAATGTTTTAGAATCTTGAACACATCATTCAGTTTTAGATGATATTTATCCAAATAAAATTAAATGTCACTGGACAAAAAAAAAAATTTCTCTTAAGAAAAAAAAGAGCAAAAAAACCCCCCCTCCAAAACCAGAAATCTGACTTTGCACAGAGAAAAACAATAAACATTAAGCTCTAATCTCTATTAATGGCACATCACACCACCTACAGAAATTAATCTGTGATGAAAATAAACCTAAATGTAACATGTAAAACTGTAAAGCTTAAAAAATAAACCATAGGAGAATATATTTGCAAACTGAGGGTAGACGAAGATTTCTTAGAACACAGAAAAGTAATAACTGTGATAGGAAAACATGAATAAATATAAATGCACAAAAATCAAAAACGTCTGTTCAGTACAAGACATATTAAGAAAATCAATAAGTCATAAAATGGGAGAAAATATTCACAACACAAACATCTCACAATTTGTACCACAATATATAAAGAACTACAACTAATTAGTAAAAAAAAAAAAAAGAAACCTAATATTTAAAAGTAGTCAAAAAAGAGTTGGGCAAACCCTTCACAAAGAAAGCTATATGAATGATCAATAAGCATATGAAAAAGTACTCAACCTCATTAGTAATTAGAGAAATGCAAATTAAAGCTATAATGAGATATCACTCACATCCAATAGCATGGCTAAGATTTAAAGGGCTAAGAACACAGGTATTGGTGAGGATGTGGAGCAACCAGAAAACTCGTTAACTGGTTAATAGGAACATAAATGGCTCAATTACTCTGACACAAATTTGACATTTTCTTTATAAAGATAGACCTACATCTACCCTATCACCCTGACGTTCTACTCATAGGCATTTATTCAAGAGAAATGAAAATATACATACTTGTACTTCAATGTTCACAGCTGCTTTATTTAGAACAGCCACAAACTGGAAACAACCCAAATGCCCATGACAGAAGAATGGATAAACAAATTGTGGTATTTTCATACAGTGATGTATTACTCAGCCAGAAAAAGAATGAACTATTTACAACAACAACAAGAAAAATGTAGATGAATATCCCAGATATTATGACACCAAAAGGAACTGGACACAGAAGAGTACATACTGTATGATTCCATTTCTATAGAGTTCTAAAACAGGATAAACTAATCTATAATGAAAAAAAAAAGTCAAAAAAGCAGTTGTCAGTGGTGGAGGACACTATTAACAGGAAAGGGGCACCAGGAAGCTTTCTGGGGTGATGAAAACTTTCTAAGTCTTGACAGAGATAGGAAAATGTGGGTTTATGTAATTATAAAAACCCACCCCAAGTATTCGCTTAAGATTTATGTGTTTTGGGGGCACCTTGGTGGCTCAGTTGGTTAAGCATCTGACTCTTGGCTCAGGTCATGATCTCAGGGTTGTGAGATCGAGCCCACATCGGGGCTCCATGCTCAGCATGGAGTCCACTTGAGATTCTCTCCTTCCCTCTGCATCTGCCCCTCCTCTTGCTTGTGCACGCGCACGCCCATGCTCTGTCTCCCCCACAAATAAATTATTTTTTAAAAAACATTTATGCATTTTTCCATAAATTTTACCTTAAAAATTGTAAACAATACTGAACTTTTAGTTAGTAGGTTTGCTTAGCCAGTGTTACAGGTTATCGATTCCGAAACCACTTTCTGTGTATTTTAGTCTTGAGGAAAGGGGAGTAAACACATCAAAAAGAATAAATGGATGGGGGCGCCTGGGTGGCTCAGCTGGTTAAGCGACTGCCTTCAGCTCAGATCATGATCCTGGAGTCCCTGGATCGAGTCCCGCATCGGGCTCCCTGCTCAGCAGGGAGTCTGCTTCTCCCTCTGACCCTCCCCCCCATTCTCTTTCTCTCAAATAAATAAATAAAAACCTTAAAAAAAAAAGAATAAAAGGATGGATGAATAAATGAATGCATACATATATACTAATACTAGAACTAACACTATGTGCCTCCTGATACGTTGAACTGTGAAGGATACATACTTGTGTGTTATTCTGCAAAAATACACAACCTAAATTTAATCTAATCACAAGAAATATCAGATAACCTCAAATTAAAGATCTACAAAAACTGTCCTTGCTTCAAAAATGTCAAGGTCAAGAAAATCAAAGAAAAGCTATGAAACTGTTGTAATTCAAAGGAGACTAAAAAGAGACTATTAAAAACAATGCATGATTCTGGATTAGATCCTGAACTGGGAAAAAAAAAAAATAGCTATAGAGGACATTATTGGGACAACTGACAAAACTAGAACATGGATTATGGATTAGATAACAGAATCCTATCAACATTAAACTTCCTGATTTTGATAATTTTCCTTAAGATTGCAAAAGAGAATGTTCTTATTCTTTTTTTTTTTTTTTTAAGATTTTATTTATTTATTTGAGAGAGAGAGAATGAGAGACAGAGAGCATGAGAGGGAGGAGGGTCAGAGGGAGAAGTAGACTCCCTGCCAAGCAGGGAGCCCAATGCGGGACTCGATCCCGGGACTCCAGGATCATGACCTGAGCCGAAGGCAGTCGCTTAACCAACTGAGCCACCCAGGCGCCCCGAGAATGTTCTTATTCTTAAGAAATTCACACAGAAGTATTTAGGGACATAGGGACATGATGTTTCCAACTTATTCTCAAATGATTCAAGAAAAAACTATGCATAGCAAAGTAGATAAAATATGATAAAGCAAATGGGGCAAAATGTACATAATTATTGAATGTAGGTAAAGGGTATATGAGAGTTTCTTGCATTCTAGCAAATCTTCTATAGGTTTGAAATTACATCAAAATAAAATATTGAACAAGTGAAATTTTTAATTCCACAACCATTTTGTTTGGGTCTATAATACAGGTAGAGACCATTTCAGAGTATCTTTTGACTAATATAAAGAAATATCTAGTTCCACAGGTTTTATGGGAGAGGGAGATTAATCAAGATCATCCCCTATTAAAATACCTCAATGGAAAATTAAATTAAGACTATAATTTTGAGGTGGCTGAGTTGGTTAATCGTCTGCCTTCAGCTCAGGTCATGATCCTGGGGTCCTGGGATCAAGCCCAGAACAGCGTGTCGGGCTCCCTGCTCACCTGGTAGTCTGCTTCTCCCTCTCCTTCTGCCCCTCCCCACCCCGATTAGTGTGCTCTTTCTCCCTCTCTTGGACCCCCCATCTCCCCCCTTTCTCTCACAAATAAAAAACCAAAATGTTAAAAAGACTAAATAATTTTGAGAAAAGCTGCACAGGAGGAGAACTTGAGCCCTGTAATCAACATTGTGAGACTCAATGTTAAATTAGAAAATTCTTTTATACACTAAATAGGTAAGGTAAAAATAATTATCATAGTTTCTAAACTCATCAACTCAATTCTTTTGAGGAAGTACCACAAACCTTCTTACCATAAACTTCCTTATTTAAGGAATATGGAATTGGAAAATACTAAATAACAGAGAAAAAGATTCAAGAGAAATCAGAAAGCAAAAGAACTATAGACCGAGGCAGTGACAGCCTCTAAGAATAGCTAAAGGAGAAGACTCATCTCTCTCACAGCTGCTAAAGTTTGAGTCAAGTGCTTCAATTATCTCATCATTATGAAAGCCTAAGATTATTTATGTTAGTTATTTCTCCAAGTTTTATCTTTTATCTGAATTTAAGACAATAACTTGCCACTCTACATTTTCTGAATTTCTCAAAATATATATTATGAATTCATGAATTTTTAAGAAAATATTCACAGGATTTATAGTTTCTTGAAATTAGAAACAATGACAGTAGTACCACTGAATTACCACATTCACTATAAATCCTTCTGTAAAAATTGGCTGTGGATTGAAGTGTCAGTACAAGATCATTTCTACCTCAAATTTCAATTAACTACTTTAAAATTTTCACAATAATAATATGTAATATGTAAAGCACAGCTTTAGGAACCATTCTGGTTGCTAAGTCAAAAGAAACATGTGAATTCTCTAAATAAATATGCAAGTACTTACATCTGCATAGATATTTCAAATTGTAATTGAGCACCTACCATATATCAGGCACTGTATTAAGATTATAGGAACAAAAAGAGCACTGGGTGTTATACACAACTGATCAATCATTGAACACTACATCTGAAACTAATGATGTACTATATGTTGGCTAACTGAATTAAAAAAAAAAAAAGAACAGGGCAAACACTGTCCCTATCCTCTTGGAACTGCCTATTGATCAGGAAATTAGGAAGGGGAAAGTATACAAGGTGTTAGAGAGGTATGTAGTAAGAGGATTTTTACCAAGTCTAAGGCTTAAAGATAGAGCCAACTTCTGAGATTCTCTTGATCTTGAGATTCTATTATTATAGTCAATTCTACTATCATGCGACATGCATTCCTAAAAATCACCACACTATACAAAATTGCACAATAAAACTACAGAGCTTATGGGGAAGATGGGGTTGGGAGCCACACAAAGGAACTGCAACAATGACACATAAGAAAGATAAGAAGCTAATACAAACTGTAGACCATTTTATACATGTTAAATGGTTAAGAAACACCAATGTGCTAAAATAAATATGGCAGGTTAGTCTGAAAAAACCTTTAAGTTTGCCTGTGGAAGTGGGCATCAGAAGGGTTGCAGCTTCTGCTTTTTCGTGAAGTAGTGGAAGGAGGGTTACCTGAAATCTAAGAGAGCCGCAGTACCCTGGGTGGATGCACGTGGCTCATAACTCAGTGGAGAACTGAGGCAGCTGCTAGCTGGCTGACATGTATACTTTGAGTATTTCCTATGCGATATAGTTTAAGTGGATACAGTTTTCTGTGTTCATCTAGTGTTTCTCAGATGAATGGCATAAGCAAACACAAAGTTCACGCAATGCTCAAGTTGTTCCTTAATATCAAGCACGTGGTACAAGCCCTGCTTTTGAAAACAAGCATGATAACAGAACCAACTGTATTTTGTCTCCCCTTCCATACACAACTGACCACTGAATAACCACACAGGTCCACTTATACATAGGGTTTTTTGTTTTAATATAAATACAGTACAATACTGTAAATGTATTTTCTCTTCCTTGTGATTTTCTTAACATTTTATCTTATTTTTTATTGTAAGAAAACAGTATATAACACATACACAAAATATGTTATCGGTAAGGCTTCTGGTCAACAGTAGGCTATTACTAGGTAAGTTTTGGAGGAGTCAAAAATTATACGTGGATTTTTGACTACACAGGGGTCGGTGCCCCTAACCTCTGCATTGTTCAAGGGTCAACTGTAAAAAGGAGGTAAAAATCTACAGGAGACGTTACCACTGGAAAGCAGAATAGCAGCAAAGGAGAAGTGGCTCTATTTTTTTTTTTTAACTGAAGTATAATTAACACACAGTGTTATATTAGTTTCAGGTGTGCAATATCTCAACAATTCTATACATTATTCAGTGCTCATCATAGTAAGTGTACTCTTAATCTCCTTTATCTATTTCACGAATCCCCCCACCCCTCTCCACAACTGTTCTCTGTATTTGAGAGTCTGGTTTTTGTCTCTCTCTTTTTTGTTCGTTTCTTAAATTCCACATATAAGTGCAATTGTAAGGTATTAATCTTTCTCTGACTTTTTTAACTTGGCGTGATACCCTCTAGGTCCACCCATGTTGTTGCACATGGCAATTTTCATTCTTTCTTATGATTGAGTAATATTCCTTTTTATATATATATACCACTTCTTTATCCATTCATCTATCAGTGGATACTTGGGTTGCTTCCAAATCTTGGCTATCGTAAATAATGCTGTAATAAACATAGAATTGCATATATCTTTTCAAATTAGTATTTTCATTTTCTTTATGTAGATACTCAGTAGTGAATTACTGAATCATATGTATTTCTATTTTTAATTTTTTGAGGAACCTCCATACTGTTTTCTGCACTGGCTGCCCCAATTTGCATTCCCACGAACAGTGCACAAGGGTTCCCTTTTCTCCCCATCCTCGCCAACACTCATTATTTCTTATGTTTTTGAGTCTAGCCATTCTGACAGGTATAAGGTGATAATCTAATTGCGGTTTTAGTTTGCATTTCCCTGATGACTGGTGGTGTTGAGCATCTTTTCATGTGTCTTTCAGTCAGCGGCATTTCTTCTTTGGAAAAATGTCTATTCATGCCCAATGCCCATTTTTAATAGGATTATTTGTGGGTTAAAAAAAGGATTATTTGTGGGTTTGGGGGTTGAGTTGTATAAGTTCTTTACACATTTTGGATATTAACCCCTTATTGGATATATATATCCTATATATACATAAATATATATATGGATACTGGAGATATATATATGTATCATTTGCAAAATTTTATCTTCTCCCATTCAGTAGGTTGCCTTGTCATTTTAATGGTTTCTTTGCTGTTGAAAAGATTTTTATTTTGGACTAGTCTCAATAGTTTATTTTTGCTTTTGTTTCCCTTGCCTGAGAAGACATATCTAGAAAGATGTTGCTAAGGCTGATGTCCAAAAGATTAGTGCCTGTGCTTTTTTTCCTAGGAGTTTTATGGCTTCAGCCGTCACACTTTGGTCTTTAATCCATTTTGAGTTTATTTTTGTGTTTGGTGTAAGAAAGTGGTCCAATTTCATTCTTTTGCATGTTGCTGTCCAGTTTTCCCAACACCCACCACCCGTCACATTTTGGTCTTTAATCCATTTTGAGTTTATTTTTGTGTTTGGTGTAAGAAAGTGGTCCAATTTCATTCTTTTGCATGTTGCTGTCCAGTTTTCCCACCACCACAGGAAAAGAGACTGTCTTTTCCCCATCATATATTCTTGTCTCCTTTGTTGCTATTTTCTTTTAGTCATTTTCTTTTTTAACAATAAAATCTATTGCGATTTTCATATGTAATTTTACAATGAGCATGCATACTCTGCTCCTTTTGAAAGCAGAAAACTTATACATATATATAAAACATATATATATATATAAGGCTTTATACAAATATGTATACAGAAAATCGATAAATAGCAAAAATAAAAGCCTTAACATTAACCCAAAGAATCTGAATTAGAGAACAGGGACCTAGAAAAGTCATCAGAGATCAACTTAAACAACTCTTTCACATCATCAGACAAGGCCAGAGCGAAGAGATTTGTCCATTATTACTTAGTTAACAACAAAACAGACAAACGAACAAAACCATGCATATCCCAATTCCCAGTTCAGGATTCTATAATCTCCTTAAATTAGAATTTTCCAAATTAGCCTTCCCAAGAACACAGTTGAAAATTTTAGACTTAAAGTGCGTAAGTGTGACATTAAGTCCAGTTATTGTAGTGTTAAAATTCTTTCTTTTTTAAAGTTTAAAAGAGGCTACCATTTTGTCATTAAACTGTCCTTTCAGATTTACTTCATCTAAGGGAAGTAAGCAGAGATGAAAAGGCAAAACTTGAGCTTTCTCAGTGTACAGTCTGTCATCACTTCCTATCTTAAGACATACCTTTTCTACACTGAAATTCTATTCTATATATCCCACATGCCTTTTTGTAATAGAAGACATGACATATGCTATAATTAACAAAGAGTTCTGGAGTTTTGTTACTAGAACAAGAAAGTACATACCTTCTTAGATCGATTTGTGAAAAGCTTTAAAAATAGGAGCCATTTCTATTAACTAGAAGAAGACATCTTTCAAAAATATAAAGTCTTTGTTTATACAAAGCTAACTAATTAATAACAAAACATCCCTTTCCCATCTCCTATCACTGGAGCACATCTGCTTCCCGATGAAACACTTCCTGTGGCAAAAACTACCTCCCTCCTAAGTGTAAAAGTCAAAGACACACCTGACACGTACACAACTGCTGCTTGTTGAAGAGACAAAGATATGTCCAAAAGGCCAAAGGGAGATTATTTTTATCAGACAAGTGTTGGAATCAATGATCTTTTAAAATAAGGAAGCATTTTAAAATAAAAACAAAAACAATGATGATTCCTAATGCTATTATTAAAGTCTTTTTAAAAAAAATTAAAAATAAAAACTCTGGTTTCCTCTAACCTCTCTGATCACACCTTCTCTATCTAGTCGAAATGTTGGGGAGTTTTTCAAAGCTGGGTCCTTAGCACCCCCTCTCACCATGCACATCATTCCCAGTTACCATATCATATCTCCAGTTCAGACCTTGTCTCCACTGAGCAACCTACTCATATACTCAATTTGACATTTTGTGATCTCAAAATCAAAATGTATAAAACCTAACCCATGGTCTTTTCTTTAAAATCTGGTCTCATTCCAGTGTTCCTTATCCTAATAAAGGGCACCATATCCATTCAGCTATTCAAGCCCCAAACTTCAGTCATCCCCCTCTTACCATTCAATATACAATCCATGAGTCTTGTTGATTTTCCCTCCTACGTATTAATCCACCTACTTCTTGCCTTTTCCCCTAAATTAACCTACTATCATTTCTCACCTGTATTACAACAGCCTCCAAAATTCATCTACCTACCTCTACTATGGCCCTATATAAACCATTATTCTCGCTATAGTCAAAAGAATCTTTTCAAAATACAAATTTATGGCATCCTGGTTAAAACCTTTCAGTGGTTTCCCACTACTCTTACAAAAAGCAACACAAAACAAGCCAAAATTCCTTAACATACCCTGGTCCCTACCTACCTACCCTTCAGCTTTCCTCTTTTTTTTTTTAAGATTTTATTTATTTGACAGAGAGACAGTGAGAGAGGGAACACAAGCAGGGGGAGGGGGAGAGGGAGAAGCAGGCTTCCCGCTGAGCAGGGAGCCCAATGCGGGGCTCAATCTCAGGACCCTGGGACCATGACCTGAGCCAAAGGCAGACGCTTAACAGACTGAGCCCCCCAGGTGCCCCCCTTCAGCTTCCCTCTTAAAAGACAAACTTAAATCCTTTCAGTCCTTCATACTAGCCACTTTCCTTCCCACCACACGGTTCTTGCGCACATTGCTCCCTCTATCTATGGAAGGATCTTTCTCCCCTCATCGCCTGCCTATGCATGCTTCTGATTGCAGTTCAAGTGTTACCTCTTGGAGGAGGCCTGTCCTGAACTCCCTCAGTCAGATCTCCCTATTATAGGCCTTCACAGCCTCTCATGCATCTACTACACCTGCATTTGTATTTGGACATTTCCTTGTGAGATTATTAATCAATGCCTGTTTTACCCACAAGGCTATAATCTCCATACGTTTTTATTATTCATAGAGATCCCCACTGCTTGGCAATGATGGGCACTCAATAAATATTAAATTAATAAAATCTGAGAAAAATCTAGAATTAAAGTACCTTAACTTCAGACTAATAGCACCTACTTAACATTATCTCTGATACCATGAAGATCACATCAAAATACATACTGTGGGGAGAGAGGGGCAGAGTAGGGAGAGAAAACAGTCCTATAATACACCGCAGGCAGTTGTTTTTCCTTGAACCAAAGTAGTTGTTTCTTCAAGGATATGGATAGCAAGAAGTATTAAAGGAGGAAAATAAGAATAATGCAAAATGGTAGGAGGACAAGAAAGAGGCATGAAATACTGATCTAATTGTTAAGAAATTTTTTTTCCAGAAATACAAACTTAGTTGATGCAGAAACTATTATCTTAAGTCACATGTATGTACGAGGCAATATAGGTTGTAAGTTACAAGGAAACAAAGAGTAGATCTCTCTCAGGCCACGTCAATCTAAGTAGAGAAGTGGTATATCAAGTACCTGTGTTAGCTGCTGAAAGAAAAGAAAAAATTTAAAGAAACAAAGAAAGGTGAAAGAATTTTCAAATAGTATTAAGTTTTATGAAGCATAATGCCATAAAATCATGTCCTCAGCTTTTCAGGACAGTACTGATTATTTAATTTTCATTCTTTTCAATATAAAGGACTCATACAGATTATAAACAAAAGTAATTTATTTTACTGTTGTAAGACTTTCCAGCAAATAAACTTTTAATCAGAAAAAAAGACAGAAAGGAGGATTTGTGGCATTTATTGTGGTCTTTAACATTCGCTTAATACGTGACCCGTGTTTATCCTATGAACCATACTTAAAGGGCATTACAGAGCTGTTAGGTGAAGTTAAAATGTAACGGAAGATTATCAGTCAATGTTTGTGAAGGACAATCAATAAGGATAATTACTACATGAATTTATATCATGGCAGAATAATCTGAAATTATTGGGATGGATTCCCTCAAAAGTGATCCAGATTTAAATCTATTTTTTCATTGCTTCCTGTTTGGCTACAGAAATCTGATCCTACTAAGGGTCTTTATTCCTTTAAAAAATAATTTCCCTGGTTCTCAAGTTGTGACTCAGTCTGACTGTGTCTATGTGCCTTCTGCCAGGGATCAGCTTCTCTGTGGGAACTGGAAATGTGTGCATACCCAAGAAGTGATGCAAGAGCTGAACTTTCCCCAAGGGCAATGCCAGCATCCTAAGACTTCAGACTTCTATACTTCTTCCTCTCCTGAACCACTCTCTAGGAGATGGAATGCAAAAGAAATAGTTGTGCAGCCTCAGAGAAGGAAGTACTGAAAATTATACATTCATTTGCCTATTTAGTCACACTTTCAAGGGAAAAGACTGTAGGCCTCTACATTCCTTCCCATTTTCATCCCCCGTTAGATTCATTTCTAGCTTTGGAAGCTAAATTTGTCCATTTATTGACTGACTGATTAAGCTAGGTAAATATGATCCATATATCTCTGAAGTACTGGATTTTTTATTAAAAGAAAATTTTAAATCCACTTCATTATAAATGTGTCATCTGTAACAGCTGTCCTAAACTTATCCCAGACTGACTCAGAAGAGACATAAAACTATGAAAAGCATTCTGTAAACACTTTTAATTGTAAAGTATTTTATATGTTTTTAAAATTTCTTCTTCCTTCATGCTTCTATTGCACTAATGCATTTTCCTTTGTCTTTTAGTTTCATGTATTTCTGACTTACAAGACTTTAATCTCCTCATTCTCAAGCTCCTTTGTATTCTCCAAGGTACCTAGCAGAGTACTCAGTAGGCTGTCATCAAATTTGCATTGCAATAAATTGAAGGAGTATAATAGGATACCAGACTTCTACAGTTGGTCAAGGAGAAGAAAAAAGAAACATAGCACAAAGTTACCTTAAAACTCTTGGGGCACTAGCTTTCAGCCCATTCCCCATCCTAACATCTATCTCCTCTGCCAAAAATTATTTAAAACCACTGTTGCCAGCAAGTTAGCTTAGGTGGTTTGAGTTTTTGTTTTATTTCCACCCATGTACTTTTTTCTCCCAATCTGTGTTATACAGTTAAGAAATGTGTGTGCGTTCGTCTTTCAATCAAGAGTTCTTTTTATAAGAATTTAATTCACATAAGTCTAACTTCTGAAACTAAGAAACTAGTCCCTCTTCTTTCCACAAAATGAAGCTTTCCTTCATCCAGGATGTGTAATGAGCCTTGACATTTTGCTGCAATTTATTCATTCATTTCTCATCTCATTAAGCTGATTGTTTTCATATTGTCTGCTATATGCCACAAACCGCCATAGGTCCCCAGTCTTAATGACTGTTTTTACATTTTATTTAAATGAAATATATAAATTAAAATGGTAACTGATATAATGGAGGCCTCTATGGATGAAGTGAAAGCACAGAGGATGGATTACCCAAGTCAGCTTGAGGAAGTCAAGAACATTTTGCAGAGAAGGTAATATTTCAACTGAGATTAGGCAGGTATTTACACTTAGTGAAGGTAAAGATGTAAACAGTAGAAAAGGAAATCTTATTTCAAATAATTTCTACTGAAATCAGCCCTATTCATAGCTTGGTTCTCAGATCTCTGGAAGTCCAAAAACTATTTGCCATGAGGCTGAGTCAAGATGAATACAAAAACTGGGCACCTGGGTGGCTCAGTAAGTTAAGTGTCTGCCTTCGGCTCAGGTCATGATCCCGGGGTCCTGGGATCGAGTCCCACATCGGGCTTCCCTTCCTCTACAAGGAGCCTGCTTCTCCCTCTCCCTCTGCCTGCCACTCTCCCTGCTTGTGCTCACTCTCTGTCAAATAAATAAATAAAATCTTAAAAAAAAAAAAAAAGATGAATACAAAAATAGAGAATAAGTGTTTAGAAACCTTCATAGAAATGTAATACAGCAATTTTATGTCTGTTGAATCTAATAAAAAAATACAGCTCATTTTTTATTTCATCTATCTAGTTATTAATTTTTATTGTATTTTGCTGAAGCATTGGTTCCCAACAGATTGAAAAATTTTAAAAACACACACAGATAGTCTGGGTAAGGCTGTTACTAAAATGCATCTAATTCTGACTATACCTCTCAAATTGTTCCCTATTTTAAGCTTCTTTTTGGATCTGCGGGGAACTCGGAGAGGCTTATCCTCTGACTTCAGGAAGAACTTTATGTATCAATTAGATGATCTATTTTAATTAAAGGGATCAAGCTAACAATTCAGCTATGCTGACCAAACTCCTTAAACATTTCAGTAGAGGGAGGAGCAGCTGGTTCACATTCTTTGGCACATGTTATCAAAAGTAGAAGCAACTAGATGGTGGTAGAATATTGTTCTACTTAATTTTTCTAATACTTGAAGCCATTAATCCTTGCCACTCTTTTGTGAAGTAGACCTTTGCACCTCTTTGGAATCATCTTTATTTAAAGCATACAAGTACATACAGAAATAAGACATGTTTGATTCAGATATAAACTCAAATAAGGACAGGTCTTTACTATCTAAAAACGTATGCTCTAAAATTGAAAACTCACAGTGAATGCCCATTCCTGCTATAAACAGGGATTCCCCCGCTCCCCAGGGGTTGAAACCCAAAGTTGAATATGCACAGGATCATGTACCAAAGACACGTAAACTCAGAAATAAAAACTCAAGTTAAGTCTTTCACCAAAATCATTAGATCATATAGTCTTTGTTCTTTACTTTGCAAAACAGTTCATTCTAGCTGATGATGGCTTCTCTTCTGTCAATCTTATCAGTAGCCACCTTCTTTTTAGATTTCAGTGAATCAGGATACCAATTTAATTTATAAAATATCTAAGGATTTGGGAGGATACAAATACACAAGGTAGCACTTAATGAACATATTTAGGTAATCTCAGAAGTATGAAACCACACACATATTTAAGATACTACTATTTAGGGCTTCATATATTTTGTTACCTCTTTTCCTCTAATTATTCAGAATATTATTTTGGTTTTACAAAGTTCTGGATGTTTATAAGTACCTTCAATTCTTTTGGTACCTATTTTTAGTTATTAGAAAATATAGATGCACACATAGGAAAGCCAAGTAGTTAGTCTATAGTGAGATGAAAAATAAAAGAAACATAAGCTAGACTCACTTCTTTGCTATCTGTCCATCAAAGAATAGGAAATACAGGGACGCCTGGGTAGCTTGTTTAAGCATCTGCCTTCAGCTCAGGTCATGATCCCGGGGTCCCGGGATCAAGTCCTGCATCGGGCCCCTTGCTCAGCGGGAACCTGCTTCTCCCTCTGCCTGCCGCTCCCCCTGCTTGTTCTCTCTCTCTCTCTCCCTCTCTGACAAATAAATAAATAAAAATCCTTAAAAAAAAAAAAAGAATAGGAAATACAGTCTGTAGCAAGTTTTCTCAAATTCATTTAGGTGTAATCATTTTTTGTGCTTGTTAGGGTGTGTTCTGGGGGAGAACTGTCCTGTGACCTGAATGATGTTTAGAAGCATCCCTGGCCTCTATCCACTAGATACCAGAAACACACCCTTCACCTCCCTAGTCATGACCATCAAAAATGCTTCCATACACTGCCCCCAGTTGAGAACCACTGTTCAGTAATACAAAATAATAGTTTCAAACTTTTTTTTTCAACACATACCATCAGTTAAAAAAAATCTGAGCATACATCTCTATATATTTATTTATAAGTTACATACATGGACTTGTACTAATGTTATATACATTGTAAAAAATAAATAAATTTAAACAGGATGAGATAAAAAATATATTAATAGAAGTGCTAATAAATTATAACCTGAACCCCAGAGGATTATCTTCTGTACCTCCAGGGACGTACATACCACACTTGAGACAATCGGTATAAATTATTTTCACAGGTAGGAGAATTGTTTCTTTTACTGGCTTAGTTACTGATTATGACATATTCATGCCATTTATAAACTGAATATAACTCTAATATACAGTATAAAGGGATATTTTGATCTTTGTTGAAAAATGGAAATTCTAAAGGTTCTAAGAAAATGTATTAATTAAATTCTTGATATTGTGAAGAAGCATGACCTTGAGACCAAAGATTGAGGATGAATTCTCTGGTTGACTATGATCTTTCCTTCTCGTTTCTGGCTCAAAAAATGACAGATGCCAGTATTCATACCATTTTCCACAAAGTTCCACAACGCTTATTTTCAAACTAACTCCACTACTAGACCAGCAATTAGTTATTTTATCCTCACATGACAATCAATTCTTATTACAAGTATTTTGGGTATATATACCTGGAATTGAGCCCCATGTAGGGCTGGATGACAATAATTGCCACGGTTATTTGCCTTTATCTTAGATGCTTCTACGTGCCATATGGGTCTTAATTTTATAATGGGTGCCAATGAATGTGGCGCCACATTATTAAGCAAACTTAGTATTCCCATCTAGGAAACACTGAATGAAAACAAAAGAAACAGCTAAGGGATAGCACTCAATTTTGGCGGGGGGTAAAAATTTGAGAAATTAGGTACTTTTCATGACACCTGTAGTTCTTCATCCAAGAACAACACAATCTAGTTCACATTTAGGCTAATATATATTTATTAGTATTTATAAATTATATATTATAAATATATAAATATAATATATAATTATATATTTATAAATACTAAGTATAATTTACCTATTAAATAGTAATACTCAGTCTATAAATGTTTGAATTAAAAATAGAATCAGAAAGTAAGTTAAAGGATTTTACTATTGTTAGGTTTTATTTAAACATGCTTTGTGGTAGGAAATATTTTAAATAATGTGTGAAGTCAAATTACTTTAGTGGTAGACTTTTTGGTGACATAATTAATATTCTGCTAAAAATGAAACTGTCGTCATTCATTTCCTGCCATGACCAAGTAAGTGATACTGAGTTTGCCATCCTGCTGTAAACAACTAGAAAACCAGACAAAACATTTGACACAAGTTTTCACATATTAGAAAACAGGAAGCACAGGACTACGATCCCTAGTAGAAGGAAATCATATCAGATAAACCTGGATTTCAAGCTAGAGACACTTTCTGAATACTGGCATATGGAGAGGAACACAAGCAGAACACAATGGTCTCAGTGAGTATGAGGAGACAGAAGTGGAAGTTCAGGGAGACCGAGGCTGATGGAATTTGCAGGGTAAAGTACTAGAGAAAAGGAAATTACACAAAGAGATCCAGAAATCTGCATGGGGATCTGAGTTACTGGTTGCATAATTAGGCTGCATGTGTGTAGGATTAAACTTCATGACTACTAGCAAAGACAGCTGCTAAACAGCTATAAGCTGGAAAATTTTTACAGCTCACTCAGGACTGGAGGATATTTGAAATCCCTCAAACAAAAGAAGACACCTTGTTTAATATCCAAAACATTTGTACATATCTTCAAAAGGTAACACATTGGTAGTAGAATTAAATTAGCCCAAGAAAAAAGGGTATTTTAGGGCGCCTGGGTGGCTCAGTTGGTTAAGCGACTGCCTTCGGCTCAGGTCATGATCCTGGAGTCCCGGGATAGAGTCCCACATCGGGCTCCTGGCTCAGTAGGGAGCCTGCTTCTCCCTCTGACCCTCTCCCCTCTCATGCTGTTTCTCTCTCTCTCTCTCTCAAATAAATAAAATCTTAAAAAAAATTTTTTTAAGGTTATTTTATTTTTTTAATTATTTTTTAAAGATTTTTATTTATTTTTTTGGTCAGAGACAGAGAGCGCACAAGCAGGGGGAGTGGCAGGCAGTGGGAGAGGGAGAAGCAGGCTCCTCGCTGAGCAGGGAGCCCAATGCGGGGCTTGATCCCAGGATTCTGGGATCACGACCTGGCCAAAGGCAGCCACTTAACCAACTGAGCCACCCAGGTGTCCCGATAAAAGGCTATTTTAGACCCACCCATATACAGCTTGAAAATCAAGCCTCAAAATTGACAGCTGATTCTCAAGAAATGTGAACTCAGTCATAATTAAAGACAACAAAAAGCAAAAATTCAACAATGTAAAATTCACAATGTCCAATATCCATTCAAAAATGACTACCCATAATATGAAGTAGGAAAATGTGAAACAAAACAGGAAAATTAATCAGTAGATAATATGCCAGAAATGAAAGAGACGATAAACTGAGCAGCCAAAGACTACAAAAAGTTATTATAAATGCTTAAGGACTTAAAGGGAGATAGGATAACAAAGAGAAATGGAAGATAGTTTTTAAAGAACCAAATGGAATTTATGGAACTGAAAAATACAATATCTGAAAATTTTATGTAATGGTCAGAAGAGCAGATTATATTTCATAAAAAAAAAAATCAGTGAACATGGAGACAGAGCAATTCAAAATATAAAAATTAAAAAACAGGAGTTGGGAAGGGAGACTGAAAATAATGACCAGTAGTCTGTGGAACCATATCAAGCAATTCCTGAAGGAGAGAAAAAAAGAGGGAACAGAAATAAAGTTGAAGAAATAGGCTGAAATTTTTTTAAATTTTAACTTAAATTAAAATTAACTTAAAAAAAAAATCCACAAAACCATCAACAAATCCCAAGTAGGATAAAACCAAGGAAACCACACCAAGACACAAAATAATTTAACTGCTAAAAAATAGTTATGAAGAGAAAAATAATAAAGTCAGCCAGAGGGTTGGGGGACATAACAGGAAGAAGAACAAATATGAGAATGACTGTTGATTATTCATCAGAAAAAAATCAAACTTCAAGATGATGGAACAACATTTTTATGCAGAGAAAAAAAATCTGTTATACTAAATTCTATGTTTAGCAAAAAACCTATTTAAAAATGAAGGCAAGGGGCACTTGGGTGGCTCAGTCATTAAGCATCTGCCTTCGGCTCAGGTCATAATCCCAGGGTCCTGGGATAGAGCCCCATGTTGGGCTTCCTGCTCAGCCGGGAGCCTGCTTCTCCCTCTCCCGCTTACCCTGCTTGTGTTCTTTCTCGTTGTCTCTCTCTGTCAAATAAATAAATAAAATCTTAAAAAAAAAAAAAAAAAAGACATTTATGGAAAAAAACAGATGCTGAGTGAATTCACTGTCAATAGACCCCACTGGGGCCTAAAAGAAGCAGAGAAAAATAAAATTTGAACAGAAATCAATGGAATTGAGCACAGGAAAAAAATTGAAAAAAAAAAAATTAACAAAACCAAAACCTAGTCTTTTGAAAGGAGAAACAAAAGCAATAAGTCTCTATTCAGGATAACCAAAAGTGAGACAAAAGACACAAATTATTAATATCAGGAAAAAAAGAGAGAAGTCATAACTGCTGATCACATGAACATTACAAGGATAAATAAACTCTTTGCTCACAAAATGATAACAAATGAGACATTTCTTGAAAGACATAACTTCCCAAAACTGACACTAAATACAATAGATCATCTTAACAGTCTATGACATAAAGGAAATTGAATAATTAAGAATCTCCCAAAAAAAACAGAAAACCAGGCCCAGATGGTTTCAATGTTGAATTCTACCAAACATACAAGGAACAAGTAATGCTAATTCTCCATAATCTCTTTAATAAAACAGAGGCAGAGAAACCACCTTCTAACTTAGTTGACCAAGCCAGCATTACATCAATTCCAAAATCAGAGACATTACCAGAATGAAAAAACATGTCTTGTAAAAATAGACAATAAAAATCCTCAATAAAATATTAGCAAGTCAAATCCAGCAATGTATAAAAACTGTACACCATAAGCAAATGGGATTCCAGACATGCATAATTAGTTCAACATCTGAAAATTACCTAAACCTACCATACAAACAGGACAGAGAAGAAAAATCATACAATCATATCATCTGAGGACAAAAAGAAAAAAAATTTGAAAAAAATATCCAATACTCATTCATGAATTAAAAAACAAACCCCCAGCAAATTTATTCAACTTCAGAAAGAAAATCTACAAAAAAACTTACAGCTAACATCCTATCTAATTTGAAAAACTGACACTTTCTCCCTAAGATGGGAAATAAGGCAAGAATATGCTTTCTCTCCATTCCTATTCAACATCCTACTATAAGTTTTAACAAGTGCACTAAGACAAAATAAATAAAAGTCATCTAGACTAGAAAGACAGAAATAAAACTGCCTTTATTTACAGATGACATGAATGTCTGTGGAGAAAAATGCAGAATCCACAAAATATTGGAACCAATAAGCAGGTATAGCAAGGTCACAGGATACAAAGTTAAAACAAAAGTCAATCATTTCCCCTTATATCAACAATGAACAACTGAAATTGCAAATTTCTTTAAAAATACTGTTTACAATAGCATCTCTCCTAGACCTAAAAAAGAAAAGAAATACTTAGGTATAAATCTAACAAAATATGTACAGGCTCTGTATGTAAAAACTACAAAATACAAATGAAAGAAATCAAAGATCTAAATAAATGAAAAGATATTCCCTATTAATGAATTGGAAGACTCATTATTAGAAAAGTGTTAATTCTCCAAACTTGATCTATATATTCAATCCAATTACAGTAAAATTCCTAGCAAGTAACTTTTTGGATACCAACAAACTATTTCAAAAGTTTGTATGAAATGGAAAAAAGATTAAGAATATCCAACATAATACTGAAAAAAGAACAAAGACAGAGGGTCACACTACCAGATCTTAATACTTATTATAAAGCTACAGAAATCAAGACAGCATGTTACCGGCAAAAGAATAGACAAATATATCAATAGAACAGAACAGAGAGCCTGGAAACAGACCCATGCATATATAGTTAAATGACTTCTGATAAAAGCCAAAAAGGCAATTCAGTGGAGAAAGTACAGTCTTTCAACAAATGGTGTTAGAACACTGGATGTCTACATGTAAAACAATGAACTTAGACACAGGTCTAACATCTTTCATCAAAATTAGCTAAAAATGCAAATGCAAAACTATAAAACTTCTACAAGAAAACATAAAATTCTACATGACCAGTTTCGATTAAAAAAAAAAAACCATTAAGTAGGACTTCATTAAAAACTGCTTTGCAAATGGACACTGCTAACAAAAAAAGAGAAACCAGAAACTTTGGAGATAATATTTATAGAACAGTTACCTGATAAAAAGACTTGTACTCAAAATACACAAACAACCTTTAAGACCCAACAGTAAGAAAATAACCCAATTAAATGGGCAAAGGATCTGAAGAGACATTTCACCAAAGAAAATATACAAATAGTAAATATGCATATGAAAAGATGATCATCTTCAATTGAAGAAATTCAAATGAAAACAACAATAAGATATCACTACACACCTATCAGAATAATTAAAATCCAAAAAACTGATAATACCAATTGCTGATGAGGATGCAGAGCAACAAGAACTCTCATTCATTGCTGGTAAGAACGCAAAATTGTACAGATGCTGTGAAATACACTTAGGCAATTTCTTACAAATCTTACAAAAAACACACATACACACACACACACACACACATATAATCTTATACAGTCGCACAACCCAGCAATCTTGCCCCTAGGTCTTTACAAAATTATTTAAAAACTTATGTCCATACCAGGGCGCCTGGGTGGCTCAGTCGTTAAGCATCTGCCTTTGGCTCAGGTCATGATCCCAGGGCCCTCATGATCCCAGGGCCCTGGGATCGAGCCCCGCATTGGGCTCCCTGCTCGGCGGGAAGCCTGCTTCTCCCTCTCCCACTCCCCCTGCTTGTGTTCCCGCTCTTGCTGTGTCTCTCTCTGTCAAATAAATAAAATCTTAAAAAATAAAAAAAATAAAAAAACTTATGTCCATACAAAAACCTGCACAGGAATGTTCTTAGCAGCCTTATGTATAATCACCAAAAACTAGAAACAACCAAAAGTCCTTCAATAGATAGTGGCTATTCAACAAAAGAAAGGGATGAGCTATAAAGCCAAAGACATGAATTTTAAATGTACATTAAGTTAAAAAAAAGTACATTAAGTGCACAAAACCAGTTTGAGAATTCTATATAATCTATGATTTCAACTGTATGACATTCTGGAAAACAAAACTATAGTGATGGTAAACAGATCAATAGCTGCCCAAATATTGAGACAATAGGAATGTTAAATAGCTGAAGTACAGAAAAAATTTTTTAAGTGGTACTCTCCTGTATAATACTGTAATGGTCAATACATGACACTATACATGTGTCAAAACCCATAGAAGTATATAGCATAAATGAGCACATCTTAAAGGACACATATTAAAAATAAAACATTTAGGGGGCACTTGGGTGGCTCAGTCATTAAGCATCTGCTTTCGGCTCAGGTCATGATCCCAGGGTCTTGGGATCGAGCCCCGCATCGGGCTCCCTGCTCAGCAGGAAGCCTGCTTCTCCCTCTCCCACTCCCCCTGCTTGTGTTCTCTCTCTTGCTGTCTCTCTCTGTCAAATAAATAAATAAAATCTTTAAAATAAATAAATAAATATACCGTTTAGGCAGTTGGGGGATCCCAGGATTAAATGCAGAATGTAATAAAACAATCTATCTCTAACATGAATGTGTGAAACAATCTCACTAAAGCAAGTTGGGGAAGGGACAGATGTTACCCTAAGTAACTCTGGAAATTAGTGAAGTCTGTAACACTAAAAGAAATTACATATATACAACATACTTTAGCAGATAAAGCTGCTTCCCACAGGGAGCTCTATTAACAATTCTGAGATCTCTATACATGTATATTGGAATTGAACAAGTAAACGGCCATCAGATTGTGGGAGCAAGGTTTCTCAGGGTTGGAGTGGGAGTTTACAGATAAGCCATGGAAGGAAGGTAGAATGATCTATGCGGTAATAAAGGAGTTGGAGACATCAGCATGAACTCATGTTTCTCGTGAGTTTATGTAGATACAGACAGTTATATTTGAAATATTTACTAATATGTGTATATACAAAGGTTAGTATACAAGCATCTGTCCACTGAAAGGGCCTAGAAGCAACAGTGCCCCAGTATAAATAAGCACACACCGTGCCCAAATCTTGAGTTCTAAGACAATTCTCCAATAAAAGGAATGGGGCTCTTTGGAGAAATGGCTAATCTAGGACAGGGGTAGGAAATATATTAGATGGGTCTGGAGCATCTTGTAGTGCCAGAAAGTAAAGAAAGTGCTCAAACAAAAGCACAATGATGAGGTATGTCAAAAGGACAAGAAGCAAACTGAAAGCGCTCTCCATGGCTAAAGTTAGAAAAATGTGAAGAACAGAAAATATAAAGTACTACTGAATTATAACCCAAGTATTAAATAAATATCCATGAATTTATAGTGATAAAAATAAATGAGGGGGGATGGACAAGTAGGAAATAACAAATCTCCTATGCACAACAATTTCAAATAATTTATGTAGATGTTCCATCTTCAAGGAGGTAGACATAACTCCATCATTCCTTAAGTGTACTGATCAGTGGACTTCCTTCCAACAGTATAGGAAATAAAGAAAAAAAGTAATTACAGTGAAGAAACTTAAAAACTACCTCAGTCAAGTGATCAAGGTCAACACCAAAAGTGTTACAACATTTTCTTAAACCTAAGACCTGAAATAGTAACAGTACTAGATGAAAACATAGCAATAGAACTTCTTGACATTGTTCAGGATAATGGTTTGGGGGACATGACCTCAAAAGCACAGGCAACAAAAGCAAAAATATTGACAAACGGGATTACAGCAAACTAAAAAGCTTCCACACAGCAAAGAAATAACAGAGTGAAAAGGCAGCCTATAAATGGGATAAAATATTTGCTTACCATATCTGCTGAAGTGTTAATATCCAAAATGCATAAGGGTCTCCAACAACTCATAGCAAAAAAACAAATAAGCTGATATTAAAAAATGGGCAAAGGCCCTGAATACACATTTCTCAAAAGAAGACATACAAAAGGCTAAGATATATAAACCGGTGTTCAACATCACTAATCATCAGGGAAATGCAAATCAAAACCACAATGGGGGTATCACCTACACCTGTTAAAAAGGCGATTATCAAAAAGATAAGAGATAACAAGTGTTGGTGAGGATGTAGAAAAAAGGGAACCCTCGTGCACAGATGGTGGGCATGTAAATTAGTACAACCACGTGGAAAATAGAATGGAGGTTCCTCAAAAAATGAAAAATAGAACTACCATATGATCCAGCAATCTCACCTCTGGGTATATATCAAAAGGAAATGAAATCTGGATCATGAAGAGACATCTGCACCCCCATGTTCTCTTTAGCATTATTCATAATAGCCAAGATATGGAAACAACCTAAATGTCAATGATAAATGGATAAAAAAAAATCTCTCTCACACATACACACACACACACTCACACATACACACATACACAGGAATATTACCCAGCCTTAAAAGAGAATGAAATCCTGTCATTTGCAACATGGACAAACCTGGAAGTCATTATGTAAAAAAAAATAAGACACAGAAAGTCAAATACTGAATGATCTCTCTTATATGTGGAATCTAAAATGGTCAAATTCATAGAAACACAGACTGGAACGGTGGTTGCCCAGGATCAAGGATTGGGGGAAGTGAGATACTTGTCAATAAGTGCAAAGGTTCAGTTATATAAGATGAATAAGCTCTGGAGATCAACTATACAGTACAGTAACTATGGTTAATAACACTGTTCTCTGGGACGCCTGGCTGGCTCAGTCAGAAAAGCATGCAACTCCTGATGTCAGGGTTGTGGGCTCAAGGTCCACACTGGGTATAGAGATTACTAAAAAAAATAAACTTAAAAAAATACTGTTTTCTATACTTGAAATTTGCTAAAAAGGTAGATCTTCTATATTCTCAACACACACACACACACACACACACACACACACACACACACACCCCCAAAGGTTAACTGTGCGAGGTGGTGGATATGTTAATTAGTTTGGCTTCACAATGTATACTATATCAAAACACCAAGTTGTTTCCGGCTGGGTGGTTCAGCCCCCACGAACCACTCCACTGTGGCCCACCAAAGCTGGCTGGCACACCCAACCCAAACAAAGGATATCCCTTGATTGCCTGGCTCCAGTGGCCAAGGCAAATTGAGTTTCTGGGCCCTACTGGTCTGAAAAAATTGGAGAGAAAGTTCTTGGCAGGCTACTATCCCCAAGGCACTTCAGACAGCAGTAAAATACACACTTAGCACTCCTGTACAAAAGGCCTATTTACTTAACTTAAAGCTTCAGGCTGAGGGGCAAGCTTAAGGTATACCACACACTTACAAGCTACAGAAGAAGTCTTTTCATGGAACACAGGCCAGCAGATACCATCTTTGAGCTCTCAGATGGCCTCCTCACAGACAGAAGCTTATATATTTGTTTAGAGCCCCAAATTTTTTAACTGTCACTAAGGAGACACCTCAAGATTATTTGGTCTAGAGGTCAGCACAGTCTATGACTGCAGTCCCAAAGAACTGTATGTATTTGCATACTTTAAAAGCTGCTGCCTAGAGGTCTAGTTTCTAATCAGCCTGAAACTAGGTGCTGAGATCCTTCCCTCTGGAACAAGTCTTGGCACATGCTCAATAACTGGGACCTATCAAGAAAAAAATCAGGCTGTTTATACAATCACAATGGCTCAAGAGACAACTAGGAGTTAGGACAAGATTAAATGATAAGGTTCATCTTCTACTCAAGGCCACTCATGCAAGACTGGGAGATGATTGTTTTTTGCCTACCACACAGAAAAAATACAGACTCAAACAAAATGAGGAGACAGAGGAATATGTCCCAAATGATAGAACAAGATAAAACCTCAGGGAAAAAAAACAAAATGTTAATGAAACTGAAATAAGTAATTTACCTGATAAAGAACTGTAAGTAACAAACAAAGATGCTCACTGAACTCGGGAGAAAAATGAATGAACACAGCAAGAACTTCAACAAAGAAACAGAAAACAAAATACCAAACAGAAGTCTCAGAACTGAAGAATAAAATAAACTAAAATATACGCTGGAGGAGTTCAACAGTAGATTAAATGAAGCAGAAGATAGAATCAGTGAGCTAGAAGACAGGGCAGTGGAACTCACCCAAAAAAAGCAGGTAAAAAAGAAGTGAAGATAGTTTAACAGACCTATGGGGTAACATTAAGTGGAACAGCATTGGTATTATAGGGATCCCAGAAACGGAAAAGAAAAAGGCAGAAAACTTATTTGAAGTAATAATGGGTAAAAACTTCCCTACTTGGGAAAGGAAACAGACATTAAGATCCTCAAAGCCCTTGGGGTGCCTGGGTGGCTCAGTTGGTTAGGTGTCTGCCTTCAGCTCAGGTTATGATCCCAGGGTCCTGGGATCGAGCCCTGCATTGGACTCCCTGCTCAGTGGGGAGTCTGCCTCTCCCCTCTCCTTCTGCCTCTCCCCCATCTCAAGCTTTCACTCTCTCTCTCTCTCAAATTAATAAAATCTTTTAAAAATATTTTTTAAAAAAGATCCTCAAAGCCCAGAAAGTTCTAAAAAAGATGAACCCAAAGAGACCCACACAAAGAAACACTGTAATAAAAATGTCAAAAGTTAAGGATAAAAAGAGAATCTTAAAAGTAGCAAGAGAAAAAGAACTTGTTCCATACAAGAAAATTCCCATAAGACTATCAGCAGACTTATTAGCAGAAAATTTGCAAGCCAGAAGAGAGTGGCATGATATATTCAAAGTGCTAAAAGGAAAAAAAAAAAAAAAAAAAATCCCACCAAGAATACTCTACCCGGCAAAGTTATCACTCAATTGAAGGAAAGATAAAGAGCTTTCCAGGCAAACAAAAGCTAAAGGAGTTCATCACACTAAACCAGACATACAAGAAACATTAAAAGGACTGCGTTCAGCTGAAAAGGCACTAACTGCTAACAAGAAAAAAATATGAAAATAAAAATCCCACTGATAAAGGTAAATATATAGTAAAGATAGATTAATCACTTATAAAGCTAGTATGAAAGTTAAAAAGGCAAAGTAGTAAAAACTATAGCTACAATAATTACTCAAGGGATATACAAAATAAGAAAATATAAAATGTGATAATCAAGAACATAAAACGTGTGGCACCTGGGTGGCTCAGTCGTTAAGCATCTGCCTTCGGCTCAGGTCATGATCCTTGGGTCCTGGGATCGAGCCCCACATCGGGCTCCCTGCTCCATGGGAAGCCTGCTTCTCCCTCTCCCACTCCCCCTGCTTGTGTTCCCTCTCTCGCTGTGTCTCTCTCTGTTAAATAAATAAATAAAATCTTAAAAAAAAAAAAAGAACATAAAACGTATGGGTGGGTAGGGAGTAAAAATGTAGTTTTAGAATGCCTTCAAACTTGGGGCGCCTGGGTGGCTCAGTTGGGTTAAGCGGCTGCCTTCAGCTCAGGTCATGATCCCAGGGTCCTGGGATCAAGCCCCACGTCAGGCTTCCTGCTCAGCGGAGAGCCTGCTTCTCCCTCTCCCTCTGCCTGCTGCTCTGCCTACTTGTGCTCTCTATCTCTCTGTCAAATAAATAAATAAAATCTTAAAAAAAAAAAAATGCCTTCAAACTTAACCTGCTATCAACTTAAAATATATTGTTACACAGTTGACCTTTGAAGAACACACGTTTGAACTGCACATTTATATATATATATACACACACACACACACAGAGTACAGTATTGTAAATGTATTTCCTCTTCTTTATGATTTTCTTAAAAACATATTATCTAGTTTACTTATTATAAGAATACGGTATATCATACATGTAATATACAAAATATGTATTAATCGACTGTTTATTTTATTGGTACAGCTTCCAGTCAATGGTATGCTATTAATATAGTTAAGTTCAAGGGGAGTCAAAAGTTATACGTGTCTTTCAACTGTACAGGGTTCTATACTTCAAAGCCCTGTGTTGTTCGAGGGTCAACTGTATACATACTGTATAAATTGTATATAAGCTGTTATATATGAACTTCACAGTAACCACAGGCAAAGACAAATGGTAGATACACAAAAGATAATAAAAGGAGAATGTAAGCATAACACTACATAAAGCCATCAAACCACAAAGGAAGAAACCAAGAGAAGGAGAAAGGAACAGAGAGAAACTAAAGAGACAAAAAAACAATTAAAATGGCAATAAGTACACACCTATGAATAATTACTTTAAATGTAAATGGGCTAAATTCCCTAATCAAAAGATAGAATGACTAAATGGATAAAAACAAGACCCATCTATACACTGTCTACAAGAGACTTAAAACATACAAGGATACACACAGACTGAAAGTGAGAGAATGATAGAAGATGTTTCATGGAAACGGAAACGGAATGAAATCAGGGTTACTCTACCAGCTATACTCATATCAGACAAAGTAGACTTTAATACAAAGACTGTAATAAAAATTAAAAAAAAAGATGGGCATTACATAAAGGGGTCAATCTAACAAAAAGATATAAATTTGTAGATATTTATGTACCAAATGCAGGAGGATGTAAATACATAAAGCAAATACTAACAGACCTAAAGGGAGAAATTTACAATACAGTAATAGTAGGAATTTTAATCCCCACTTACATCAATAGATCATCCAAATAGAAAATTAAAAAGGAAACATTGGGCAGATGAACTTAATAAATATATACAGAACATTCCATCCAAAAGCAGCAAAATACACATTCTTCTCAATTCTCCAGGACAGATCATTTGTTAGGCCACAAAACAAGTCTCAATAAATTTAAGAAGACTAAAATCATATTAAGCATTTTTTCTGACCACTGGTATGAAATCAAATATTATTTACATGAAAACTGGAAATATCACAAATATGTGAAGATTAAACAATATGCTACTAAATGACCAATGGGTCAATGACAAAAGTCAAACAAGAAATAAAAAAAAAAATACCTTGAGACCAATGAAAATGGAAATGAAGCATACCAAAATCTATGAGATGCAGCAAAAGTTCTAAGAGGCAAGTTCATAGCAATGCAGACCTACCTTAAGAAAAATCTCAAATAAACAATCTAACTTTAAACCTAAAGGAACTAGAAAAAGAAGAATAAACAAACCCCAAAATTAGCAGAAGAAAGGAAATAGTAATGATCAGAGTGAAAACAAATGAAACAGAGACTAAAAAGACAGTAGAAAAGACCAATGAAACTAAGAAGAGATTAACAAAATCGACAAACGTTTAGTTATACTCCCTAAGAAAAAAAGAGAGGGCACACAAAAAAATAAATTCAGAAATTCAAAAGGAGAAATTACAACTGATAACAAAGAAATGCAAAGAATCATTAAACCACTATGAAAAATTATAAGCCAAAACTGGACAGCCTAAAAGAAATGGATAAATTTCTAGAAACACAATCTTCCAAAACTGAATCCTGAGGAAATAGAAAATCTGAATAAATCGATTATTAAAAGGATATTGAATCTGTAATCAAAAAACTCCCAAGAAACAAAGGTCCAGAACTAGATAGTTTCACTGGTGGATTCTACCAAATATTTAAAGATTTAATACCTATCTTTCTAAAACACTTCTAAAAAGCTGAAGAGGAGGGGGGTGCTGGGTGGTGCAGTCAATTAAGCATCCAACTCTTGGTTTTGGCTCAGGTTGTGATCTCAGGGTTGTGACACGGGGGGCTCTGTGCTCAACACCAGTGTGCTTAAGACTCTCTCTCCCTCAGAACCATGAAAGACTCATAACTATAGGAAACTGAGGGTTACTGACCCTTGACATAATGTAATGAAAATGGCATTTTATCCATGTGTCTTTCTCCAAAAAAAATCCCTAAGCCCAGTTTAATCATGTGAAAAACAATATACAAATCCCAAGTAAGGCACCTGACCATTACTCCTTAAAACTCTTAGGGTCATCAAAAGCAAGGAAAGCCTGAAACACTGTCACAGTCAAGAGGCACCTAAGGTGATATGGTGACTAAATGTAATGGTGGTATCGTGGATAGGATCCTGGAACAGAAAAGGTACATTAGGTAAAAACTAAGGAAATATGAATAAAGTATGAACTTCAGTTAATAATAATGTATCAATACTAACTGGTTCATTAATTGTGACAAATGTGCATTAGTAATGTAAGATGTTAGTAATAGGAAAAAACAGATATGTAGTATAAGGGAACTCTGTGGTATCTCTGCAATTCTATAAATCTAAAACTACTGTATTATTAAAAGATTTTTTAAAGAAATCATAAAAACATCAGTAATACAAAAAGGTTCTTTGAAGAAATTAATAATATTTTAAAGCCTCTATGCAGATAATCAAGAAAAAAGATACAAATTACCAATATCACAAATGAAATGGGGACACCACTACAGTCTACACACTAAAAAAATAAGGAAATATTATGAATAACACTATGTCATTAAATCGAACAACTTAAAAGGGAATGTGTATCTGTTTCTTATCTGATATGAAAGTTGGCCAGCAGAATTAAATTTCAGTGGTTTCTTTTCTCCAGTTTCAATTGGTATCTTTGATTAGGAGCTATGGTTATTTGTAACAGAGTAAACCATACTTCTTTTTTTTTAAAGTCCCTGTTCAGGATTACTTTAACATTTTTCTGTGTACAAACATTTTAGATACTTCTAGCTGTAAAACTAATTAAAAGTTGTGGTTAGGGTAGCAATGGTGCCCTCTTTTCCTCTTCTTCCAATGTCATGCTTTTGGTACCAGATAATTTTGCAAGAGTGAAAAAAGGAAAGATTTATAAAATTAACAATGTGTTGTCTTTCTTGTTGAGCATTACTGCTACTTGGCTCAACTCAGACTTTATATGCTCTATGAAAGAAGCTAAATACCATTAAGATAACTCAGACCTTTTCAGTAAAATATATGGCCTTTATGTGACTGGTTATAAACACATGGAAAAACTAAAAAAAAAAGAGAGAGAGAGAGAGAGAGAGAGAGAGAAAGAAATGCATAGAAAAGCTTTTTATCTGGCACCTTATACACCTCAAAGCTACACATAATAGGATTTTACTGTAGGTAGAGCATCCAGATTAATAAATATTTCACAATCAGTCTGAAAAATTCAAGTGAATGGACACTCATTCTAGATGTGCTTTGAAGTTTTCTCTCTCCTTGTTACTTATAAAAATAAGCAATTTTGTAAATGCTGAATGCAAGACAGCATATTTGGCTTTCTTTTTTGTCCCCAGAAAATTGTGGTTATTGTCTGCGTCATACAAATAAGAGATTTTTACTTATCATCCACATTAGCTACTTTGTTGGTCTGTTTTTGTACCCAGTGATGTGGTCTCTGGTTGAAGTTGGTGTGACTAAGAGTGGCAAGAATAGATCATCAGTGACAGGAAGGGGGTTGTCTAAATACAATCCCACGTAAGACGTGGTAGCCATTATTATCAATTCTGTGTGCTGTGTTTTCAGAGTGACGAAACCACAGTAGAGTGCTGCCTATTTTGATAAAACCTGAGTTACCACTTTAGCAAGACTTATGCTCCAACATGGTCTACATTGGTTGCTCTCAATTTTCAATCTTAAAGCTCCTTTCTTCCTCCTTCCCTCACTCCCCCTCCTTTAATTTCTCTTCCCCCTCTGTCTCTTCTAGTTCTTTCTGTCCTCCTCAAGATTAAAGGGCAGTACTCTCCTATTTTTTATCCAGAAAGGAAAAAGAGTATTATAGAAAGAACACAGTGTTTAGAAGTGGACTGATCTGAGTGTGAATTTTGGCTTTTTCAAAGCAAAGTTACTTTGTTTTGAAGAGTCTCAGAAAGTGGTATGCTAGAGCTGGCTCATACTGCTGGAGAGCCAACTTTCCCCCAGTCCCATCCACTGACTCCATTTTTTGGCAGCTTGATGGGAGCATTTATACCACAGAAATGAGCAAATGCCCAAATCAAAGACTCTTTCTTTTTTTTTTTTTTTTAAACCCAAGCAGCCAGTTGTTAAACATTCACGAACACATCATGAGCTCAGTTTCCACATTTCTCAAACAGGACTAATAACATCAACCCTGCAAATTTGTTGTAAAAATTTCAAATAATTTAAGTAAAACATCTAGAAAAATGCCAGATACACAGAAGACACTTAGTATATGATAGATACCAATATTGTTACAGTATTACAAACAGAGTCTGGTTATATGAAACCTCTACAAGTCATGAGACCAATAATGTAAAAGTATATTAGGGCAGTTGAATTTCATTTTAGTAGGGTTGTTGGGTGCTTTAGAATTTATACACGGAAAAAATTAGCAGAGTATTCCATATAATAGCCGACATAATTATTAATGAGAACAATTTACATTTTTTCCTATTTTCCATGTTCCCTTTTAATTATGATCTCCACTAATCATCATATAAATACAACTTCTTGGGTAGTGATGTGGAAGGATTCAGAAAACCACAAGACCTGTGAGGAAGTACTATGAAGGGTAAAGTCATAAAGAGAGGCAATTCAGTAACTATAATTAAGCATCTAAAGAACTCTTAGGTGACCACCTTTTCACCATTTCTTCTGACAGCTGAACCAGTATTTTGGCTTCCACTGGAAAAAGAGAAATTTAGATTGGCTATGGCAAAGCAATCTCAAAAATTAGCCTTATGTTCCAGAGCTTTTTCCTCTCTCATTGAAAGTATATGAAAACTGTGTGTGTGTGTGTGTGTGTGTGTGTGTGAGAGAGAGAGAGAGAGAGAGAGAGAGAGAGAGAGAGATTATCCTAAATGAGGAGGGCAAGAGAAGAGTATGACCAATAATCTTGGACTGTAACCTCTACTTCTGGGACTTGTGTTTGAGGCTTTCACAGATTCATTTTACTGAAGCCTTCAGAAATTTGAGCAAAATCGTTTGCCTATAATTTATGCATAATAAAATGACTTGCAATAAGGCCTCCAAAGTGTCTCAGAGTAAAAAATGTTTATGAATCTGTTTAGAAAGATGCCATTTTCTCTCCCTTTGCTAAATAATGATTTTTTTTTTTTAAGATTTTATTTATTTATTTGTCAGAGAGAGAGGGAGAGAGGGACAGAGAGCAAGCACAAGCAGAGGGGAGCAGCAGGCAGAAGAAGCAGGCTTCCTGCGTAGCAAAGAGCCCGATTTGGGACTCGATCCCAGTACCCTGGGATCATGACCTGAGCCAAAGTCAGATGCTTAACCGACTGAGCCACTCAGGCGACCCTAAATAATGATTTCAAAGGTATTTTATTTTAGCTCTTATAAAGAGATATGAGGTCTTCATTTCTGATTATCACTGCATTGCAAACATCACACACGTAAAATAAATTAAGATAATTTGTTATTTTTACATTCTTTAAGTAGTCAGTACCCACATTTCCCACTCAGTCCTGTATGTCCTCTGATGTTGATTTAAAACTTGTATTAGAGTTAAATTTTTTTTATTATAATCTAATGTCTAAATGTTTGCCCTAGTGTGTTAAGCCCTCAAATTCCTTTCTTACCATTGACATGAGTCTTAAGATCACTTATGCTCTTGGGGCGCCTGGGTGGCTCAGTCATTAAGCGTCTGCCCTTGGCTCAGGTCACGGTCCCAGGGTCCTGGGATCGAGCCCCGCATCAGACTCCCTGCTCCGCGGGAAGCCTGCTTCTCCCTCTCCCACTTCCCCTGCTTGCGTTCCCTCTCTCACTGTGTCTCTCTCTGTCAAATAAATAAATAAAATCTTTAAAAAAAAAATCACTACTGCTCTTAAAGTCAAAAATCAATTTAATAAGCAACACTGAACACAAAATTTGAAAACTGTAATCACAGGAGAGATAACAAAACCCTTCGACAACGAGATTCAAGTTTTAGCTATGAATAGTTTGAAACTTTATGGGAATAATGACCATCAAAACTGGGTATGTTTTTCTAATCTAAAACATAATTGCAGTATTGACATTATTATTAATTCCATAAAGTATTTACAAAATATTTTAGAATTAATCATGCCCTGTCATTTAAATTATTTAGACTACAGCTGTAGGCCTGTTCCCTGCCTACCTCTCTGGAATCATCTTATACCACTCCCTCATTTACCCTCCACACTCAACATTATTTGCCTTTTTTTTTTTTTAAGATTTTATTTATTTATTTGAGAGAGAGGGAAAGTAAGAGAGATCACAGAGGGAGAGGGAGAGGCAGACTCCCTGCTGAGCTGAGAACCCGATGCAGGGCTCAATCCCAGGACCCTGGGATCATGACCTGAGCTGCAGGCAGATGCTTAACCAACTGAGCCACCCAGGCGCCCCCATTATTTGCTTTCTTTAATTTTTCTAATACACTATTCCTCTTTATTCCACAGGGCCCTTCTCATGCTTTTCCCTCAGAAGAGAATGTTCTCCCAATGCCCCCTCCACTTTAAAGCCCAACTCAAATATAACTGTCTCAGAGAAGGCTTCCCTTATCTCTCAGTGAAAGTCATATTCCTTTCCTTGACAGCAATTACCAGTTTATATTTATACATTCATTGTCCATGTAACTAAAATTTAGGCTCCACAAGAGCAGGGACCTTGTCTATTCCTACTCACTATTATAACCTTAAGATGATGTACACATGGTCTCTAGTCCACGGTAGGTGAGTGACTGACTGACTGAATGAATGGTATACACAAATTACTACAAAATTAGCTTCAAGATATATGCAACATTAGATGTAATTCAAGATTACAGCATAATTACAGAATCCCAAATAAAACTGATCTGGATAAAGTATTATGAAAACTTAACATCCTTTTAAAAAAATAAATCTCGGGCAATATCACACCCTGTATTCATGACACTATTCTCTCAACTACTTAGGTTACCCACTGTTCCTTTAAAAACTGGAGGAAATATTCAGATGAAGGAGATTCTGGAGACAGAAAATTTAGATTGATTTCTGTATAAAGGTCTACACTGATAGAATCCTCCAAACACATCTTTAAAATGGCAACTAATCTACATAGTTGAATATTACATGGTTACTAACTCTGATGAGTTGGTATTGGCTATCTAAAGCACACATGAAGAAAGATCCTGAGTTTGAATCTACGCTCAGGGAAGAGAGAGCTATGAGGGGGTATTAATGAAATATCAGCCAAGAGAGCAGAAGTCCCAGAGAGTAGTGGCATCTATGTAAGGTATATGCCCATGCCAGCTAAATAGCACGAAAATATTTTATGAGAGAATTAAAAATTTTGAAGTATTTTATGAATCACATTAAAATGTGTTCATGTGAATGTATAACTGGACTAAATGCCAGTAGGAGAAAATAGCATATGTGAAAGGACAGTGTGCTAAAAGGTAAAAAGGTGGTGTATTGAGAGGCCTTAGCTACCTATATTACTGACTGTCTATACAAAACAATGGATTAAGAGGCAAAGGGGCCTCAACCACATAATTAGCTCTGACAAGTTTCTTGGACAGTTTTTAGACATTAAATTTTTGACCGTGAAAAATATCACCTCACTTTCTATGCCATATGAAATAGAAGGTTTTGACACAATAAGTTTTTAAAACACTTGAACTAAGTGGAAAAAAACATTATGAAATATAATGTGCTATCACCATCATTATGTTGTTTGAAAGTGAAAATTCAGAAATGATATCACATTACATTCCCACTGTCTTTAAAACAGAGGAAAACTACTAACTGAGCATAATTACTTTCTAACAAGGATCAAAGTGCAGTAATGGTCTAGCAAAAGAAACTGCATTAATTAAATAATTTAGTTATAATTAAATAATTATAGCTATTATTATTCATGTGTAATTTATTTCAAAAGACTGCCAATACTTACTAAGGGTGCCCAGCTGGCTCGGTTGGTGGAGCATTTGACTATTGATCTCAGGGTCGTGAGTTTGAGCCCCACGTTGGATATAGAGATTATTTTTAAAAAAATTCTTTTAAGGGGCGGCTGGGTAGCTCAGTTGTTAAGCATCTTTCTTTGGCTCAGGTCATGATCCCAAGGTCCTGGGATCGAGCCCCACATCAGGCTCCCTGCTCCGCAGGAAGCCTGCTTCTCCCTCTCCCGCTCCCCCTGCTTGTGTTCCCTCTCTCACTGTGTCTCTCTCTGTCAAATAAATAAATAAAATCTTTTAATAAATAAAATTTTTAAGAATGCCATACTTAATATAAATATAAAATATAATAAAAATAAGGTAAAAATAAATATGTTTAGCTGGTACAAAGGGGATACACACATGCCTTTACAAACGTATGTGCTCGTGTATGCACAGAGTATTTCCGGATGGCTACAATGGCAATAGTGGGTAGCTCTGGGAGACAGGCCTAAGAAATGGAAGGTCCAGAGTAGGAAGTGGATTTCCCTATTATCATATACCCTTATAGGTATTAAAATGTTTTCCAGACTCATATATGACTTTTTCCCCAAAAAAAGTTTATAAAAATTTTCAAAGCTAAATGGATGGGATTAAATGGGAATAATTAATCATTGCTATACTAAGGGAAAAAATATATGTTAAAATCATGGAGGTGAAAGGGATCTAAGATCATGCTCTTCAATTTTATTAAGTAGAAAACTGAAAGAATTAAGAAAATTTTGTTCTCCCAAAGTTAATAGTCAAGTCAGTGACATTAGCTCTAAAATCTTGAACCTCCTTATTCTCAAATAACATGATTCTCACTATCTTAGTTATCTTCATTACAGAAGTGTCAAAGCCTCCACAAAACAGTAAAATTTTCCTTAAAGTTTCCTGGGACTCTAGGTAAGCAATATACAACAATCAGGATTTGACAATAATTTTTACTGATTTGAAAACAAGCAACTCAGAAGCTGAAATCTGGCAAGGATGATTATTTTTTAAAGCAAGCTCAGGAAGCAGCTGAATTTAGCTCAAGAAGGAACTAGCTGCTGCCTGCAATTGTCCTTGGAAAGTAAATGCGAAAGTCAAAGGGTTCATGCATGAACTCTTTACACAGCTTAAATCTAGAGGCAAGAGCAGGAAACTAATTAGCCTCTCATTTATTATCTGTTTAGGCCTTCTTGACTGACATAATTATAACTCCTCTCAGTGCAATCTAATCATTTAGGGAATTTAGTCTAGAAACACTTTAGCTTCATCTAATCTATGGAATTCACAACTCAGGTGCCACCCTGCTAAGAGAAGTCCCTATTAACTCTACTTCACGTGAAACTCATCCTCACTTGAAAGCCCATGTATGTATGTTAGGGCATCATTCGGATTACATGTGTTAGGAAAGGGTATCTTATGTCTCCGCAAAAATTAATACTTTTAGAATTTTCCAGCTTCAGAGAGTGGAAACTGTATTATCAAGCAAACATTAATCTTAATGGTGAATAAAGAAGAAATGTGAGGAATATTAGAAGAAAGAATCTTAAAACCAGCTCCCAAATTGTTAGGAAATAGAGACAGATTAAGACACACAGGTTGGAGGAGATACTCTATGACCTACATTAAGCATTTAAAGAGAGGTCTAAGAATATTGCTGACATTTTCCAAGAGGAGAAAAAATTATATATACTAATGCTTTTTTCACCCTTGTTTATTAATGCTTATTTCACCCTTACATAGATGCCACTACTCTCTGGGACAAAGATTTTTCTTGAAACTTCCTGGAATAAGTAACAAGCAAAAGGAAGAGACTGTATCAACTAAGTAATATTTGTCCCAATGCACTGACTCTCTTAAAAGTAATTTCCATGGGCTATGAACCATGGTCACTATATGGAAATAATTGGAAGAATAAAAAAGTCATTTTTTCAATTTTCCTCTTTTAAATGTTAGACTTGATTGCAATATGAATGTTTTTTTTTTTAATCTTGTTTGTCATAACTGATATCCTGGAAGGCTATACACAATAATTAAAATTCCTCTCCTGGAATGTGGCAGGATAAAGACTCAATGACAATATGTTAGCTTTTCTTCTGAGTTTTAACGCCATGGTTTCAAGAGAGCTAAATTTTCAGAAACGGATTTCCTCAATTATAGCATTTTAATCTCTACTTCTTCTGGTCAAAAAGGATAGTAGTAGTGGTAAGGGTAAGGCTACTCTACTCTTGGTCAACCTCAGGGAGTTACACTGTGTTCCAAGGTTCAAAGAAAGAGAATAGACTCCTTCCACACTTGTTAGACTCCATCATGGCCTCAGAGACTCCTTTAAAGATTTACTTAAAACTATGGACCATCTGACCAAAAAGAAAATACAAACAAATTGTGTAATTTCGGGAAGTACCCAAACTCTAGATTAGGACAATCTGCCCTAAAAAAAGAATAGCAGATTTATACACTTTCAGCCAATACAAATGCTGTATTTCAACGTAATGATGACTTTTTATATTTCACTTACTCTATGCATCTTATGGTAAAGATCACTATCTCCAGAAGCAGGAATACTAAGAATGGGCTGCAAATGCCTTACTAGAGAAATATTAGACTGTTAGAACTATTTTCCCATTGATCATTCCCTTAGGGCAGTGGTTCAAAAAAAGGGGCTATGAACCCCAAGGAGACACTTTGGAAAATTGTGAGGGTGTTTTTGGTTACCACAGTTAACTAGAGATTGCCACTGAGCTTTATAGTTCTCTCTTGCCCCCAACCCTGGAGAGGGAGGATAAAAAAAAAAGGACATGTATGTTAGACATCTTAGAATACATGGATATTCCCATGCAGTGAAGGATGTCCTACCAGACATTCATGTGTGTTAAACCAATTCATAATTATCTAAGCCTAAAACTTAAATCTGTTCTACACATAAAGAAAAGGTATTTTTACGAAGTTTTAAAATACATTGAATTTTTTTTTTTTTTTAAGATTTTTATTTTTATTTATTTGAGACAGAGAGAATGAGAGACAGAGAGCATGAGAGGGAGGAGGGTCAGAGGGAGAAGCAGACTCCCTGCCGAGCAGGGAGCCCGATGCGGGACTCGATCCCGGGACTCCAGGATCATGACCCGAGCTGAAGGCAGTCGCTTAACCAACTGAGCCACCCAGGCGCCCCAAAATACATTGAATTTCTAAGAATGCGATTACCAAATAAAGACTGTATTTTGTTTTGTTTTTGTTTTTGTTTTTTTAAAGATTTTATTTATTTCTCTGACAGAGAGACAGCAAGAGAGGGAACACAAGCAGGGGGAGTGGGAGAGGGAGAAGCAGGCTTCCCGTTGAGCAGGGAGCCCAATGCGGGGCTCGATCCCAGGACCCAGGGATCATGACCTGAGCCGAAGGCAGACGCTTAATGACTGAGCCACCCAGGCGCCCTGTATTTTGTTTTGTTTAGAACTTCACCATGGTTGTTTACCTTTCTGGAAAATCATGTACCAGTGGCAACACTACTTGTGGTATTTTAACTGCCAATGAAACACGCCTTTACCAATCTGCATTTGAGAATGCTGCAACCGTGATGATTCTATGTAGAGATGCAAGCATCTTAGTACCTTACCATGTATTCTAACACAGTCATGCTTGAGCATTTACATAGTGAAATACATATTATTTTACTCTAAATTATTTTCCTTATTATTCCTCATTTATATTACTTAGGGCATTATAACTACTTTTTTTTTTTTTAAGATTTTATTTATTTGTGAGAGAGAGAATGAGAGAGAGCATGAGAGGGAGGAGGGTCAGAGGGAGAAGCGGACTCTCCGCTGAGCAAGGAGCCGATGCAGGGGATCATGACCTGAGCCGAAGGCAGTCGCTTAACCAACTGAGCCACCCAGGCGCCCCTTTTATAACTACTTTTAACTTACATGTGAGGTAAACCTATAAATGTATACTATATAAATATTTAATCTATACCCATACACACAGAGGGGTGTGTGTGTGTGTGAATTTTGTCTTAAGATAAAGAGAACATCACAAAATATTTGCTGTAAAATGGACCAGGAGTCTGATAGGGCTGAAAATCACTAATCTGGAATAGCAATACTAAATTTAAATGGAAAACCTGCCAAACTTCTTTTTAACAGCATTTAATATTATTAAATGGTGTGAAGGATTAATTTGTAGGGTTTTTGTTGCTGTTGTTGTTGTTTTTAGAGAGAGAGCATGAGTGGGGCAGGGGTGGGAGGGGAGAGGGAGGGAGAGAATCTTAAGTAGGCTCCACAATCAGCATGGAGCGAGCCTGAGGTGCGGCTCGATCTCACGATCCTGACATCGTGGCCTGAACCTAAATCAAGAATTGGATGCTTAACCGACTGAGCCACCCAAGTGCCCCTGTAGGGTATTTTTTATCTACCTCATTATGATAGAGGCTAGGGTTATAGTCAGCTGCTCTCAGTTCCCAACTATTTCTACAAGTTACCTAGGCCATAGTCAGAAGTAGCATTCCTGGGGCACCTGGGTGGCTCAGTCGTTAAGCATCTACCTTCGGCTCGGGTCATGATCCCGGGGTCCTGGGACCGAGCCCCACATCGGGCTCCCTGCTCAGCGGGAAGCCTGCTTCTCCCTCTCCCACTCCCCCTGCTTGTGTTCCCTCTCTTGTTGTATTTCTCTCTGTCAAATAAATAAAATCTTTAAAAAAATTAAAAAAAAAAAAGTAGCATTCCTTTCACCTTGACCCTTGGGCACACTCTTACCTTACCAATTCATAGGTATAATTGATTTTGTGAAATTGGATGGGAAAATTAGATTAAAATGGCATAAAGGGCACTAGTATGGGATCACACTATCTACGGATCAGATCACTGATGTGTGAATACACAGGGACCCCTTGAGCTACAGAAATCAGCAGGACTAAAAAAAAAAAAAAAAAGAAAAAAAAGAAATCAGCAGGACTCTTAGGGCTCTGGGCCATGGCCAGGTGAGTGCCCTAAGACCAGCAGGAGGTGCAGTGGGACTGTACTGTGGTCTTTGTACCTCTGCTCAGTGAGCACCATTCACTTAGGGGTGCCTGGAATTGAATTCAACTTTAATACAATCTGGGAGAAATTGACATCTTTACTATATTAAGTCTTCCTTTTTTTTTTTTTTAAGATTTTTTTATTTATTTGACAGAGGGAGACACAGCGAGAGAGGGAACACAAGCAGGGGGAGTGGGAGAGGGAGAAGCAGGCTTCCCGCTGAGCAGGGAGCCTGATGTGGGGCTCGATCCCAGGACCCTGGGACCATGACCTGAGCTGAAGGCAGACGCTTAACGACGGAGCCACCCAGGCACCCTATATTAAGTCTTCTAATCCATGAACAGAACATGTGTCTCCATTGTTTTAGATGCACTTTGATTAGATTTACCATCATTGTCCAGTTTACAGCATCCATGGCCTGCCTGTATATGTTTTGTTAAATATGCACCCAAATATTTCAAATTAACTAATTAATTAAAAAATGGCATAAAGGACTTACAAAGACATGAAAGAGACATCTCTTTCATCTCCTATCAATTTTTCATTGACAGCTTCTCCAAACAGGGAACAGTCAATAATAGTTTCAAATTTAGTTAGGCCTTGCTCAAGTTCAAGGTTTGAAAAAGACTGTCATGAATGAATGGAAGGAAGAAAAGAATGGAAAGAAGGGAAAAGAAAGGGAAAGGGAAAAAGAAAAAGAATGTTCTTTGTGTTGGTAAGGCAAATATATGAAATAGAACATGACAAAGACTATGCAGGAACATATAAAATGTATATGCCTATAAATTTAATTATTCAAAATCTATTAGGCATAATAAATCCTTTTTTAAAGCACTGAATAACAGAACCAAGTAAGAGAGCAAAATTATGGACATGGTTACTCATACTCCCATAAGAGACTATGAAAACAGAAAGCAATTAACACTCAGGAGGGTTACTGCTCCTAGCACTTCACTCTGAAATCTCCCCCTCCCCATTAGGCCAAAACTTTGCAAAACATCTCCAAATCGGCCATCTGATTCAAATAGCTTATGTTTTGATTAAAATAGCTATATTAAGTATTGGGTGAAGAATTTTTTACCACAGAAATTGTTCATAACTTTTTCTCTCTAGTATGATCTCATCTACACTGACCTATTTATCCTAACTCCACAGGTACAAAATTGCCTGAGTGGACAAAACACCATTTTCTAATAGTCAATCCTGTTTCCTTCAAAATTATTAAGCGCTCAGATTCAAGTTTGAATTTCCCTGGCCAATATTTTAGGCAAACTACTTACTCAGGTATCAATTATTATTTTCATTCTGCAGAGAAAGCTGCTCAGATAATATAAGAGTTTTACAGGTTTTATGAATGTTTCCTTAGCCTTTACTTTGTGGACAGAAAATCAGTTACCGATTAAACTGCCTGAGCTCCATGGTAATGATGCTTCTCAACACAAAATCAGTACCAATGTGAAATTTAAGAGTGAACAGGAACAACGTGCTGATAGATCAGATTACTTTAAAAGGCCTATGTTTCATTCCTCATCTTTTCAACTCATATCTTCAGGATTAGAAATTGGATGGCCCAGACATATAATACTCAAGATAAAAATACCCCCATACTCTCAGAAACTACTGGTGTAGAATGGTGTATAAATTTACTGACTGCTGATTAGGTAATAATTATTGATTATTAATTTATTAAGGACATAAAGACAAGTAAAATTATGCTGAACAAGAGTATGTGTCAAGGGGCGCTGGGTGGCTCAGTTGGTTAAACCGCTGCCTTCAGCTCAGGTCATGATTCCAGAGTCCTGGGATTGAGCCCCGCATCGGGCTCCCTGCTCATGCAGGAAGCCTGCTTCTCCCTCTGCCTGCCACTCCCCTGCTTGTGCTCTTTCTCTCTCTCTCTCTCTCTCTCTCTCTCACTCTCTCTCTGTCAAATAAATAAATAAAATCTTAAAAAAAAAAGAGTATGTGTCAAAAAATTGGGCCAAAATGAATCTAATGCCCCCAAAGTAGCCAAGATAAAGTGTCATAAAAAGCAAATTAGAAATAATGAACACTTAAATCAACAAAACTGAAAAAAGAGCTGATAATTTTAAACAGAAAAGCTGGTATGTATGTACATATGTACGTGCATGCATGTATGTGTTTAATTGTAAACAAACGCTGATCCATGAATGATTAACCTGAAGATCTGAAAAAGAGTTAAATATAGACCAGAATTCCTGAATAAATAAGATATATGAAAAGAGCATGAAATATGAATGAGTAGCATGTCTTTCTAAGAAAAAAGCCAATAAAATCAGCTTAAAATGTAAACACAGAAGGACCAACTGTAAGGAAAAGAACCACCAAAGAACTCCCCTTGAAAAGTATGCTGTAAACCAGGAGAGAAAATTTTAAATAGCTGCACATGTGAATGAATATTAAAAATATTTTAATCCTTCTAAGAAGTGTGTTTCTAATTAGACATTCCCTTTTCTGATTATGTATTTTATTGCAATGGCGGAATTAACTATGACTTAGCTCTTTCCACAATAGCAGCTGTTAGATTTAATTTAGCAGCTTCCTCTTTTATGCTCCTACCAAAACATGTGTATACTATATATGTACACTTAACATACTTCTTCTAGGGAAAGACCACAGAATGTCTCTATCTCAACTTAGTTACTGGGGCAATTTACTGTGTCTTTTTCTCTTTTAAAATAGAGAGAGGAAATCCTTTAGTCTACTTCATAAATGTTTAGTTCTCTGGTCAACATTTTATTCCTTATAAAATGCAGGCCAAGAATCTACTTTCAAATGTCTTGGAAACTTTCTTAGCAACTAAGTAACAGAGAGTATTGCCTATTTTCAATTTATTCAGAAATGAGAAACACTTTAAACAAGAAAAGACAAATCTAAAAATCAGGTGAGGAGGATGGTGAAGGAAAAGCCACAGGTTAAGGATTTTAAGAGTGGAAATATACGTATTCATAATCACTTAGCCAAACTGCTAATCTATTTTAAACCTTCCATTCTTCCATGACGTGTATTTCTTTAAAATATAAAATGGAATGTTAAGAAGCCAGCACCCTGGCAAGCATAAACGCTCTAGTAATTTTTACAAGTTGCTTTTTGGAAAGGCCCACCCACCTAACTCCATCCCCATTTTAAAACTGTTCTGTCCCATAATTAAATACTATAGCCTTCATTTTAAAGGTTGAAAGTAGAACTACAACTGCTCTCTACATTCAGAACTCAGCATATGGCTGCAAACCCTAAAACACTAATTTCAATAATAAATAGAATGGTTGGGAAAAGGCACAAACTTGAGAATTGTAGAAAGAAATCTTGAATTAATGGGTGTGACATTAGAAGGACCAATAAGCCTTGTGCATTTCTCTTGGGTAGGACCCATAATGGGTGTGACATTAGAAGGACCAATAAGCCTTGTACCTCCTCTAAGGGTAAAAGATGAAGATCAGTTCTGACACCTTTTCAGTAGTTAGCATCCTCATTAAATACCCAAAAAGGAAGGCAGTTAGTATCAACTGTAATGATTTAAAGAAACACCTTTCAAAAGTGAAGTCATCCAAGTATATGAACCTACTAAAAAAGTCAAGCAAGCCCTTATCTAAAAGACACATAAACATAAATGAACACTTTACCAAAATAAAATCTTTTAAAAAGAAGTGTCACCAAAGATCCCTTCGGGTTTTTCTAAACTATAAACAGAACTTGTCAATCATAAAGGGAAGAAAAAGCAACCATTACAAGTTAAAAAAGACTTAAAGATACTCAAATGTACAAAACAGATATTAGATTTTAAGTATTCAATGACTAAGGGAAAAGGTAGTCATAAAAATGTCAAAGAAATGATAAATGGCACATTTTTAAAGGGCAGGTAGGCATCTGTGTGTATCAATGTTGCAAATAATTTTAAGGTTAAAGATTATATCTTCTATTGATCTATTATTGCCTAATAAAAGATGAAAACTAAGGATAGTTTCATTGATTTGTCTTCATTGTCTCAGAATTCTTTTTTATTTTTATTTTTTATTTTATTTATTTGACAGAGAGAGACACCACAAGAGCGGGAACACAAGCAGGGTGAGTGGGAGAGGGAGAAGCAGGCTTCCCGTGGAGCAGGGAGCCCTATGTGGGGTTCTATCCCGGGGACTCTGGGATCATGACCTGAGCCGAAGGCAGATGCCTAACGACTGAGCCACCCAGGTGCCCCCATTGTCTCAGAATTCTTAAATGTTAAATGAAAAATAGTTTTGCAGTTAAAAAAATAAATTACAAATCCACAATTAACTTTGACATTATCATACATGTTCAAAAATATATTAAAGGACTTTGTTTTCTATATATGAGCTGTACATTTGACAAACTCTAAGACTCCACACATTAAAGAGCAGTAATAAGAATGACTAGAAATGACTTTAAAAATTAAAGAATAAACACAGGGGCGCCTAGGTGGCTCAGTTTGTTAAGCGTCTGCTTTTGGCTCAGGTCATGATCCCAGGGTCCTGGGATCAAGCCCGGCATCAGGCTCCCTGCTGTGAGGGAGGTGGGGGGCAGTCTGCTTCTCCCTCTCCCTCTGCCTCCTCCCCCATGCTCATGCTCTGTCTCTCTCTCTCTCTTTTTTTCAAATAAATAAATAAAATCTTAAAAAAAAAAAAAAAAGTGACCATATTATGTGACCCGCTACCCACTTCTCATGTGATGGTACAGACAGCCCACTGACTGCTGTGAGGTTGAACATAAGTTTGTAGGCAAAAATGTCAAAATACAGAGCCCATGGGGCACCTGGGTGGCTCAGTCTTTAAGCGTCTGCCTTCGGCTCAGGTCATGATCCCAAGGTCCTGGGATCGAGCCCCACATCGGGCTCCCTGCTCGGTAGGAAGCTTGCTTCTCCCTCTCCCACTCCCCCTGCTTGTGTTCCCTCTCTCCCTGTGTCTCTCTCTGTCAAATAAATAAAAAACAAAATCTTTTAAAATAAATGAATGAATGAATGAATGAATGAATGAATAAAAGAAATACAGAGCCCAATGTACATTTTAACCAGCCTCCAGAGTTAGCAGTACTATTGCTGAGACCCTGCAGGCCACATTAAAGATAAAGCATACCACAATCCTAAAGTTTAAAATGAGACATGAAAGTGGGAGTGGAGAATATCATACTCAAAACAGGAATGCCCTCTCATAGATCAGCAGTGAAAACTTCTGATTACAAATCAGTCTTTAAAGGAAATAGCCTCGGGGTGACTGGGTGGCTCAGATGGTTAAGCGTCTGCCTTCGGCTCAGGTCATGATCCCAGGGTCCTGGGATCAAGCCCCACATCGGGCTCCTGCTTCTCCCTCTGCCTCTCCCCCTGCTCATGCTCTACTCTCTATCTCTGTGTCTCAAATGAATAAATAAAATCTTAAAAATAAATAAATAAATAAATAAAGGAAATCGTCTCTAGAAATTAAACTAAAGGTATGAAAAGAAAGAGACCTCTGGGAATGATATTTCTGATCAATTTTCTCCTCAAGGGTACATCTATATCTACAGATTTTGCTAGTAATAAGACAGTCTTCGTTCTGGTCTGAAGTTATTTTTTGGTTTGTCACAGGATCTAAAATAAGACTAAATCTTAGCTATTTGTGTGCTATCTCTGATTTCCACTTTAATAAATGTTTGTTACCAAGAAACAGACTCTTAATTACAGAGAACAAACTGGGATGGTTACCAGAGGGGAGGTGGATGGGAGATGGTGAAATAGGTGATGGGGATTAAGGAGGGCACTTGTCATAATGAGCACCCGGTGATGTATGGAATTGTTAAATCACTATATTGTACACCTGAAGCTAATATAATACTACATGTTCACTAACAAAATAAAATAAAAACTTAAAAAAATTAAAATTAAAAATGTGTTTGTTAAAACTGTAGAGAGTACTTAAGTTTAAAAATACACAGGACTGGGGCTCCTGGCTGACTCAGTTGGTAGAGCATGTGACTCTTGATCTTGGGGTTGTGAGTCTGAGCCCCAGGTTGGAGGTAGACATTACTTGAAAATAAATAAATAAATAAAATCTTTGAAATAAAAATAAAACTGCACAGGATTTTAGGAAAACTAGAACATATGCAGGTGGGTGCTTAAGGAATTTTCTCCCCATTTTGCCAGAAGCAGGGTGCCATCTGTTTGTGCCATGAATCAAGCTAACCCTCAGCAGTCTCCAAAGTTGACAGGAAAATCTGGTTGTTTAGTTACCACTGAAAACACACTCTAAATCTAAGATGAACTGTTATTTTTTAAACTGATCTTAGACATAGTTAAAAACTTATTTTTCCCCTTTAAAAGCAGCTGTTTTTATATCGTTTCCTCATAAAACTACTTTCTGAAAAACTGAATTATGAAAACCACTGACTTCAAGAGTACTCTTCAAGTAACCGAAAATCTATTATTTGATTCATCATCTGAAAAATTAGCTCATCTTTTATATTGGGAATTATTTCTATCCTTTATAGTACAAATATCAACAAATAAGAAAAAAAGCAGAGCAAAATCATCTACATTATTATGATCGACAATAGTCAAATGGAAAATATAAATCTTCATTCTCTCACCCTGTTATTGCTTTATCTAATTGAAACTTCAAGTCTTCTGGGCAGGGATAAAATCCACTGTTATAGTGTCATTGTATTTAAATAGCATAAAACACCAATAACTACTGGCTTATGCACATTTTAAATTAGTGTGCACATTACTAAAAGCCTAAAAAAAACACTCTTGCCAGATACGGGGAAGGGGAGATTCCAGACTGTATTGATTAGGAAAGTTTTTGGTTTGATTATTTTGAATGACAACTGGAAATACCTTCCTCAGAACAGAAGCTAAAAAGACCTGTAATAAAACACTGTAAAAATCTACGTAAAGGACTAAAAATCTAATTTAAACTAAGAAGTGATCTCCATACACTTTTTTTTAAAACTTTTGTTTCCTCTGTCAATAAATATACTAATATTATGAGATAATCTACCTCTATATCTTTTAAGACTATATAGAACTTTGGTCATATTTGGATATTACGTACCTATTGGTTTTAATTCCATGAGAATATCTGTCATCTCATGAAAACCTTTCGCCTTAAAATTGTTGCTATTTGGCTAACATGCCTAGAATTTGTTGAAGTGCATTAATTTAAAACTCCATAACATGATCACATTGGTATTGCCACACAGCTATTATTTTCACACACTGCAACACTGAAATTGATCACAAGCACATGAGCCATGAAAAAAGATTCCTCCTAAGTCCCACGTTTCTAACACCTTTAGGAAATAAGGTTTTCTTGTCTTACTTTCAGGAAGCTAAAAACAGATGAATTTGGCTTTGGTGAGATCAGGGAATACTTAAGGGAAACTGGGTTTGTTGGCCCCTGCAATGGAGATGGGTACCGTGGGCCTGGTGGCGTGTGTGTGAGTCTGCATGTGTGTGCACACATGTAAAGAGGGGGGAGTGTGAATACAGTTCCACTCTCACATTCATTTATAACTAAGCCTTTAAAGGGCATGAGGCCAAGCAGTAAGTTGATGTTTCCCGTGGTTAAGATACTAGTAAGCAAGGCAGGAGAGGAACTCAGCTTCTTCATTAGGAAGGTCTACTTTTTTATAAGGTCCCTTTCAGTTCTAAAAAATCAAACATTCATGGAATATCAATTACTAGGAACATAAAGATGAATATAACATAGTTCTGGCCCTAAGGCTAATTTGATGAAAACTTAATCACCATGTTCACTATTCCTAAATAATGTTATACATACATACACACTCACACACATATATATGAAATGTTCAAAGAACAAAAGCATGTGTTCTGAAAAAACTTAAAACTTTGGTCTCATGAAATAGGAAAAATAACTAAAAATTGACAATATTATCACTCCACCAAAATAAATAATCTATCAGCCACAGGACTACCCAAGAACAAGCTTTTAATACCACACTCAATACCAACCATCCACATTTTGTTCCCTTTAAAAAAGAAAAAAAGGGGGCGCCTGGGTGGCTTAGTCGTTAAGTGTCTGCCTTCAGCTCAGGTCGTGATCCCAGGGTCCTGGGATCGAGCCCCACATCGGGCTCCCTGCTCAGCAGGAAGCCTGCTTCTCGCTCTCCCACTCCCCCTGCTTGTGTGTTCCTGCTCTCGCTATCTCTCTCTCTGTGTCAAATAAATAAATAAATAAAATCTTAAAAAAAAAAAAAAAAACTAAAGAAAGAAAGAAGAAAAAAAATCCTACACTCACAGAAGAAAATGACATCAACAAATGCCACTTCATACCCACTACAATGGGTATAATTTAAAAGGTAGACAGTAAAATTGTTGACAGGATGTGGAAAAACTGAAATCTTCATTCATTGCTGGTGAGAATGTAAAATGGTACGTTTTGTCATTTCCCCCAAAAAATTAAGCATGAAGTTAGCACATGACCCAGAGATTTCACTCCTAGGCATATACCCAAGAAAACTGAAAACATGTCAACAAAGCTGTTCATGAATGTTCATATCAGCATTATTCATAATAGGCAAAAAGTGTAAACAACCCAGATGACAACTGATAAATGATACATTCATACAATGGAATATAATTCATCCATAAAATGAAGTACTGATACACACTATATAAATAACATGGATGAACCTTGGAAGCTTTCTCTTGAGTGAAAATAAGCCAATCACAAAAGTCTAAATATATGTTTCCATACATATGAAATGTACAGAATAGTCAACTCTATAAAGACAGAAAGTGAATAAGTAAATCAGTGGTTGCTAGAGACTAGGGGAAGGGAAAATGGGCAGTGACTATTAATGCATTGGGGGTTTTCTCTTTGGGGTGATGAATGTTCTGGAATTAGATAATAGTAATGGTGGCACAAGTGACTGTGCAATACTAAAAACACCTAACTGTACATTTTTAAGAAGTAAATGTTATGGTATATGAATCATATCTCAACTTCTTAAATTATTTGAGAGCAAAACAATAATGTTTTTGAGAACTTCATGGATGAAAAGAGAAAGTAATCTAAAACTAATGATGTAATGTATGGGGATTAACATAAGAATAAAAAAGAAAAAGAAAAAAAGAATGCTCGCCCACACATTCAGCAAGAAAAAAAAGAAAGAAAGAAAAAAGAAAAGAGAAAGTAAAAACAAAATAAAACTGCAGAACAGACACTTAGGGTAATCCTTACCTGTGTGGAACCAAAGGGAAAAAGAGACCAGAGAAGCAATCAGAGTATGTAGAACTTATTATATCCAAAAGGACACACAGTCAGCAGGGTCAAATTCTTTTGGGAACTGATTCTGAGTGATGAATATGCTTATTAATACAATGAGTCTCACCCAGTTTAAGTTCTCTCTCTTAAAGAAGAAGCCTGGTTATTACCCTAACCTCTTTCTGTAGTTGGGGCCAATTCTGCACATTATCTTCTTTCAAAATGTTCCGTAAGTCAGGCTTTTCACTGTCTGACCTTCTCTTCATTAGATGGGATTAGTAAATGTTTATTCAATACGCATAATATAAATGGGATCCCTTTATTACCAATCTGATCCTGATCTCATTTCATGAATTTAGTTATTAAAAGAAAATCTATCCTCTTGACTAGCTTATAAATAATTTTATTACTTTATTGTTTTAAGTTATTATGTTTCTCTTTTCCTCTGCAAAAGTTCTACTGCAGTTTTCAATACCACAGAACAATTTTCCCAGGGAATGACTGGACATTTAAAAGTTCTAATCAGGGGCGCCTGGGTGGCTCAGTCGTTGAGCGTCTGCCTTCAGCTCAGGTCATGACAACTGCTTCTCCCTCTCCCTCTCTCCCTGTGTCTCTCTCTGTCAAATAAATAAAATCTTTAAAAAAATAAATAAAAGTTCTAATCATTTTGATTCTTGCTTTGGACATACTCATCCAAAATGGCATCTTAATGGGGGATTAAGGAGTGCACTTATGATGAGCACCGGGGGTTGTATGGAAGTGTTGAATCACTATATTGTACACCCAAAACTAATATTATACTGTATGTTAACTAGCTGGAACTTAAATAAAAACTTTTAAAAATGGTATTTTACGGGGCGCCTGGGTAGCTCAGTCGTTAAGCATCTGCCTTCGGCTCAGGTCATGATCCTGGGGTCCTGGGATGGAGCACTGCATAGGGCTCCCTGCTCGGCGGGAAGCCTACTTCTCCTTCTCCCCTGCTTATGTTCCTGCTCTCGCTATCTCTCTGTGAAATAAATAAATAAAATCTTTAAAAAAAATAAATAAAATAAAAAATAAAAATGGAATTTTATGGAACATATGCAGAAGGGCAAAAAAAAGGAAAGATTTTATTTTTCAGTAACTGTCTAATAAGTGAGAGCATCTCAGAAAAAGAACAAGGGCGTAGGTAAATCAGTTTGTTTAGAGCCACTTTCCCTGTATTACACTTTGTTCTGTTTAATTTTATTTTCCAGGGCATCTGAAAACAGTCTGGAAGCAGCCTGTCTGGTCAGCAAAGACAAAGTCCTGGCACTACTCTGAAATAAGATATGCCAGGTCTACCCTCCAGTATTATGTGACTGGCCTAGTTAGGGGATGTATATACATGACAGTCAGACATCATCAATATGGATGCTACGGTGTCATCATTTCATGAGTCATGTTTCCTGTAGCAATGATATGCACACTAAATTAGAAAGATTAAAATATGAACAATAATTAAAAAAAAAACCTCAACATATCTAGTGTAATACCAATTTGCACAATTTAGTTTGAAACACCAAACTCTCTTTTAAAACTATATTTTAGATTCCAAAAATAATTTTTAAATTAAGTCTTGTTTTTATATTCTAATTTTCAAGTTATATTTTACCATATTAGTTCCAGTATAATTAAGACTTTTTAAAGACTATATTTTGCCAATATAGAGCTCAAAAAGTATTATCCCATAGTCTGAATTTAAGCCTCAGAATCCAGAAGTCATCAAGAAACATTTCCATTACTATACTTTTTAACACTTGCCATGTTGTCACATGTCCTATGATCTCAGAAATATTAGAATGACATTGATACCTATTAAGAGAAGCATCAAGTAAATTTTAAAGGAAAAATTCACTTAGATACTTGCACAAAGAACAACTTGAGCACCTGAATTATAAGGGGAAAACACCTGGAGGATCAAAGTAACAGGTACTATTAATATTTTGAGAAAGCTGCCATGATACTAAGGTTCTTCTGTTAACTCTGTTACAATAAAAATCACTTCCATTTATGGAGTACCTACTATGTGCTAGATGTTACATGTAAATTATTTAATTTAATCCTTAAAAATAACATTATTTTCCCCCACTTTACAAATGAGGTAAATAAAACTTGGTAACTGTGTCCAAGGACATACACAAGGTAGGAAACAGAGCAGGGTTTTGAATCCAAGTTGGTATAATTCCAAAACCTATTCCTTCACTAGACTATAATGTCCCACCTTCTGTTCTACAGCAGGGTTGCAAACCCAAATGCCAACAGAAGCCCTGAAACTAAAATAAAGTGTATGCACTGAGTTAAAAAAAAAAAAAAGAATAAAGTGGTTTTCTAACCAAGCATACACCTGCCTATCTAACCTGGTATACACTGTGCAACATAACAAAGCAGCCAAATAAAATATGTCCATGGGCCACTAATCTGCGGACCCATGTAAAAAAAAAAAAAAAAAATCATCATTTGGGAATCAGCAGAAGAAAAAGCAATCCTAGTAAGAAAGTATTTTGAAATAATTAGTGATTTTCATATTAGATGTATAGGATTAAAACCAGTCATCATTGAACAAGTAGATAGAACACTGACTTCTTTTACTGTGACTCCTTTACTTTTGAACCTTATATAAAACCTTGTAGCAGTAATAAACTTTGTAGTAAAGCATCATTTAATATCGGCAGTCCTCTTTTATATACAGCATTTCCAAAGATAAATTTGAAGGCTGAAAGTATACAAGTCTAAAAATACACATATATGCTATAATGGTCGTTATGTTCCCAGAGTACCAAATGACACAATCAAATCCCTAATTAAGGCTTTGAGGACCCTACCTATTTCCTGAACACCACTCGTCCCCCAAACCAGCAACCCAGGGAGCAGCAGATAACCCTCATAGGCACCTCAACCCTCTGTTACCCCCTAGGAATTTGAACCAGTTATTTCTCTTTCCTACAAGCCTACAGTCCTTCCCCTGACCAAGCCTCACTCTCCACAAAACCAGAAACTGGGTGGTAAAATGGCAGAAGGGTAACAGAAAGGAAAAGGCAGGACATGGGGCAATCCCAGGCAGATGGGCACCACTATAAGCAAACCAATTCCAAACCATGGCTATGCAGTGATCCAGAAAAACACCTGGGCTATCTAGGATAACTGGGAGGTTCCCTTCATGAGGCAGGACACAGTGAAAATATTCAGACCACTGTCAGCGCAACTGCCTAAGCTAAAAAACATTGTCAATGATCTGGGGTAAGAAATGCCATAATGCAAAAGTTCAAAATTATCAAGTCTCAGGAAATAGAATATGGAAGATTCAATCCCACATGCAGGAGTTCAGGAAGTCAATATAATGTTCAAAAATAGGTGTTTATGAAAGTCAAGACCACAAATATGTACTATCATTTTACATATATACAAAGGAGGCTAACCATAATGTAATACCCATATATTAAGAACAGGAGGTATTTATGAATAGATATTTAGGCTAAATAGAATTGCTGATTTATGGATGAAATACTACACTGATATAGGCATTCATGAAATGACACTGCCAAGTATCCTGCATATAATCACATTTTCAACCTGTTCTAACATTACATTTTATTTTACTTAGTATTTTTTTTTTTTTAAGATTTTATTTATTTATTTGAGAGAGAGAGAACACATGAGAGAGGATAGGGTCAGAGGACAAAGCAGACTCCCTGCCGAGCAGGGAGCCTGATGCGGGACTCGATCCAGGGACTCCAGGATCATGACCTGAGCCGAAGGCAGTCGCTTAACCAACTGAGCCACCCAGGCGCCCTATTTTACTTAGTATTATCCATCTATACATCATTGTATCAGGTTTATAACACTGACCTTTTTTAAGAATCATATATATCAGAAAGTCTAATAATATTTGATCCTTTCAGGTCATTTTCTCTTCTCTACCCATTCAACAGAGTCTGTTAAATGCTACCCATCTAAATATCCATCACTTATTCTTCTACACAAAATTGCTGAGCAGCTCTAAAGAAGTCTAATACTTTAGCTGACACTACTAATTTAGCCACTCTAATTTCATGTATATTTCTTTCAAATAAAACAGTATGTTTCTGAGCACAGCTGACATTATAACAACAACAAAATCATACATATCCCCTAATCCCACCCACAACTTACTATTATAACCACCAAAATTCCTAATACTCATATCATATTCTAAATTTATTGTTTACAAAGAAGCCACTAAACTAACCCATTACTCATATGCAGTCTAGAACTAATTGATATAATGAGAAAGGGACGAGGGTAGAAATCACAATGCTTACCTAGAGATGAGTGATTGTTATAATGTACAAAATGAAAATTAAAGGTAAATGAGGGAGGGGTGCCTGGGTGGCTCAGTCGTTAGGCGTCTGCCTTCGACTCAGGTCATGATCCCAGGGTCCTGGGATCGAGCCCCGCACTGGGCTCCCTGCTCAGGGGGAAGCCTGATTCTCCCTCTCCCATTCTCCCTGCTTGTGTTCCCTCTCTAGCTGTGTCTCTCTCTGTCAAATAAATAAAATCTTAAAAAAAAAAAAAAAAGTAAATGAGGGAAAATTCTCAAAACAAACAATAATTGAAATCACTATTGTTCCTAAATCAATAGCTTGATTTCTTTGCATTTATATATGTGCTTTCAGCAGCGAATAGTGAATAATTTGGTGGCTCCATTCAGGCATTTAATCTGCCTCAAATAAAATCATTTTTGAACTTCTAGCTAAAAATTTGGGTGCTGCAAGTTTCTATTACAAGGTAGTAATTATGAGCTCCCAGCTGTGAAGTAAATATTACCTGAACAGATCTTCTTAAAATGCTCTTTACAATTAAATACCTAGTAATCATTCAACAAGGCAAGAAATACAAGGTTTATGGGGGAAAAAACAATCAAACACTACTTCACAACAGGTTTCTGGAAGCTATGAACTCAACTGGCAGATTACTAATTACCGGAAAGGAGAAGGGATGTTGGTTCCAAGAATCGCTGTAACAATTTAGATACAGATATAACAGGACCTAAATAAATTGCTCCTTGCATAGAACAGGGGTGCAATATTTTCAACAAAGTCCTGTAGGTTACACCCACAGTCTGTTGAAAGATAGTCATCAGTGGGAAAGCCATTCATGGGGGCTTGAAGTAGAAATGAGAGAGGAAGTCCAACATATTCAGCATTTTTTCTAAAGAGAAAGAAAAAATTAGGCTGGCAAGATGACAGTGAACCAGCAAGATCTGTCTCCTGTGTTACAAAAGATGTAGGAGGCTGCTTGAGAACTGACTAAAAAAATCCCCTGAAAGACAGTAACAGATTTTTTAAAAAGTAACATGTAAATTATAACAATAGGATATCACCACCACACTTCCAATCCTTTTTTTTTTCTTCTGCTTTATCATGTACTGAATGAGCTATAGTCTTGGGAAGGGGGGGCAGAACTTCCTCAAAATTTTAAAAATAGAGGGTAAGTTTAGTAGAGGAAATATATATAAATTATAATTAAGAAATTTGTTGGAAAACAATGTATGTAACCTGATGACCATGACTCAGAACTGTGTAGTTTCCATCAGAATGGCATGAATGCCCTGAAACAGCCTAATGACCTGTGGGCCAAAAGAAGAACATGGGATCAAGGAGGACCTGTTTCCTGGTACTATATCAAGATTATCTGTCTAAACCCGTTTACAGTTTACAGATCTGGACTTTCAGAAAACTGAATTAATGACAGAACCAAAGTGAATGACTATTTCTTTTACTCATATAATTAGTCAACTAGGTTCAAAATCTGAAAGTTCCTTTTCCATTCTTTTATGCTTTATAATTATTTAAAACTAGTAAGACTTCTCTCAAAATGTTTATCTAATCAGCACAGCCTCAAAATATCAAATATTGATTAATTATGTGGTAGGTTTAACTTGTGTCCACAAATTCTTTGACACACTTCCTTCTAGGAGGTGGAGCTTGATTCTCTTCCCTTTGAATGTGGGCCAGACTTGTGAGTTGCTTCTGCTGAACAGACTACTGAAAAAGAAAAAAGCGACTTTGCAGTGGAGAAACCTGGCATCATCACCTTACCAAGTGATCAAAGTTAACATCACCCGTAGTAAGTCATGTTGATACCATGTACCCTTGATATGACACAATGAGAAGGGTTCCTCACACATTTGTGGTATTCTTCCCCAAAATGCATAAGCTTAGTCTAATCGTGAGAAGACATCAACCCAACCCAAACTAACAGATGTTCTATAAAACATCCAAGTAGTCTTCTTCAAAAGTATCAAGGTCAGGAAAAACAAAGAAAGCTTGATAAAGCATCATAGATTAGGAGAGACCGAGGAGATATGACAATGAAATGCAACATGTTTTCCTGGATTGGATCTAGGAACAGAAAAAAGATATTCATGGAAAAACTGATAAAATCTGAATAGTCTATAGTTCAGTTAATAGAACTGTACTGATGCTAATTTCTTCATTTTGATCTATAGTTATGTAAGATGTTAACACTAGGGGAAGCTAGGAAAAAGAAATATGGGAACTCAGTGTACTATTTTTATAACTCTTACGTAAATCTAAAATTATTTCAATATAAGGGTTATTTTTCTTCAATTTCTTAACCATATCCTCCCTTACCTTTACAGAACTGCCACCCTAGCTCTTTGGCCCTATCACAGAGATTTTCCAGATTCTCATGTCTTTAGGATCTGCCCTCTCTGATTTATCTGATATGTACTGAAGGCTCAATCTTAACAATTTCTATCATCTCCCTACTCAAAAACCACAGACTTTCTTACTCAAAACTGTAAATGATTCCTCAGTGCCTCAGTATTATTTATCACTAAGCTTATCACTAAAGGGCATCTGCAAAACAGCCACACACTGCTTACCTAACCTTACATCTCTACTGGAGATACTTTTTTTTTTAAAAGATTTTATTTATTTATATGAGATAGAGTGCACACGAGCACAAGCAGGGAGAGGAGCAGAGGGAGAAGAGAGGGAGAGAAGCAGACTCCTCACTAAGCAGGGAGCCTGAAGACATGGGGCTCGATCCCAGGACCCTGAGATCAAGACCTGAGTTAGAAGTCAAATGCTTAACTAACTGAGCCACCCCAGTGCCCCAGAGATACTTATTTTTTATCTTTTATATCAGTGGCATTTTAAAAAAAATTTTAATTTGGAAATAATGGGCATTCTGGTCAATAAATGGGGGGTTTAAAAGACAAAAGTATGGATTTTGCTTTTAGAAGACTTTTTTTTTAATTAAAGATTTTATTTATTTATTTGACAGAGAGAGATACAGCAAAAGAGGGAACACAAGCAGGGGGAGTGGAAGAGGGAGAAGCAGGCTCCCCGTGGAGCAGGGAGCCCGATACAGGGCTCGATCCCAGGACCCTGGGATCATGACCTGACTGAAGGCAGACACTTAACGACTGAGCCACTCAGGCGCCCCAGATTTACAATCTTCTTCAGTACATGATGGTTATGTATTTTATATTTTTATCTTATTTCCCATCACTTTAGTGAACTTTTTTAGTAATTTTAATAGGTTTGCTTCAATTGACTTTTTTGTTTTCTAAATATTTAATATCTTCTATAATAAAACACAATTTTATATTTCCCAGTATTTACATATCTACTTCTGACAATGGTTAAGAATCTGAATTAGTTCTCTTTTCACTTGAAAGTACTGATTAATTTGGGTACCTGCCTGGCTCAGTCATTAAAGCGTACAACTCGTGATCTCAGGGTTGTGAGTTTGAGCCCCACATTGGGCACAGAGATTACTTAAAAATAAAATCTTAAAAAAAAAGTACTGATTAATTACAAATGATGATATTATAAAATGGCACAGTAAACACAGCTTGACCTAGAAGGGAACAACCCCCCCATTTATTGCCCAGAATTCCCAAATCTTATCATCACACCCTAAGAAGCTTCCCTGAAAACTTACTCTTCCCTTTGCCAAGAAGCTTTTTTCAGTCCATTTTAACGGACAAATAATTTTATACCTAACTTTAAAAATATTTTAACTATATCCAGCAAGTTATTTCATGGATATCAATGAACTGATTCTAAATTTTATATAGAAAAGCAAAAAACCAGAACAAATCAACATAATACTGAAGCAGAAGAACAAAGCTGCAGGACTGATGCTGCTTGACTTCAAGATTCACTATAAGCTACAATAATCATGGTAGTGTGGCAATGGAAAAGGTACAACTAGTCAATAGAATAGAATTAGAAAGCCCAGAAATAGCGCCACATAAATATAATCAACTGAAATACACACACACACACACACACATATAGTCAACTGATTTTTGACAAAGGAGAAAAGGCAATATAACGGAGAAAAGACAGTCTCTTCAACAAAAAATGCTGGAACTGGATATCCACAAGCAAAAATGAATCTAGACATAGACCTTACATCCTTCACAAAAATTAACTCAAAATAGATAATAGACCTAAATGTAAATCACAAAACTATAAAACTCCTAGGAGATAACATCAGAAAAAATATAAATGACTTTGGATATGGTGATGCCTTTTTAGGCAAAACACCAAAGATACAGTCTATGAAAGAAATAATTCATAAGCTGGGTTTCATTAAAATTAAAAACTTCTGCTTTGTGAAAGACAATTATTAAGGGAAAAGATAAGCCACAGACTAAGAAAATATTTGCAAAAAACACATGTGATAAAGGACCGTTATCTGAAATATACAAGTAAGTCTTTAAAACTCAACAGTAAGAAAACCTGAGGAAAAAAAAAAGAAAGGGCCGGGAAACCTGGGTGGTTCAGTGGGTCAAGCATGTGGCTCTTGGTTTCGGCTCAGATCATGATCTCAGGGTCGTAGGTGGGATCAGGTCCTGCGTCAGGCTCCACGCTCAGCACAGAGTCCGCTTGAGGATTCTCTCCCTCTCCCTCTACTCCTCCCCCAGCTCGCTCACTCTCTCTCAAATAAGATTTTTATTTAAATCTGTAAATAAGTAAGATTTATTTATTTATTTGAGAGAGACAGAGCACGCACAAGCAGGGACAGCAGCAGGCAGAGGGAGAGGGAGAAGCAGGCTTCCCGCAGAGTGGAGAACCCGATACGGGGCTCAATCCCAGGAACCCGGGATCACGACCAGAGCCAAAGGCAGATGCTTAACCAACTAAGCCACCCAGGTGCCCCAATAAATCTTTTTTTTTTTTTTTTTTTCCTAAAAAGGGCCAAAGACTATAAAAGACACCTTACCAAAGAAGGTATACATATGGCAAATAAGCATGTGAAAAGATGCCCCACATACACATCATCAAGGAAATGCAAATTACAACAAGGAGATATGCCTACACACCTATTAGAACAGCCAAAGTCTGGAACTCCAACACCACCAAATGCTGACAAGGATGTGGAGCAACAGGAACTCTCATACATTGCTGGTGAGAATGCAAAATGGTACAGCCACTTTGGAAAACAGTTTGGTGCTTTCTTACAAAACTAAACATACTCTGACCATTAAGCCAGCAACTACACTCCTTGGCATTTACCCAAAAGAGTTGATAAGTTCCTTCTAAGAACCTTCTAGGGAATGTTTAAGCAGCTTAATTCATAATTTTCAAAACTTGAGAGCATCCAAGATGTTCTTCTACAGGTGAATGGATAAATTGTGGTACATTCAGAGAACAGATTATTCAGCACTAAAAAGAAATGCACCATCAACCCATGAAAACACGTGGAAGGACCTTAAACACATATTACTAAGTGAAAGAAGTCAACCTGAAATGGCTCTATACTATATAATTCCAACTATATGACATTTTGGAAAAGGCAAAATTATGGAGACAGTAAAAAGATCAGTGGTTGTAGTGGAGGAGAGGGATGAATAGGCAGACTGCAGAATTTTTAGGACAGTGAAAATACTCTGTATGATGATGTAACAAAGGATTTATATCATTATATATCAAAGGATTTATATCATTATACATTTCTCCAAACCCATAAAATGTGCACCACCAAAAGTGAACCCTAAGGTAGACTGTACACTTTGAGCAATTACGAAGTGTCAATGTAGATTCATCCTTGGTAAAAATGTACCCATTCTGGTTGAGGGATGTTGATAACGGGGGAGGCTATGCATGTGTGGGGGCAAGTGGTGTACAAGAACTCTCTGCACCTCCCTCTCAATTTTTTGTCAACTTAAAACCACTCTTTTAAAAAGTGTTTAAATATCTAATTATATTTACACACACACTATATATATATTCCTATCTTATGTCTGATTCTTTATAACTGTTTTAATTCCTCACTTTGCTTCCTTTTCTCTCATTTCATTTGACCTTATGAGTCAATTAAACCCAAGTATTCATTTGGTCTTTTCAAGTCATCCTCTCTCCCTGTATCTTATCCTTTGCCTGGGTGCTAAAGATGTGGGTGTGGGCACTGATGAGAGTCAAGCAAACTGGGGTATGGATGGGACTCTGCTTATAACCACACAGCTTCTCCAACTTTTAGATTCTTCATCTCTAAAATGAACTTTATAGGAGCACCTGGGTGGCTCAGTCAGTTAAGCGTCTGCCTTCGGCTCAGGTCATGATCCCAGGGTCCTGGGATCGAGTCCCTCATCGGGCTCCCTGCTCAGTGGGAGGCCTGCTTCTCCCTCACCCACTCCCCCTGCTTGTGTTCCTGGCTCTCGCTGTGTCTCTCTCTGTCAAAAAATAAATAAAATCTTAAAAAAAAAAAATACTGTTCTAATGCCAGTAGAATAGCTATAATCAAAAAGTCACACATTAACAAGTGTTGCTGAGGATATGGAGAAGTTGGAGCCTTCATATGTTACTGATGAGAATGTAAAATGGTACAGCCATTCTGGCAAAAAAAATTTGGCAGACTTTTAAAAAGTTAATTATAGAATAGTAACATTACCAGCAATTCCACTCCTAGGTAGCTATATAAAAGAACTGAAAACATATGTCTGCACAAAAACTTGTATACAAAAGATCACAGCAGCATTATTCTTTTGTGTTTTTTTCCCCAGTCTTACTGAGATGTAACTGGCACAGGTGTACAATATAATGATTTGATATATGTATATATTGCTAAATGATTACTGTAAGTTAACATCAGTAACCTCATAGAGTTACAATATTCTTTGTTTGTGATGAGAATATTTTAAGATTTACTCTCTTAGCAACTTCCAAATATACAAAATTGTTACCTGCAGTCACCATGCTGCACATGATATCCCAGAACTTATTTATATCACAAGTAAAGTTTTACCTTTGGACCACCTTCCCCCACTCCCACCCCAATCCACCTCCCACCCTGCCTCTGGCAGCCACCCATCTGTTCTCTTATCTTCAATTTATTTTTTATTCCATATAAAAGTGAGATCATACAATATGTGTCCTTCTCTGCTGACTTTATTTCACTTAGCATAATGCCCTCAAGGTCCATTCATTTGTGTTGTCACAAATATCAGGATTTCCTTTTTTATTGCTGAATAATTCCACAGTATGTATACTATATATACACACGTATCACATTACGTTGTTTCCATGTCTTGGTTACTGTAAATAATGCTGCAATGAACATAGGGATATAGATATTTTTTCAAGATAATGATTTCATTTCTTTTGGATATATACCCAGAAGTGGGATTGCTGGATCATATGGTAGTTCCACTTTTTATGTTTCGAGGAACCTCCTCCATACTGTTTTCCATATTGGCTTTACCAATTTACATGCCCACCAACAGCGCACAAGGATTCTCTTTTCTCCACATCCTTGCCAGCGCCCTTTACCCCTTGTCTTTTTGATAACACCCATTTAACAAGTGTGATGTGATATCTCATTGTAGTTTTGATTTGCATTTCCCTGATGATTAGTAATATTAAGCACCTTTTCAAGTACCTATTGGCCATTCGGGTGTCTTCTTTGGAAAATGTCTATTTGGTTCCTCTGCCCGTTTTTTAAATAAGTTTGTTTTTTGCTATTGAGTTATATTAAGCAGCATTATTCTTGTTTTTTCAGATTTTTAAATTATTTTCAGTTTATTGACCATTTCCTAATTATAAAAGAGAACTGTACCCAAACTCATCCCTATGCCAAACTGAGATGGACTCAAAAGCTTGTAACTATACCCACCTCCTTCCTTTTATCGTAACTCACCAATATAGGGCTGGAGGGGAGGAATATATTCACTCATTGATATGTGATCCCTGACCTTACTCAAAATTGAATTAATTTGAAGGCACAATGGAGGGAAATGGGATAATGCAAACCAGGAACCAACGTTGACTCTGCTAAGCAGAATTATTCTTTTTTTTTTTAAGATTTTTATTTATTCATTTGAGACAGAGATACAGAGAGAGAGAGAGCAGGAGCAGGGGGAGAGGCAGAGGGAGAGGGAGAAGCAGGCTCCCCGCTGAGCCAGAAGCCCAATGTGGGGCTCGATCCCCAGGACCCTGGGATCATGACCTGAGCCAAAGGCAGACACTTAACCATCTGAGCCACCCAGGCGCCCCTAAGCAGAATTATTCTTAATAGTCAAAAAAGTATATCAATCCTTGGCAGAATGGTCAAACAAAATGTCGTATATCTATATAAGGGAACACTATTCAGCAATAAAAAAAGAATTACTGCTACATGCTACAAATGGACAAACCTCAAAAACATGCTCAGTGAAAGACAGATACAAATGAACGCATATTTTATAATTCTATTTATATGAAATGTTAAAAAAAAAAAAAAAAGGCCAATCTATAGAGACAGACAGAGTAGACCAGTGGTGGGGCGCCTGGGTGGCTCAGTCGTTAAGCATCTGCCTTCGGCTCAGGTCATGGTCCCAGGGTCCTGGGATCGAGCCCCGCATCAGGCTCCCTGCTCAGCGGGGAGTCTGCTTCTCCCTCTCTCACTCTCCCTGCTTGTATTTCTGCTCTCGCTAATTCTCTCTCTCTCTGTAAAATAAATAAATAAAATTAAAAAAAAAATAAGTAGATCAGTGGTTGCCGAGGCCTCAGGCAGAAGTAAGGAGTGATTATAAATGGGTACAAGGTTTCTGTTTAGGGTGATGGAAATGTTCTAAAACAGATTGTTGTACTAGTTGCATAACTGTAAATAAACATTCATTGAACTGTTCACTTAAAATCAGTGTACTCTATAGTACGTACATCATGCCTCAACAGTTATTAAAAAAAAAAAAAGCCTTGCAAAAAATATCTAAATAAAATTAAGCCTATGGTTTTACCTACAAACATAAAGGAAGAGCAGGGGTAAGATAAGATGACATGTTAATAACACAACGGAGACACAACAAGCAAAACCAGACTATGGTAAACTGTAAAGAAAAATCAATTGTTTCTTCATTGAAACATTTTAAAGGGGAGGGTGGGGAAGGAGCTTCAATGCCCTTTCCAGGCACACCACCCTCCTAGCACCTCCACGTGTTTACTAATCTGGAAGTTCACCCAATTTCACTGTTCAAGAACTCCTAAAGTGGGTGAAGCTAAAACTTCCCCAGTTCTAATCACGTGGTCTTTCTGGTGACCAGCCCGGTCGTAAGCACAACCAGGGGCCCCATCCTAAGTCACCTCTGTAAAACCTCAGGTGAGATTAAAAGGGGCTCATCATGAATAACAAAAGACACTGATAACATTCAGGAAACTCCAAGGGTCATTGTCAGCTCTGTGCCAGGAAATGGGGACACCAATTTACCTATAAAACAGATAATACACAAATGCCCTTTTATTCAGCCCTCACAACTCTAAAAAGCAGGCAAGGAAGGGCGCCTGGGTGGCTCAGTCGTTAAGCGTCTGCCTTCGGCTCAAGTCATGATCCCAGGATCCTGGGATTGAGCCCCACATCGGGCACCCAGCTCGGCGGGAGGCCTGCTTCTCCCTCTCCACTCCCTCTGCTTGTGTTCCCTCTCTAGCTGTCTCTCTCTGTGTCAAATAAATAAATAAAATCTTTTTAAATAAATAAATAAAAAGCAGGCAAAGAAAAAACACTAACTAAAATAGAACCTTCAAAAAGCATCGTCACAATGGGGTGAGTGGGTAGCTCAGTGGGTTAAGCCTCTGACTCTGGATTTCAGCTCAGGTCATGATCTCAGGGTCTTGAGATCAAGCCCCACATTGGGCTCTTTCTCCCTCTCCCTCTGCACCCTCCCCCACCCACTCTCCCTCTCTTGGAAAAAAAAAAAAAAAGCACCATCACAATCTAGGCAGCTTTACAGCTTTACACATAAACTTCACATATTTTGAAAGCTGGATACAAAACCCATGTTTAAAAAAAATCAGAGGGGCACCTGGGTGGCTCAGTCGTTAAGCATCTGCCTTCGGCTCAGGGCTCAGGTCGTGATCCCAGGGTCCTGGGATCGAGCCCCGCATAGGGCTCCCTGCTCCGCGGGAAGCCTGCTTCTTCCTCCCCCACTCCCCCTGCTTGTGTTCCCTCTCTCGCTGTGTCTCTCTCTGTCAAATAAATAAATAAAATCTTTAAAAAAAAAAAATCAGAAAGCTACAGGTCTTTATAAATGTTGAGCTGATTCAAAACAGTGCTCACCACACTGCTATAGCAAGAGCACTGGAACTTAACGCAGGAGACAGGGATTACTGCACTGGCTTTTCTTATACGGGCTTTGGTCAAAGTGTTTATCTTCTCCGGATCTGAATTTCCTTCTTTGAAATATAAAAAAAGCAGAAGCCAACACAAAAGATGAATTTACAGTGCTTACCCATTTGGGGTTGTGGTAGTTTCCAAATTCAGTCCGTAACAGCCATTCCTAGTCAAATTGTTTCCATTAGCTAATGAGGGAGGATAACCAATGGTCACACAAGAGATCATTAAGTATCAGAGTGATCTTATTTGCATGTTAAATGCAATCTATCCTAAGTGCAACAGAAAATCATTCAGACTGCACTATTTGATCAAATCTGCCTTCCATTTAGGAAGGTAGTGGAAGGAAAGATAATGGGAAAAGCATTTAACTATAATACAGGACAGTTTTGATTCCAGACAAAGAAAGAAAAGCATCCTTTTTAAAGTGACTATGTTGGGACGCCTGGGTGGCTCAGTCGGTTAACTGTCTGATTTGGGCTCAGGTCATGATCTCAGGGTCCTGGGATTGAGCCCCATATCTGGCTCCGTGCTCAGTGGGGAGTCTGCTTCTCCTCCCTCTGCTACTCCCCCTACTTGTATTCTCTCTCTCTCAAATAAATAAAGTCTTGGGGCGCCTGGGTGGCTCAGTCGTTAAGCGTCTGCCTTCGGCTCAGGTCATGATCCCAGGGTCCTGGGATCGAGCCCCGCATCGGGCTCCCTGCTCTGCGGGAAGCCTGCCTTTCCCTCTCCCATTCCCCCTGCTTGTGTTCCCTCTCTCGCTGTGTCTCTCTCTGTCAAATAAATAAATAAAACTAAAAAAAAAAAAGAGAGAGAGAGAGATAAAGAGCAGAACAAGAGGTTGCCATGGTTGAAGAGGCAGTGACAGGAATACTGAGGTAAAGGAAAAAAAATGAATTAAAATCACAACAGTTTAAGAATTTCTTATATTGACAATGTGTACAACAACCAGAAACAAACATAATCTACCTTACAACACATGTTTTGCTTAATTTTGGCATGCTCTTTAAGAGGCTAAAACTCCTACAAACACCTAGTATGTTCCCTTGTATACAGCAAATACTCAAAAAATATTAATGCTTCCTATCTTATTCTCATAAGGAATCTCTGAAGGGCTTCTTATGTACCTAGCATATAAATTAATGAATAGTTTAGAGATAGCTTATGTCTTAGAATAATCTGGCTCAACAAGGTCATTTTACACTGGTTTAGATCATTCACATGGCAGAATCCTCCTTAATGAAATGCTCTAATCATCTATATTTAAAAGAAAGAAGGGAGGGGCGCCTGGGTGGCTCAGTAGTTAAGTGTCTGCCTTCGGCTCAGGTCATGGTCCTGGGGTCCTGGGATTGAGCCCCGCATCAGGCTCCCTGCTCCACAGGAGGCCTGCTTCTCCCTCTCCCACTTGCCCTGCTTGTGTTCCCTCTCTCACTGTGTCTCTGTCAAATAAATAAATAAAATCTTAAAAATTAATTAATTAATTAATTAAATAAATAAAAGAAGGGAAGGATCAAAAAAAAAAAAAAGGAGGGGGGTTAGAGAGAGAGAGAGCAAGCACCTATCACATTAGTTGAGAGTTGTTTTTTCCCCCAGATCAGAGAAAGAGAAGGTAAGTGGAAAATTACAGTAAAAGAAAATGTAATTTGCAAAATTACAAAGGCAATCTCCAAGATTACCTAAATAAACCCACGTATTTACACATTGATATTCATGTAAGTGTAGAGTTAACAGCCATGTTGGGTGGCCATGAACAACTCCCCAAATTTCTAAACTCTAAGCTAGTTAACAGTAAACAATGAAATAGATGTTTTTAAAAAATGAATTAAAAATAAAACTGAACACTTCAGTGACTTCAGTGTAGATGCTTATGATAAACAAAAAACTCATCATTTTGTGGTAAGGCCGAACAATGAAATCCACATCACTTTAGGAATAAAGTCGCTCAATAGGCGAGCTCTCTGGATGTACATATGCATACAACCTAATTCTTTCTATTACTGCACAAAGACCATCAGGGAAAGAACATCTTTCCTTGTATAATCTCATTTATTTGCCAAAAAGAATCTGTGTGTTCATGTATATTTTAATGGTTTGTCATATGTACTTGCCCATTTCACTGCTCATATAAACTAATATAAGGAGAGTCGAATGGAAGGTAAAGATGAAGACAATTAAAATATCCAATCCTAATATAAAGTTCAAAATAAACTAATTTGGATTGTTAACATAAATACCCTCTTCTGCATACCCAATTGAAAGGAAGATTTAATTACAGCTGTAATTTGCAACTTTATAAATAATCCAAGCTGTATGAAATCGATGGACCAATCTTAAAACTGGAGATAGCCAAAGGCTACTGCTGGAAGGAAGCATTTTATGCTATTAAATAACTCTGGCATTCATGCCAGCCTTTATATAGACATCTCCACCCACAGATTAGCCTGACAGACACCATGCTGAGACTAGGTTGCTGTGGGAAAGGTTACTGCCATCCATCACTGTGAAAATTAATAGCTTTATAATAGTTGAAGAAATAAAGGTATGGCACAGCAACCTTGTAGCAAATATAATTTGCTACCAAAAAAGCGTAGGCAAAATCCATTCATAACATTCCCTTCCCATGGCCACCTACAAGTTAATTCATTATTCAAATGCCAGAGACAGCAGCAGGCACACATACTCAGCCAATAAGTCACCATTATAAAAACTGCATAAACATTTCCAGCTCAATCATCTAAGAATAATAGAATGAGACAGGAACATGTTTTCTAAGTATCTCAGCTATAAAACTTGCAACAGCTTTGAAAACAACACGATTACAGGCAAAAACGGGCCCAACTAATATTTTTTTAGTGTCTCATGGAATAATGTATATATTCCAAGTTTTTTCTCATTTTCTTTTTGAACATCAAAAAACAAAGAAAGCAATCTGACTAGAATTGGTAAGCATTAAAAAGCTAAATAAAGCTGGCAGGGCTAGACCTACATCAATTTGCAAAGGATATTTCAGAACCCCGTGAGGACTCCAGGGCTTAAGTATGAGGAGTAAAATTAGTCTTCTCTATAGCAAAAAATCAAAGTATAATCTGTCTTATTTCCCAGAAGTATCTTTTTAAAGCCCACTCAGTACAAGTCCATGGCAACTGTCCATGTTCTTTCCAATAAGGAATTCATCAGAAAGGTCTTGCTAATAGATGTCTAAAATTAACTGCATATTGGAAATAATCAACTAAATTTTCAGTTACCTACTGTATCTCAGCAGAAACAAAAACTAGTCTTTTCCTCACTTCAATAGAGAATGCTACTTTCCTACCCAACATGCACTCTCTCTTCCTTCCTTAATAATGGAGATCCCATAAGCTTGTCGAATCACTATGTTGTACACCTGAAACCAAGGTAACATTGTGTGTCAACTATATTCAGTTTTTTTTTCAAATAATGGAACCCCAATTTTATTTGGAGCATCAATGCATCTAGTTTAGTTTCCCAGTTTCCATTATAGCTAGATGTGGCCATGTATCTAAGCTCTGGTTAATGAGACCAAGTGGAAAGGGTGTGGGACTTCCTGGCAAGGTAGCTTTTTTGTAACTGACTCAACTCAAAGATGGGTCTTTTGGCCCTTCCCCCTTCCTCTTTGCTGCTATCTGTACTGACACAATGACTAAACTCCTGCAGTCACAGTGGTCCCATAAGGTCACCTGAAGGATGTTTCTTAGAAGACAAAAAAATTTTAGCTATTAAAATAGTTGATGGCCCTCCATAGGGTCACAGCACATGAACAAATGCACATTATATCTATGACATAAAATTTCACAATGGGATCTGAAAGGCTCCCTGAGATTTTTCTTTTCCAGTCCAACATATGAGAAGCTCAGAAATTCATAACTGCCAAAAATTAGATGCAAATAAGATGTCCTTCGGGGCGCCTGGGTGGCTCAGTCGTTAAGTGTCTGCCTTCGGCTCAGGTCATGATCCCAGGGTCCTGGGATCGAGCCCCACATCGGGCTCCCTGCTCTGCGGGAAGCCTGCTTCTCCCTCTCCCACTCCCCCTGCTTGTGTTCCCTCTCTCACTGTGTCTCTCTCTGTCAAATAAATAAATAAAATCTTAAAAAAAAAAATAAGATGTCCTTCGAAAGGTAAATGTATGAACAAACGGTGCTACATCCAGCAGTGGAGCGTTATTCAGCAATAAAAAGAAATGAGCTATCAAGCCACTAAATGCCACAGAGGAACCCTAAATGCATATTGCTAAGTGAAAGAAGCCAGTCTGAAAAGCTACATAGTGTATGATTCCAACCACATAATATTCTGAAAAAAGACAAAATTACAGACACAGTAAAAAAGATTAATAACTGCCATCAATCAAGGGGAGAGGAGATAGGAGGAAGGATAAAGAGGTTGAACAGTGGGCACTTTTAGAGTGGTGAAGCTATTTTGTATAATAGTATAATGGTGCATACAAGACATTATGCATCTGTCAAAACCCATAAAACTATACAACACCAGTGAAACCAAACTTAAACTTCAGTTAAAAATAATGTATCAATATTGGCTCATCAATTGTAACAAATGTACCACACTAATGATAGAAGAAATTGCACATGTTTTCTGGGGTGGAGGGTAAATGAGAACCCTCTATACTTTCTGCACAATTTTTCTATAAACCTAAAACTGCTCTAAAAAAAGGGCAGGGGCTAGCGGGTAGGTGTGTCAGGAAGAGGGGAAGTTAATGAAGAAAAGGCTAAGCAGTACTGATCTAGTCTGAAGAAAGGCTCCAGCTACTTAAGTTTGTTTTTTTTCCCAGCTATTTAAGTTTTAAACTTTAATCAGCTTTCAGAGGTTTTAGGATAATGCAGAACTGGGTTCAAATCCGAGAATTTACTAATAACGTGACAAGCTCTTTATCTTCTTTCAGTATTGTACAATGGAGGTAAAAATACCAACTTTACATAGGGTATATTTTTAAAGATGTTATGTACGGCTAAGTAAATATAAGTGCACATATAAAGTGCTCAGGCTTTGACCCAGAGGAGCTCAGTAAAAGGTACTCTTCTACTTTTTGATCATAAACACCAAAATCTATATATTTCATTCCCATAAAAGGTAATAAAGCATCTAGACTATTTTACCACTACTTTAATTTACCACAAAGAAAATCACCCTGAAAAAAATCCACATAAAAAAAAAAACCTGGGGGCGCCTGGGTTGTTCAGTTGGTTGGGCGACTGCCTTCCGCGCAGGTCATGATCCCGGAGTCCCGAGAACTGAGTACCGCATCGGGCTCCCTGCTTGGCGGGGAGTCTCCTTCTCCCTCTGACCATACCCCCTCTTGTGCTCACTCTGTCACTCTCTCTCAAATAAATAAATAAAATAAAATCTTCAAAAAAAAAAAAAAACCTGGGGCACCTGGCTGGTTCAATCAGAAGAGCATGCAACTCTTGATCTCAGGGTTGTGAGTTTGAGCCCCACACTGGGTGTAAAAAATTAACTTAAAAAAATAAAAATTTAAAATTTAAAGAAAATTTTAAAAACTTATGACAGTTGATAACTTTATATGACAATTATAATATGACATATAGCTCACATGATTTAGTGACTGGTACAGTACGATACCAAAAAAACCAACTTCTCCATATTTTTTTTCCCCTATCACAGGCAACTTTTCTAGTTGGTAAAACTAAAGAAAATTTTGTTCATAGCTCTGTGCCAAACTGATAATTAGAATGAAGAATGGAACAATAGTAAAGTTACTTTTAAAAATTCAAAAGCTCTTATTATCACTCTGGATTTCTATTTTTACATCAGAAGCGGTACATGCATCAGGAAAGAGGCCAGTAAAAAAGTTTATGAAGATAATCAGATAATGACTAATAATAATCTATTAGACTTAGTCTGGATCATCTAAAAATCACAATTTGAACAAAAGTTTTAATATTAAATTTTTCACAAACATGGTCCTCTAAGGAAAAAGGTTCTCTTATTCCCATCAGAAAACAAAAGAAATTTAAATAGAAAATGTGTACCACTAAAGATTGACACACTTCCAAAAAGTCAGACTCCACTAGATATTTTCTTAAAATCTACTCCCTAACATCAATAGCAGAAAAACAAATAACAGAAACTTACATTTCTTGTATGAAGTATGAATCATAATATCTTTGGCTTATTATTACCACTTCTATCACTTTCATTTACCTTTTCTACCCAATAATCTTCTCTCCTTTGTATCTGTTATATATCTACAACACTAAGGAATTTTATTTTCTTTTTTTCAAAATGTCCCATGGAAAGTGCTTGTGTTCCAGACAAAATTAATCTTAAAATTATAAATAAATCAGCCAATCACTGTTGTTATATTTTTAATAGATATTAAAAATAGCTAACACTTATACAGCATTTACTAGGTGTCAGGTTCTAAGTACTTTATACATATTAACTAATTTGATCCTTGAAAGAACTCTTTTTTGAGGTAACTCCTATCATCAAATCTATGAGGGCAGCTAGATGCTATGATACCAGAAGTATCAAGAAAAGATTTTCTTATAACTTCATCTCCATTATAATCTAGCTGACAGATACAACAATCATAAAAATACATCCTAATTTCAGAGCACCTAGAATGTGCGGGAAAAAAATGCCTGCAGTTCAGAATCAAAGGAAAGAGATCATTTCCACCCCATTTTAGAGATGAAGGAGCTGAGAAATAAAAAGGTTATGCTACTTGCTCAAGGTTTTATGGCTCTTAGGCATAATCTTACAATCACTATCCACTCTAAAAAAAAGACCAACACAATGATGTCTATGATGCATTACAAAGAGAACATGCACAATAAAATCAGTTCTAATTCATGATGCTATTCTAAAAAAGTATTTTGTAAAAATCTTCTACATTTGAGAAATACCCACAAGGCATAAAAGAACCACCATTCTGATAGAAATGTGCAAGAGTATATGATACCTCTCATCTGACAGTATCAGGGAACTTAAGGGGAATTAACTCATGACTTTAGAATGATTATCAATTATTATTCTCCCATTTTTATAAAGGTGGCCAAAAGATCTTTACATTCCAAACAGACTTCTCCCTGTGAAGTCAAATGCAGACATCAATCACCATTTTTCTATTCCTACAATAATCAGAATACTTAACTGACATATCTAAAAATATTTAAACTTAATTTTAACCTTGTCATCTATGTGGAAAATTTGTGAAAAATAGAAGGGTGACAGGAAATTTAGACTAACCAGCTATAAGAGCCAGTAAGTAAATTTTCTCTCAATTGAATCTTGTCAATGACTTTATTTTCCAGGACTTCATTTGGGAACTTTTTTTTTTTTTTAATTTATTTATTTATTTTTGAGAGAGAAAGAGAGAGCACGTAAGGCCGTGCGGGGCAGGGGTGGGGGGGTCAGAGGGAGAGAAAGGATCCCAAGCAGACTCCACTCTGAGCATGAAGTCAGACACGGGGCTTGATCTCACGACCCTGAGATCATGACCACAGTGTAAATCAAGAGTTGGTCACCTAACTGAGCCACCCAGGCACCCCTTCATTTGGGAACTTACTTAAAGGACATAATGAGTGAATAAAATGCACTGATACTAATCTGATATTGGTTTGGACAAATCAGCTGTAAAGAAAACTTTGGGGCTAACTGGCTCATAAGATAAGATGAAAATTTACTGAACTGTAGAGGGAGTCAAGCTGGGGAAAAAATCAAGTCAACATTAAGTGTTCATACAATGGCAAGCTCTAAATGGTGGGAATTAACTTTTGCTTGACTAAAAATTTCAATAAAATATAATTTATATATTTTATAATTTTCAACAATGTGCCTAGACTGCTTCTGTAATAATAATTTTTAAGAAAGGGAACAGAAGGAAAAGAAAAAGAAGAGAAGGGAAGGGGGAAGGAGAAGAAAAGAAGGACAAGGGCACCTGGGTGGCTCAGTTGGTTAAGTGACTGACTTGATTGTGGCTCAGATCAAGATATCAGGGTCCTGGGATACAAACCCATCCTTAGGCTCTGCGCTTAGCGGAGAGTCTGCTTGAGATCCTCTCTCTATCTCTGCCCCTCCCCCCACTCATGCTCATGCTTTCTCTTTCTCTCACTAAAATAAATCTTTTTTAAAAAATAAAGAGTAAGGATAGAGGAGGAGAGGAGGGGGAAGGAAAAAGATGAAGGGAAGGGAAAATAAGGAAGAACAGATATAGCTTCAGAATTAGACCTAGGTTCAATTCTTGACTGTACTATTTAAGAGATGAGTGACAGTGGTCAAGTTACTTAATCCCTTTAAACCTCAGTTTCTAGAGAATATTACCTGTGTTATAAAAATTTTTATTTTATAAGGATTCAATGAGATAATGAAGTACCTAATATACACTATCAAAAACACTAATAATTCATTAAAGAACAGTCATCTTCATCCTCTTCTTTCTCCATAGCTAACAGAAAGTAGGAAAACATACCCAGGCTTCTCTCCTAAATGCTTTTGGAAAGTGCAGAGTGGGAGACAAGTGAAAGCATCTGTTTCCACAATGTCTTTGGCAATCCACAGGAGCAGAAATGGTGAATAAAAATGGTACTTACTCGAGACACACTATATATTTTTATATTAGTTTAAAAAGTATTTGGTATTGGGTGCCTGGGTGGCTCAGTTGGTTAAGCGACTGCCTTCGGCTCAGGTCATGATCCTGGAGTCCCGGGATCGAGTCCCGCGTCGGGCTCCCTGCTCAGCGGGGAGTCTGCTTCTCCCTCTGACCCTCCCCCCATCTCATGTGCTCTCTCTCTCTCTCTCAAATAAATAAATAAAATCTTTAAAAAAAAAAAAGTATTTGGTATTGGTTTAATCAAATCATCCAAGTCACAGTCATGATCTTTTGGTCACAAATCATTTCACAAAATCCTTAACTCTACTATTACCTATTTTGAAAGTCAAAATAGTTGACTTTATTTTAAAGTGTCAGTCAGCATCTAGGGTTGTCTCTCTTCTGAAAAGCTCTTCCTTGTCACTACAAGGTTTATTATTATGGGTAATAAAATTCCCATACTTTTAAAGCCATTTAGAAGTTAACAGAGGTCAATAAATTAACCCCCAGTATGATTCCCTACTTTTATCCCAGATGACAGATGCACAGCAATAGAATGCTGTTAGCATGAAGAGAAAAAAGGGGATTGAGTATACATAGGTGCCTTCAAAGTATTCCAGAAAATCTGCTTAGCCAGCAGAAAAAACTCCACAGAAAAACAACAGAGGGAGACATCAGAACTCACTTCAAATGTTCAGTTCCTAACTTCCTTAAAAATGCAATAATTGGAAGAAAGAGGACAGAGGGAGAAAAGAACTTTAATTCTCAAAGCAGAAACAGAATGGAGAGGAGGGGAGGTTCTATCTCCATCTCTGTAGTTATTTTAAAGTTCTTTAAAGTTATTTTAAAGGATCATAGATCCACACGGATCTCCTCTACAAAAGTTTATTCACTGGATTTTGAAAGAAGAAAAAAAAGTATCTTGAAACCAAGTAATAAACATTAGATTCTCAGGTTCTGAATAATAAAAGAAAAATTAATCCCCTTCTCCGGGATTAACTGCAGCCTGCTGTCTCAAAATTTGGAAAATCAGTGTTAGGGCCCTAGTAGATTTAAACTCTCCAATGGTTTCCACTAAACTCACAATTAAATACAAAAACATGCTTACCACAACCTCAAAGGGCCTTAAGATCTGGCTCCAACCCACCTTTGCAATCTCATTCCCACTATGTGCAGGCACAAAGTTTTGATTAGTTATTAAAACTGTCAAGCTTGTCTTCAACTATAGCTTTGCACGTTATTTCCACTGCCTGGGGAGGGCTGGATCTTTAGGTCTTAGTTTAAATATATCTCCTCAAGGAAACCTTTCCTAACTACCTTATCTTTTCATTCGTTAAGGGACAGGAGTAAAATTAAGGTAACTAAGATTTACTGAGTATCTAAGAAACACTGGGCAAGCTTTCACATGATTTCCATTTAATCTTCACAATAAACCTCAGAGATAGATACTATTCTTATATATGAGGAAAACAGATGCAGAGATTGAATAGCTGGTCCAAGGTCACATAGATAATATGTAACAAAGCAAAGATTCGAGCCCAAAGTTGTCAAGTCCCAAACCCACAATCTTTCTGCAGCACTATATTGCCTCTCTGTTTAAACAGAAACCACTTTACTAGGAGGAAATGCTTAATTAAATACAAAGCTACAAAAAGGACTGTAGTTTATATAAAGATCTATAAACTGACAGTCTGGATAATTAACTCTGTATTTGGAACCCTCATTTGGTATCTGTATTTCTTTTATATTACCAATTACCTAACTAGGATCATTTTAAAGGAACAACAGCTACTTCTCCTAAGACTCAAAGATTTCATAATATATATTTAAAATGCAGCTATTTCTCTTCTATACTTTATATATTTAGTATAATAAAGTAGTTAAATTACAGAATTTCTGAGTTTACTCCAAGGAGATCAGGTAATACATACTCAAAAATGGCAATTTTTTGTTTTCTTTTTTTAATGAAGAGGCAAGATTTTTAACATTCTTAATTAAGGTTAATAAATTAGAACAATCCTGAGGCAAAGTTAATTTGCCCAAGTACTCTGGAAATATATCATATTTTATCTTGGTTTCTTGCTGTTTACATACATGCCTAACTTTCTCAACCACGGCTATAAAATTCCAGAAGGCAAGGTCTTTAACCTATACATATCCATAATACCTTGTGATGGATTGACTCAAAATATTTTTTTAAGATTTATTTATTCATCTGCAGAGAGACAGAGAGCATGCATACGAGTGGGATGAAGGTGAGGGGCAGAGGGAGAGAACCCCCAAGAAAACTCCCTGCTGAGCATGGAGCCCAATGTGGGGCTCGATCCCATGACCCTGAGGATCATGACCTGAGCTGAAACCAAAAGTTGGACGCTTAACCAACTGAGCCACCCAGCACCCCCTCAAAATATTTTTAAAATGCCATTTGAAAAAAAAAAATCAATTTTCTTTTATATCTCATGTTAGTTTTTAAATACGTCCACAAATTCTTTAGTGTTCCTCCCATTAAAACATGAAGCCTAATTCCCCTCCCCTTAAGGGTGGGTTGACTCATGACTTTCTTTTAAGGAAAAGACTATGGCAGAAGTGACTGTATATGATTTCCAAGACAGGTCATAAAAAAGGCACTTGTGGCTCCCTCTTTTGGATTACTCGCTGTAGGGTAAACTAGCAGCTACGTCCTGAGAACACACGAACAGCTTACAGAAAGGTCCACATGGTCAGGACTAAGACTTCCTGCCAATAGCCAGCGAGGACATAAAGCCTCCTAACAACAGTCTTTTGAGTGAGCCATCTTCCTGCCCCAAACAAGCCTTCATATGACTACAGCCTGGCCGACATTTTGACTACAATGTTATACTGACACTCTTGAGCCACAACGACCCTGCTCACTGGCTTCTGAATTTCTGGCCCACAAACCTGTGTGAGATAATAAATGGCCACTGTTGTTTTAAACTGCTAAGTTTGGGGGAAGGGATTGTTTGTTATACAGCAGTAGATAATGAATTAAGAAATCTCAATTATGAAATTCCTCACACTGTTTCCATGAACATCTGCCTCAACCTTTTTCCCTTCCTGACACTCATTAGAATCTTGGGGATCAAGGTAGTTGTTTATTTAGAAAAGGCCCTGCCACACGATCCTGTCACACCTCTCCCTGATTCGACAATCACTGATAAAGAACATAATTATCTGAAAATTAAAGTACCCGTCAGATGTTGAGTAAAGTAAGTAAAATAAGAGTTTTTGCCAGACTTAGAACCCAGGCTCTACTTGGACTTCCTAACTGGGATGACTTACCTAACCTCAGGGGAATTCCTCCTACTTGCTCTTTCCCGTGAGTCCTATGAACAAACTTTCATAGCAGGGCAAGAGCCCCACCCAGAATTTTTATGGAAACTCTAATAAAGTGCCTAATTCCACATAAGACAAATTTTCAAAGTTTTGTCAGATAGTATAGAACAACTTAAATTACTACCCCTCTCACCAACACCCCCCACCCCGTTAAAAAAAAAACAAAAAAACAATAGGAAGCATTTTCTGGTGCCACTTTTTTTTTTTAAGATTTTATTTATTTATTTGAGAGAGAGAGAATGAGGGAGAGAGAGAGAACACATGAGGGGCAGAGGGCAAGAGGGTCAGAGGGAGAAGCAGACTCCCCGCTGAGCAGGGAGCCCGATGTGGGACTCGATCCTGGGACTCCAGGATCATGCATGACCTGAGCCGAAGGCAGTCGCTTAACCAACTAAGCCACCCAGGCGCCCCATAGTGCCACTTTTTTAAGATTAAGAGAAGCAAATAATCTCTCACACATGGCACATTCAAGTCTGTCCTGCTGTTTATAAGTTGCCAGGTTTATTCACGGCTAATAATCATGGAAAAGGAGATGACAGGTGTGTAGAGTCAAGCCATTTAGGATCACCTGGGCTCATTCCTCAGGCAAGTTTCCTAAGGAGCTGGAAGTAAGGAGAGCAACAGAGGGATGCAGTAAAGGAAGGATGACAGGAGACAGTCATTGAGCCCTAACACAAACCAAATTGTACTCTTATCTCACAGATTTCATTTCCCTGCCCCAATCATTCTTGTAAAGGTATCATTTAAATTTCCAAATTGCAAGAGGTGAATGAAAGCAACATTAAAGATGTACAAATCACAAAGTTATACCACTCAACCTCCAAACCTTAAGTAAAATCCATCCTGCTGTTCAAATTCTATCTCCAAGTTAAACACCCAGACACATTTCTCTCCCACTTGAAACAAGTATCGTGCATCAGTTCATCACTGGGAAACTGCTTCTATTAAAGTATTGAACTGTTACTTAAAGTTATTGTTATTTCTTTTTTAGGCATTTATTTATATTGTGAAAATAAAACAAGCTCGCTACAAAAAATTTCAGAGTACAAAAAGTTATATTCTCCCACATCCAGACCTTAGTTCTATTTGCCAGAGCTAATGGTTATCAACAGTTTCTTGTGTGTCCATTCGATTAGAAATTATTTACTTTTCAAATGCTTGTGTTCTATTTCCTTCTGAAGGAAGGAACCATGCTTTATATTTATTTGTACCCCACCCAGCACATTGCATATAGTAGAAAATAAATATTTGTGGATTTAACTGTGACTTACAAAGTACCTGCTGTTCATTTATTTCTAAAATTAACAATTCCAATAAACAAACTTTGCTTGTTTACATACATTTCATGTAACTTGAATAAATCTACAAAAATCATGTCATAGCACCAACAAGATAAACAGAACAAAAAATATAAGATACATGTTTAAATAAAATAACGTATTTGAAGTATTTGATCCTTCTGGAAAAAAAATCTTATGTGTCCTACATGACATCTTACTGCAGTAACAATCTGCATATCTGAAGGTAAATTATATAGTAATTTATGTTACCATTCATGACCTAATCACTTTCAGGTTAGAAACACTAACAAGCTTACACATCTGACTTCAAGCCAGAGAAGATTATAAAGAAATAAGAAGAGGGATGAAAACAGATATGCTACTTGATAGTAAGTTTGGGGTTTTTTTTCCCCACTGTGTAGATTTTTATTAAATCACTTTGACAGACATTCAGAGTTTAGATGCAAACATTCATAGGTGGCATCCAATTGTTTAAAATGACCCAGTGGATTATTCAGTATGTTAGGGAGAATATAAATTTGGCTATTGACATAGAGACTCAGGATGGCTTAGTCGAGATAGAAGTGTCTCTCTCATTCCTAACAGTCCTTGTGTAAATGGTCCAAGGCTGGTGTGGCAGCTCCATGGTGTTGTTTCTGAGTACTTGTCCCGCCACAGTAGTGAGTCTTGTGAGGTTTTTTTAAAGCCTTGAAATGAGGAAAGAATAATTGGAAGAGCAGATATAAAGACTCAAAAAAAATAGCCAAATCAAGATTTTAAAAATAGGGGTGAACAGTCTTACCATGTCAAAACCCACCAAGGACACTGTAGGAGCATGCAATTGTTGATTTTTATAAAGATGTCAAAGTAACGAAGCATAGCGATTAAGAGTTCAAGCTATATGGTCAGAATGCCCAGAATTCACAGTAACATTCTGCCACTCACAATTCATGTGACATTGGGCAGATTAAAATTATTTTACTTCCTTGGGGATAACTTGCCTAATCCTTAGTCTAAAGATACAAATATCTAATTTGTGAGCTTATGAGGAAATAAGATAATTGATATAAAATGTTCAACTTAATGCCACGTTTCTGGAAAAACCACCACCACCACCACCACACCCTACCAACAGTTATAAAGAGAATGTTAAATTAAATACTGTATATGCTTTCTAAGAGGGCAAGAAAATGAATTTGAATATTCCCATCCAAAAAGCTTGACACTTAATAGGTTATACTCTTATTATCTGCATATTTAATTATACAAATTAATCTAATAACCTAACAAAATCAAATTACAAGTATTATTTTTTAAGTGCAAGGAAGAAGGAAGGGAAGAAAACAAAAAGGAACACTTATATGACAAGAAAAGCAAAGTCAGAGGACCAAGATTAATATTTGATTATATCTGCCCAATAAGGTAGAGAAAAAAATCTTTAGCCTTGGGGTTTTTCCTCCAAAGGTAACATCACAAGACTGGAACCAAATCAGATATAGTAGATGTGACATATAGCTTTTTGATATTTCCCATATGATAAACTATTCAGGCTGATAACACTGTAGTCAAGAGAGCATTCAACATTTGACTTATATAAAATATACATAAATTAAGAATGATTCTCTTGGGGTGCCTGGATGGCTCAGTTGTTAAGCGTCTGCCTTCAGCTCAGGTCATGATCTCAGGGTCCTGGGATCAAGCCCCACATCGGGCTCCCTGCTCCGTGGGAAGCCTGCTTCTCCCTCTCCCACTCCCCCTGCTTGTGTTCCTGCTCTCGCTGTGTCTCTCTCTGTCAAATAAATAAAAATTAAAATTAAAAATCTTAAAAAAAAAAAAAAAAAAAGAATGGAGGGGCACCTGGGTGGCTCAGTCGTTAGGCGTCTGCCTTCAGGTCATGGTCCCAGGGTCCTGGGATCGAGCCCCGCATCGGGCTCCCTGCTCTGCGGGAAGCCTGCTTCTCCCTCTCCCACTCCTGCTTGTGTTCCCTCTCTCGCTGTGTCTCTGTCAAATAAATAAAATCTTAAAAAAAAAAAAAAAAAAGAATGGATTCTCTCACACAGGGGTGATGTGATTAAAGTTCCACAGGATTATTTTAGGAAATAAAAAATGCTCTTCCACATACCAAAATAATAGGGGGTGCCCAGGAGAATATTTAAAGGCAACTTAACATAAAACAGAAAATTAAGCATTTTTCTTTCAACTTTCATCCTCTGAAAATTGTATGAGTCAGCTTGAGATTCTCTTCTCCCTCTAAATCTGCCTTTCTCCCTGCTGGCACTCTCTTTCAATCAATCAATCAATCAATCTTTAAAAAAAAGGACAAGCAGGGCGCCTGGGTGGCTCAGTTGGTTAAGCAACTGCCTTCGGCTCAGGTCATGATCCTGGAGTCCCTGGATCGAGTCCCGCGTCGGGCTCCCTGCTCGGCGGGGAGTCTGCTTCTCCCTCTGACCCTCCCCCCTCTCATGTGCTCTCTCTCATTCTCTCTCTTTCAAATAAATAAATAAATAAAATCTTTAAAAAAAATAAAATAAAAAAAATAAAAGGACAAGCCATAGACTGAGAAAATATCTTAAAATCATGTCTTCATAAAGATCTCATATTCTGAATATATAAGGAATTTATACAACTCAGTAAGACAAACAACCCACTTTTAAAAATGGGCCAAAGATATGAATTGACATTTTGCTTAAAAAGATATAGCAATGTAGGGGCACCTGGGTGGCTCAGTTGGTTAAGTGTCTGACTCTTGGTTTCAACACAGGTCCTGATATCACGGTTGCGGGATGGAGCCCCAGGTGTGGCTCTGTGCTCAGTGCAAAGTCTTCTTCCGATTCTCTCTCCCTCTCTCACTCACTCTCTCTCTCAAATAAATAAAGTCTTTAAAAAAAAAAAAGATACAGCAATGTAATATGCACAATGAAAAGGTACTCAACATCATCAGTAACCAGGAAAATGCAAATTAAAACCACAATGAGATAGATACATTTCTGACCCTCTAGGATGGCTACATAAAACACACACACAAATCAATGTTGGGGAAGATGTGGAGAAATTGAAGTCTCATATATTGCTGGTGGAAATGTAGAATGGCACATAGAAAACAGTTTGGCATTTTTGAAAAGGTTAAACACGGAGTTACCACATGACCTATCCCTTCCACTCCTAGATATATACCCAAGAGAACTGATAACATAATATCACAAAAACTTATACATGACTGTTCAAAGCAGTATGACTCATAGTAGCCAAAAAGTAGAAACACAAATGTCCATCAATTAATGGATGGATAAACTAAGTGATGTTTCTATACAATAGAATATTATTCAGCCATAAAAAGAAATGAGGTACGGATTCATAGCTACAACATGGATGAATTTTGCAAACATGGTGAAAAAGAATGAAGGGGGAAATCGGAGGGGGAGAGGAACCATGAGAGACTATGGACTCTGAAAAACAAACTGAGGGTTCTAGAGGGGAGGGGGTTGGGAGGATGGGTTAGCCTGGTGATGGGTATTAAAGAGGGCACGTACTAAATGGAGCACTGGGTGTTATACGCAAACAGTGAATCATGGAACACTACATCAAAAACTAATGATGTAATGTATGGTGATTAATATAACAATAAAAAACTATAATAAAAAAAAGAAAACATGGTGAAAGAAACCAACCACATATTATATGATTCCATTTACATGAAATGTCCAGAAAAGGCAAATTTAGACAGTTAGAAGGCAGATGAATGGTTGTCTACAACTGGGAACGGGAATTAACTGCAAACACTGATGGAAATGTTCTCAAATTGGACTGAAGTGATAGTTGCACAGCCTATAAATTTACTAAAAATCAGTGAATTTTATAGAAAGTAAATTACACCTTAATAAAGCCTGTTAACCAACAAAAGACATACAAAAAAATGTACAGAGTATTATGTTCCAAATCACATAAAATGATTCTCTTCTTTGTATTATAATGTTACCAGTTTGAGATACTGAGTAACTCAATCCTCACAAAAAGCTATCAGGTAGATTTCTATTATTATCTCCGTATCACAGACCAGGAAACTGAGACAAGGAGATTAAGTAACTTGCTATTCAGTTAATAAACTGCAGAACCAGGATTGGAACTCTAGTTTTATCTGACTTCAAATAACCAAAATTGATACGTCCTTCATTTTTTTATAATGCAATAAGCATTCCCTATATGGACCAGTGTTTTTAATTCTGAGGTTTTCAAAGGGAAAGAAATTCTTTAGATCACTGAAAAGAGGATAAATACCTAGTTAGTGTTATAGAAAATACACTTCATCAGGGTCAGAAGGCCTGAATGGTAAATGCTATGTAAAAATGAAGGAACTGAACTAGACTATCTCTAAAGTCCCTTTCAATTTTTTTCCACAAAACGAAGTATCTTCCAAAGAAAAGAGAGGCATTTGCACCACTTAGTAATGTAGCCACTACAGCAACCATTTGCTCCCTCCTAATTTTTTATAAGCTGTACTGAGTGGGGCAGAGGCCCTGCTCTCTATCTGACCCTCTTTTCCACTAGTCCTTCATTGAGACTTCTAGTCTTTTTTTTTTTTTTTAAGTAAACTCTACCAACATGGGGCTCAAACTCAGCATGCTCTACTGCCTGAGGCAGCCAGGAGCGCAGCAAACTTCTCTTCTTTAGAAACAAAGTAACAATAACAAGATGCAATTTAAGTTATGTGTAACTATCCTGATAGAGACTGCAAGAGAAATGCATCTATGGGCTAGGGAAGCACGGGCACGTAAAGTCTAGATTCTACACTAAGTATTAAGGGAAAACAAACAAAACAAAATACTAACCGCCTTACAAAAATCACGACTGTAGGAATATATCTCTAGCCTAAAAGTCACAAAGTTACAAAATATAATGTTCATTCCATTTCATCTGTAAGTCTTGAGTTTCATTTCTAGCAGGTATGTATCTCAATTTAAGTTCCAAAAAGAGGTGTTCTTCCCAAATAATCTATCCTTGAAATTTTAAAAATCAGAGAAGCACTATCAATGACACAAAGGAATGCTATATCACTTTTACTTACCATTTAGGGGATGGAAAAATTAATGCTTTTCTTGCTATTCCCACAGGAAAAGGGGGACTACCACTTCCTTGTGCTTGTAAATGCTTCCATTTCAGAACAGAAAGCACTTTTTTTCATGCTGCCTAATTTTTAAGAGGCTATATAACTCACTAAAATTTAAGAATAATTCAAACCAAGAGACAACACTAAACTTAAACATACTTAAACATACTATCATTAAGTACTGGATAACAGTGATAGAATGAAATTGCTTTTAAAACATGAATAATCTTGGTAAGTTTCTATCTTCAAACCACTGTATCTTCCTATCTGTGACACATTCTGGAAATAATAAAATTAATCAAAGGAGAGTAGACTCAATCTATAATCTGTGGGTCACAATATGACTGAGGGGAAAAGAAGCTATACAATGAAGACCAAAGAATGACAAACAGTCTTAATCTTCCAGCTGCTCCAAGTGGATGTTTGCTTCCCGGGTACTGCAGGCCAGGCCTCTATCAAACCACCGAGTCAGTTTTACTCAGACAGTCATGAGGAAGCAGACTGCACATGACAGCATGCTGTGTAATGCATGACACACCATTTCTGAGCACAGACCTGAAGCATTAAAACAATGTTCACAAAAGTCATTTATGAGATTGAACGACTGCAACTGTGCCTGTCTCTTCCATCTCTCCACTATCTCCCATGGGTTTAAAAAACAACTTTCAAGGGGTAATGAAAGTCGAAATCCCTGAAAAAGGCAGCTAAGTTATAAAATATACATACTCTTAAAGCTTTTCTACATTTTTATTTAAATAAACTAAAAACAGGGCCACCTGGGTGGCTCACTCGGTTAAGCGTCTGCCTTCGGCTCCAGTCATGATCTCAGGGTCCTGGGATTGAGCCCCAAGTCAGGCTCTGTACTCAGCAGGGAGTCGGCTTGTCTCTCTCCCTCTCCCTCTGCTCCTCCTCCTGCTTGTGCTCACTCTCTCTCTCACAAACGAATAAATAAAATCTTTTTTAAAAGAAACAAACTAAAAATGAGAGAATTTTGATAAACTAGTCAACATAACTGCATACACATGGCTAAATTCTTTTAAAATGAACAAAATATACTGAGATGCCTGGGTGGCTCAGTCAGTTAAGCATCTGGCTCTTGATCTCAGCTCAGGTCTTGATCTCAGGGTTGTGAGTTCAAGCCCCCTGTAGAGCCTAGTTAAAATAAAATAAATAAAATAAAATAAAAAATACTGCCTAAAAGAATGGTGTTTCTTTCAATCGAACTCAGAGTGCACATTCACAGTGCAGAGCCCAACCTAGCAGCTCACAACACTGCCAGAGTCTAAAATTCTGACTCTGTATTGCTGTGCTCATCTAGTCAACTAAATTGCACCCAACTTCCTACTTATTCCTATTTATTTATAGTTTACAGCCTTGGGGGGGAAAAATATATATATATATATATATATTTACATGAGGCTGAGACTTGTCACCTTGACTAGACTATTTGAGGGCAGGAACCATGTCTTCTACCTTCTAGTGTAACAGGGTAAGAGCACAGGCTCTGGAGCCATACTACCTGGATTCATTTTCATCCTCCACCATTTGCTTTGTGACCTTGACGAAGTTATTTACATCTCTATGCCTCAGCTTCCTCATCTGCAAAATGAGGATAAAAGTATATGGTGGTTGTAAAAATTACATGAGTGATAAATTCTGAACATCTAAAACAGTGTCTTGCACACATTATTCATTATAAAATATTAGTTATTATAACTACCTATATCCCCGACAATACCTAGCATCAAGCCCTGCTCCTTTAGTAGGTGTTCAAGTATTTGCCAATTGGCTACAAAATGTACAACTGTATCAGCAGTACAATTTCTCTCATCACCACCATATAATTTATGAACAATGAAGTCTCTACTGTTCAAGAACACCTTCTTGGGGTACGTGGCAGGCTCAGTTGGTGGGAGTGTGCAACTCTTGATCTCGAGGTTATGGGTTTGAGTCCCATGTTAGGTGTAGAGATTCCTTAAAATAAAATCTTAAGGGGCACCTGGGTGGCTCAGTCGTTAAGCGTTTGCCTTCGGCTCAAGTCATGATCCCAGTACTGGGATTGAGCCCCATATCGGGGTCCTTGCTCAGCGGGAGGCCTGCTTCTCCCTCTCCTACTCCCCCTGCTTGTGTTCCCTCTCTCGCTGTGTCTCTCTCTGTCAAATAAATATATAAAATCTTAAAAAAATAAAAATAAAAATAATAAAATCTTTAAAAAAATACCTTCTTTATGGAGCACCTACTTGGCTCAGTCATTAAGCGTTTGCCTTCGGCTCAGGTCATGATCCCAGGGTCCTGGGATCGAGCCCCGCATTGGGCTCCCTGCTTGGGGAGGAAGCCTGCTTCTCCCTCCCCCACTCCCCCTGCTTGTGTTTCCTCTCTCGCTGTGTCTCTCTCTGTCAAATAAATAAAATCTTCAAAAAAAAAAAATACCTTCTTTAATTCTTCAAAATGTTTTTCTCAATTAATCTAAAATGTAGCATCCCTACTTTCCAATCTAGTGCTAGAGTACTTTCCTTACACAGCTTTTAATAGCAAACTACTATGAGAGAAAATGTTAAGTATGTTACGTTTTTGCTGTAGGAGGGAGATTACACGTGACCCAATGCGGTATCTTTGTGGCTCCAAATCACAAGACCATAAAGTTCCTAAGAATTTAAACTCATGGGATGTTTGCAAAGAATGACTAGTCACAGCAAAACTCTGCAGTGGGGCGGGAGAGATGTGAGAAAAATCATTTGTTTAGTAAGAGAACTAGAATCACAGCTTTTGAAAACTAGTGAGTAAGATATACCCCCAGTGAAGAGGATGCAGATATATGTATGCTGGGAGAGTTTGCGGAGGAGGAATTGGAAAATAACCACTAAAGCACAGAACAGATTCTTCAGTTGTTGGTTCTGCATCTGTTCAACAGTCCCAGCTACTAAATATGAGAGAGCAGGAATCCTAGGACAATCCAATTTTAAGCTAGTTAAAATATCACATACATTATCAGAATGAGAAAGTTCATATATATTCTTGTGAAAAATAGTTTTAAGTTCTTAATCTCAAAAGCAAAACAAAATGAGATACTTGCAGAGACATTTTCCATTATATATATATATATGTTAAACTTGTGGTATTAAAACCACAATGAGATACCACTTCATACCCAATAGAAGGCTATTATCAAAATAACAGAAATAACAAGCATTGGCAAGGTTGTGGAGAAACCGGAACCGTGTGCATTGCTGGTGAGAATGTAAAACGGTGGAAAACACTATGGAGATTCTTCAAAAACTTAAATTCAAAATTAATGTATGATTCAGCAATTCCACTTCTGGGTAGATACCCAAATGAACTAAATGCAAGGACTCAAACAGGTATGTGTACACCAATGTTCACACAAGCATTACAATAGTCAAAAGGTAGAAGCAACCGAAGTGTCCACTGACAGATGAATGGAGGAACAAATGTAGTCTCTACATACACTGGAATATTATTCCGTTTGAAAAAGGAAGGACATTTTGACACATGCTACATACAATAAGGATGAACCTTGAAGACATTATGCTAAGTGAAATAAGGCAGTCCACAAAAGGACAAATATTGTATGGTTCCATTTATAAGAGGTACCTAGAAGAGTCAAATTCATAAGCATAGAAAATAGAATGTGGGGCGCCTGGGTGGCTCAGTTGGTTAAGCGACTGCCTTCAGCTCGGGTCATGATCCTGGAATCCCGGGATCGAGTCCCACGTTGGGCTCCCTGCTTGGCAGGGAGTCTGCTTCTCCCTCTGACCCTCCTCCTTCTCATGCTCTCTTTCATTCTCTCTCTCGCAAATAAATAAAATCTTTAAAAAAAAAAAAAAAAGAAAATAGAATGTGGTTGCCAAGGCTGGCAAGAGGAAGAATAGGGAATTACTGTTTAATGAGTACAGGGTTTCAGTTTAAAAAGATGAAAAAGTAGAGGCGCCTGGGTGGCTCAGTCGGTTAAGTGCCTGCCTTTGGCTCAGGTCATGATCTCCAGGTCCTGGGATCAAGCCCTACGTCCAGCTCCCTGCTCAGCGGGGAGTCTGCTTCTCTTTCTCTCTCTCTCTCTCTGCCCCTCCCCACTGCTCATTCTCTCTCTCTCAAATAAAGTAAAAAAAAGAAGAAGAAGAAGAAGATGATGATGAAAACGTTCTATGGAAGTATGCTGGTGATGGTTGCACAATTGTGTGAATGTACTTAATGCCACTGAACTGTACACCTAAAAATGGTTAAAATGATAAATTCTGTTATATTTTACTATCATTTATTTTATTTTACTATGACCAACTTAAACATTTCTGCTTTCATAAGATTCTTTTTTTTTTTTTAAAGATTTTATTTATTTATTTGAGAGAGAATGAGAGACAGAGAGCATGAGAGGGAGGAAGGCCAGAGGGAGAAGCAGACTCCCTGCCGAGCAGGGAGCCCAATGCGGGACTCGATCCCGAGACTCCAGGATCATGACCTGAGCCGAAGGCAGTTGCTTAACCAACTGAGCCACCCAGGCGCCCTCATAAGATTCTTAATAAGTATTCAATATGTAAGACAACAACTGACCATCTAATTAGAGTTTTAAAAAAAAAAGTTTCTAGTTTTATCCTCCAAATTTACTTTTTTTTTTTAAAGATTTTATTTATTTTACAGCAAGAGAGGGAACACAAGCAGCGGGAGTGGGAGAGGGAGAAGCAGGCTTCCCGCGAAGCAGGGAGCCCGATGCGGGACTCGATCCCATGACCCTGGGATCATGACCCGAGCTGAAGGCAGACGCTTAATGACTGAGCCTCCCAGGTGCCCCTTTCTTTTTTTTTCTTTTTAAGTAGGCTCCATGCCCAGTGTGGACCCCAATGCAGGACCTGAAGTCACAACACTGAGATCAAGACCTGAGCTGAGCTCAAGAATTGGACGCTTAACTGATTGAACCACCCAGGGACCCCACATTTTCTTTTCTTTTTTTTTTTCAAATATTTATTTATTTATATTACAGAGAGAGTGTGTGTGTGCGCACAACCAGGGGGAGGGGCAGAGGGAGAAAGAGAGATTCCTCAAGCAGACTCCCTGCTGAGCATGGAGCCTGACGCGGAAACTCGATTCCAGGACCCTGAGATCATGACCTGAGCTGAAATCAAGATGCGAAACCAACTGAGCCATCCAGGCACCGCCCTCCCACCACACATTCTATTTCTAAAGACAAAGGATTAATTTTATCATGGCAATACCCTAGGAATAACCAAAGAGACAGCAAAAAATTGAAAAATGGTCTATCATAATATAAATAGTTCTTTGGGAACTTACCTTACAAATCACAGTAACCAGACAGAGGTGGCAGTTTCCACACGGTGTGAACTCGAAAGTAATCTCCTATATATACTGAACTAGCAAATGTAACACCAAACATGATGATAATGCATTCTGTTGCATGTAAAATTGTTTTTCAAATATCTTTTATTTCTACTTAATAAAATCACTCTCCACCACTTTAATACTGAAAAAAAATTAAGTAAAATCTGTGTTAACCAGTGTGACTGACCATAAAACTGGGTGAAATTATAACTGCTAACTGCTGTTTTCTACATCCATAGAAAGCTTCAAGGTGCTGAATTTTATACAAGATTTATGAAAAACTCCATGTCTAGTTATTAGATTCCTGACAGAGGTAAATAAGTATATATGCTACATTGCTTATGAAGAGATACCATCCCAATGCCTTATGAAAAAAACCTAGGGAAAACTTTTAGGTAAGGTAGTAAGAATATAGGTCCAACAATCCTCACTAATGATATTTAAATTTCCCCTGATAATAAAGCAAAAATGATCTGAAATGTGGTACACATAAATATATAATGCCACAAGACTTGGCTAAAATGTTACGTACCCACTAAAGAGGAAATTAGGTTGAAGGAAGCATTTGGGGTGACCAGAACTTTCTTAACATACTTTTTCTAATTAACATTCGGGCATCAATTCCCCCAGGATATTTCTATGACTGGCTAAAAAAGGTAGGCAATAACTTCTCAAACCTAAAACGTAACATTCTAAACTCCAGTTTTTTTCTTGTCTCCCATAGCACTTCCCTAATACTGAATTAAAATGATGATGCATGAACAGAAATATGTTTATGCCACCCAGGTACCCTGAGAGAGCAATTCTAAAAGAGAGGCTGGGGCACCTGGGTGGTGCAGTCGGTTAAGCATCTGACTCTTGATTTCAGCTCTGGTCGTGATCTCAGGGCCATGGGACCAAACCTCAAGTCATGTTCCCTCAGCAGGGAGTCTGCTTCTCTCCCTCTCCCTCTGCCCCTCCCCTGACTTGCGCTTGCTCTCTCTCTCTCAAATAAATTAAATCTTTAAAAAAAAAAAAGAGGTTATTGTCTTATGCAGCACACATCTAATAGGCTATCACGCATAAAATAGAAATAACCCATTTTCTTATTAAAGATTTTTCTGAAACTGTTGAAAGAAAACTTATGTTTAATCAAAATATCTGCAAAATAAACACCCTTATGAAAGAGTAACCTAACAATACTATCATGACAATCTACCCAGCTACTCATTTACAAAAACATTTGCCTCTTGTCCACTGAACTCTTAGGTGCAGGGAATATGGTCTATAAACCAAATCATATTTTTAAAAACTTGTTTCATTAAGGCATGGTTTCTCAACCTAGGCACTACTGATATTTGCAGCAGGACAATCCCCTGTCATAGGGCCTGTCCTGGGCAATGTAGAAAGTGTAGCAAGACTCTGACCTCCTCTACTAGAGACTAGTGGCTCCCCTCCCTCCACCCCAGACATGAAACCCAAAAACGTCTCTAGACATGACCAAATGTCCCCAGGGGGGCAAAATTAACCCAGCTTAAGAACCATTGCTCTAAGGATTAAACAACCTTGACAGCACTTCAGAGTTTCCTTTCTCTCTACTCATAATTTAATAAATATTAACTACTTTCCTTCCAGTGATTTTCAAATTTTATACCCAAAGCCTTTGAGTACCCAGAAGTACCTCAGGAGCACCCATGGATATAACCTGAGCAAGTCCACTTTCATTTTTTCTGGGGTTCTGGGTATTTTCCTTGAAGGGGTGGGGGGAATTTGAAAATCCTGACATAAACATATCATAATGCAAAATTTCATATACCATTAAATAAAAAATTTCATTTTCCCCCTTTCTCTTTTTATATTTTAAATCAAGGCCAATTTTGGAAAAACAGACAGGTGGAAGAACATTGGAAATGAGAGGGTATATAGCGAAGGGGGGACCAGAAGGCAAGTTGAATGTGCAGCTTATTTGTATTTCTTCAGCCCAACAGGAACTGAAATGTAGTCTTTAGAAGACTTACAGTACTTTCTACCCTGCTTAAACAAACATCAGATGTTCAAAGCCCTGAATTATTAAAGTTGAAGTCCAAGTTGCATCCTCAGGAGGAACCGAAAAATTAAATTAATGCTGAAATTATATGTTAGCTTTGTTTTAAACCTCTAAAAAGCTATTTGATTCTTTTTCTCCCCCAAGTGATAAAATTTTTTTCCAGTTTTACTGAGAAATAATTGACATATATCACTATATAAGGTGTACAACATACTTGGTTCTTAAAATGAAAATAGATACTCTTGTTCTTCCCTGCCTTCAAAGATCTCCTAATTCAACCATTTTAAACAGGAGAGCAATATGTGTAACATATTGAATCTTCTGTAAAAGGTTTCAAATTTTAATGTGCAACCAAATTACGTAGGTGCTTGTTAAAATATACACCTTAGCCATAGCTCCTGCAGATTTTGATTAGTGGGAGATGGGGGTAGGAAAGATCCAGTGATCTGCATTTTAAAAAGCATTCCCAGTAATTCTTATATAGATGGTCTAAAAAACTCATTTTTTTTTAAAGATTTATTTATTTATTTGAGAGAGCGAGAATGAGAGAGAGAGAGACATGAGAGGGGGGAGGGTTAGAGGGAGAAGCAGGCTCCTTGCCGAGCAGGGAGCCCGATGCAGGACTTGATCCAGGGACTCCAGGATCATGACCTGAGCCGAAGGCAGTCGCTCAACCAACTGAGCCACCCAGGTGCCCTAAAAAACTCATTTTTAATAACACTAGTTGACATGTTGAATTTGGCACCAATGTTATATGTTATAAAATTCTAGCATTCTCTATCAGACTATACCATATTTGGTATTTATTACCACTAGCCTCTGGTCAACTCAACTAAGATCTAAAAATAAAAATAAAATTTGAATACTATGCAATTAAATGGTCCAGAGTAATGTGTGAGCAAAGAAATAGAAAGTAAATATTACAGATTTTTTATGATCAATAGCTAGACTATAAAATCTGACAAATCTGTATCATTAATTCTTCACTAATGTAAAAACTACACTTATCCCAGCTATAATTTTACATAAGATATGCCAAAAAATAAATAAATAAAACTTTACTGGTTATAAAAATCCTAGCTCTCCAATAATGGTTTTTCATGCACCACAAATATACCTGCCTCTAACAAATAGTACAGTCAGTTCATGAATCAGTCATTTTGATTCATTTTGTTCCTGCATACACATTAGGATGACATGCTAGGATGTCAACAGAAAAAGGACTTCTCAGGTCATTTTTGATATCCGATCATTTTTCCTGCATTCCGACTACAGTCTTCGTTCCTGAGGACATGAAAATATTATTTAAGCAAATGGCCATGTCAATTTCATAGTCTCCATTTTTGACTTAAGCACAGTTAAAGCAGACAGCATCATTTTCTTTTTGACTTAATGTGCCTTCCAAAATACTCTATTTTTTCAACTCTGATGTCAGTTTTAGAAAACTGATGAGCGGTCCCATACTTATCTATTTTTTCTTATACCAGACAAAAATAGGATTGCTGATAAAGCACACTAACGTTTTCACACTTCACCTAACATTCCAAACCCATTCAGTTCAACATTTCATGAGTCTCAGACTGATGGCACATTTAGTCATTTTTTTTTTTTCAGGAGTAGCAACAGGAATCAGCTCCATAGATTCCATGCTCCTTTAGGAAGACTCAGGGTACCCTTTGTTTTCAAGACAGAATACCATTTAAAAAATGAGGCAGGGGCGCCTGGGTGGCTCAGTCATTAAGCATCTGCCTTCGGCTCAGGTCCTGATCTCAGGGTCCTGGGATCGAGCCCCGCATCGGGCTCCCTGCTCAGCGGGAAGCCTACTTCCCCCTCTCCCACTCCCTCTGCTTGTGTTCCTCTCTTGCTGTCTCTCTCTCTGTCAAATAAATAAATAAAATCTTTAAAAAATTTAAAAAAAAAAATGAGGCAATCCTAGAGCAAGGCTTAGCTTTTAAAAAGCATCTATCTCCAAAAGTTTCCAAAGAAACCCAGAAATGAAAAACAGTATCAGGAAGACTAAAACCAAAAATGGGGTAAGGTTAATGAAAAATGCTAATGATAAAAGAGCAGAGCTGAGGTTTCTGTTTTTGTTTGTTTGTTTTAAGCTATGTACACAGAAACATGAACAAAGCAGAGAAAGGTTTAGGGTGTGGGGGGGGAGAGTATAATGACAACAAATGACAAAGAGAAAGCAAAACTACTTGATTTCTATTAGCAGAAAGTAGATCCAACACTGGACTGGGGTCTCTAACTATGAGCAAAGTCACAACCTGTTTTAGACCCAGTTTTCTTACCTATAACTATTTATTTCACAAAATTGTTATGAGAAACATGAAGGGAAATGTATATCACACATGTCCAAGAGCTACACAAATATAAATTTTTAATCCTTTAGTGAACAAAATACATTTTTTTATAAAGGAACATTAAGAGGAAATTGGAGGGTGCCTGGGTGGCTCAGTTGTTAAGCATCTGCCTTCAGCTTAGGTCATGATCCCAGGGTCCTGGGAGAGAGCCCCGCATCCGGCTGCCTGCTCGTAAGGAAGCCTGCTTCTCCCTCTCCCACTCCCCCTGCTTGTGTTCCCTCTCTCACTGGCAAATAAATAAATAAAATCTTAAAAAAAAAAAAAAGGAAATTGGAAAAAGATTAAAAAATGTATTCACAAAATTTTAGAAGGTGATCTTATATAAAGAAAATATCATACTGATTTTCAAAAAGCAGTTAGGGATAAGTCTTAGGAACTAGAGACCAGTAAGTCAGATGACACTCACCTGGAAAAACTTGAAAATGTATTATGAAACACGTGATTTGTGAAAACTTGGGGAAAAGGAGGTTGCTGGGATCCTGCTTTGATTATCCATTAACACTCTGAAAGAATCATATTGTCATATTCCAAATTTTAATTGGGTTTTATTTATAAGATTTTGCTACTTCCTTCACTGAGGTGTATTTTATTTTTAAACATAAGTAAATCTATTTTAAAATGCAGGTTTACAAGTTACTTAGAAGACTCATTTAAGGACTTTTTTAACTAACATATGAAAACATCATACAGGGGCGCCTGGGTGGCTCAGTCGTTAAGCGTCTGCCTTCGGCTCAGGTCATGATCCCAGGGTTCTGGGATCGAGCCCTGCATCAGGCTCCCTGTTCAGCGAGAAGCCTGCTTCTCCCTCTCCCACCGCCCCCCCCATTTGTGTTCCCTCTCTCACTGTGTGTCTGTCAAATAAATAAAATCTTAAAAAAAGAAGAAGAAAAAGAAAACATCATACAGTACTTAATCAGAATGGGTTAGAGTTGAGTTCATCTCAAAAACTGAAACTGATTGAGATATTACCCCGTAAAGCTACTCTGGTCAAATCATCAAAAAGATTATGATTTAAACAGTATCAGTTACTTTATTTCTCAAAGACTTCCAGTTAACTCTACTAAAGAAAGTAAAAAAGATTATTTTGACCTTTAAAAACACAAAACAGGGATGACTGGGTGCTCAGTTGGTTAAGTATCTGCCTTCAGCTCAGGTCATGATCCCAGAGTCCTGGGATTGAGTAGCACATCGGGCTCCTTGCTTGACGGGGAGCCTGCTTCTCCCTCTGCCTGCCGCTTCCCCTGCTTGTGCTCTCTCTCTCTGACAAATAAATAAATAAAATCCTTAAAAAAAAGAGAGAGAGAGAGAACACAAAATAGTCTCATTCCAAGGTCTTCAAAAGTATCCTTCAATATACGGCATGGCTCTGCAAAATGAGAACAATACTTTACCTCTGGGAGCCTAGGTGTCTCAGTTGGTTAAGCGACTGCCTTCGGCTCAGGTCATGATCCTGGAGTCCCTGGATCGAGTCCCGCATCGGGCTCCCTGCTCGGCGGGGAGTCTGCTTCCCCCTCTGACCCTCCCCGCTCTTGTGTATTCGCTCTCTCTCATTCTCTCTCAAATAAATAAAATCTTTAAAAAAAAAAAAAAAAACCTCTAACAGGACTGTTATGAGATCAGATTGAGACATATTATGTGTGAATATGTTTTGAATGGTTAATAAGTCCTATACAAAGGTTAGGCATTATATTAGCCTATGCTTAGCTCATCAACTGCAGACTGATGAATTAAACCGATAATGATAAAACTTAACAACCTGTTTTGTTAAGAAACTTTCAACAAAAGTATTCATATTTTTAAAAAGTATTATTTAACTGAAGTATTTATTTAAAAAGTTATAAAGTTTAATAATGGTTAATGATCTAAATAATGGACTCATAGAAGACCTTTCTACTTCGGGCGCCAGGGTGGCTTAGTCGTTAAGCGTCTGCCTTCGGCTCAGGTCATGATCTCAGGGTCCTGGGTTCGGGTCCTATCGGGCTCCCTGCTCATCAGGAAGCCTGCTTCTCCCTCTCCCACTCCCCCTGCTTGTGTTCCTGCTCTCGCTATCTCTCTCTCACATAAATAAATAAAATCTTTAAAGAAAAAAAAAAAAAGACCTTTCTACCATTATATTACTCTAATGAATTCTTCTTGTATGTTGATACCCTAATGTACACAAGACTTTTAATTTACTGAAATAGTATACTCCCTCATGGAACCCACACCTTCATAAGGCCATAGTATATGTTCATTTAAGAAACAGTTACTGTTAGTTATGAAACTATCAAAATGAAAAACACTCCCTTTCAATAAGCAGTTTTCTTTTTTTTTTTTTTTAAGATTATATTTATTTATTTGAGAGAGAATGACAGAGAGAGAGCACATGAGAGGGGGGGAGAGTCAGAGGGAGAAGCAGACTCCCCGCCGAGCAGGGAGCCCGATGCGGGACTTGATCCAGGGACTCCAGGATCATGACCTGAGCCGAAGGCAGTCGCCCAACCAACTGAGCCACCCAGGCGCCCCTCAATAAGCAGTTTTCAAAACAATAAGGAAACATACACAAATAAGTAGAACACAAGTTAGATGATGAAAAGTTCCATAACAGAAATATAAACAAAGTTTAATAGAAGTTCAAAGAAGGCAAAAGCTCTTGGTTTTTTTTTTTTAAGATTTTATTTATTTAACAGAGAGAGAGATAGCCAGACCAGGAACACAAGCAGGGGGAGTGGGAGAGGTTCCCGCTGAGCAGGGAGCCTAATGCAGGGCTCGATCCCAGGACCCTGGGATCATGATCTGAGCCAAAGACAGATGCTTTAATGACCCTCCCACCCAAGCGCCCCACAAAAGTTATTTCTAGCTATAGGGGAAGGTAGATAAAGAAATGTCAGGAAAGACTTCAAGAAAGAAGTCATATTTGTGCTGGGTCCTAAAGGATGCCTAGGATTTGGAAAAATCCCTAAATAAAATACGTATTTCTCTGAAAGAAAAAAATGCTTCCAGTTCACTAGGGGAAAAAACTTGTATCTTAGTAAATAGTACCAACATCCCTCCAGTCTTTCTTCACCATTAAACTAGAAGTTACCCTTGACATATCTCCCCATACCGAGTGTCCCATATCTAATCCTTCACCAAATCTTATCCATTTTAACCTCCTAAATATCTCCTAAGTCTGTCCACTTCTCTCTTCTCCACTAGCCCATTATCTCCCTAGCCCAAATTACCATCCTCTCTTGCCTAAAATGCAATAACCTTCTGACTGGTCTCTCTGCTGCACACCAATCTATGGAACCTCTCCACCTAGAACTTCACCCATTCCTAACATCTTTCACCTAGTAAACTCCCATTCACCCTTTAGATCTCAGTCACTTCCTCAAGAAAGCCCTTTCCATTCTCCCAAATTGAATTAGGTCATTTAGTTATACACACTCAGGACAGACACCATGTACTTTCATATACAGTATTTGTAAGATTATAATTATATATTTATTCTGTGTTTGCTTAATAATTACTTCCCTGACCAAACTATAATCACTATTAGGACAGGGCCCATAAATAATTTTGCCTTAGGAGGTGCCTAGGTGGCACAGTTGGTTAAGCTTCTGACTCTTGGTTTTGGCTCAGGTTGTGATCTCAGGGTGGTGAGATCAAGTCCCAGGTCAGGCTCTGCGCTTAGCAGGGAGTCTGCTTAAGATTCTCTTCTGCATCTGCCCCTCCCCCTGTGCTTGCTTATTTGCTTGCTTGCTCTCTCTCTCTCTTCCCCCCTTCCCTAAAATAAATAAATAAATCCTTAAAAATAATAATTTTGCCACCTTAGGTTAGACCTGCCAACATACATATTTGTTCCTAAGTCAGTTTGTTTTTTTTTTCAGTCAAAATATCTATGGTGAACCAACAAGTATAGACAGCATTGCACTGCCTGCACCACACCATGTAGTCTGTGAGCCAAGCGCAGCCCCTTCACCAGCTCCCCACACCTTTGCTTACCATTATATATTTAGCAAAAATTACGGTTTTTAAACCTAATAGTTAGCCTGGTATAGTAGCTAATTACTTGCTAATAAGAAGCTTAGGAAGTTTAGTCTAAACCTAGAAAAATTTACTTTGCTTGCCAAAAATCAGCACCTTCAAAGAGGGGAAGAAAATATTTCAGTGATTTATTCAGGTCAAATAAGCATTCCCAACTTCCACTCCACCGTTTACGGGAAGACATGTGCTGTGAAATTTGTAATCAGGGTTGTGCCATTAATAGTTTGTGGTATATCTGGAGGAATTTAAAGTAGCGTATGAAGATTTTTTGTTGTATTGAGTTAGACAGCTATGTGAATGACAGGAAAGCGATGTGGTGGCCTCCTTGGAGCACTGACTTTGAAAAAGTAAAAGGCACTAAAGAAACCCAACTTGTCAGAGCTCAAGATCATACATACTTGATAATGTGCAAACACCAGATTTGAAATTGCAGAAAGAAAAGAATACTACTGATTTGCCCTTGGACGTGTTGTTATTCAGGCCCAAACCAGATATAGAAGGATGTCTGCTATCAGCCAAAATGGATTAGTAAGGACTAGATTTGCCCTTTGGCCTAAAGCAACTAAAATTATTATTTTCTTATATTAAATCTCTCTGAAAGATAAAACAAAAACAACATCAACAGCTTCATAAGTATTGTAAAATGTCTGACAATAGCACAAAGGCCAAAAAGTGAGAAATGGGAGTATAATGTTATAAGGTTCTTACATATACATGAAACAGTATAAAATCACTTGAAGTTAAACTGTTATAAGCTAAAATAAGTATACTATAAAGTAATCACTAAAATAATACAAAAAAGCTAGAAAGAATTACAAAAAAATACACAATTAATACAAAAAGCATTAAAAGACTAAGAGAGAAAAGAACAGATAGCACAAATAAAAAATAAATAGTAGGATAGATTTAAACCCAACCATTCAATTCAAACCCAACCAATCACATTAAATATAAATAATTAGTCATATTAAGTATAGTCTAAATACCCCAGTTGCAAGACTAGATAAAAGATCAAAACCCAATTTTATGCTACTTACAGGAGACTTTTTTTTTTAATATTTTATTTATTAATTTGACAGAGAGAGAAACAGCAAGAGAGGGAACACAAGCAGGGGGGGTGGGAGAGGGAGAAGCAGGCCTCCCATGGAGCAAGGAGCCCGATGCGGGGCTTGATCCCTGGACCCTGGGATCATGCCCTGAGCCGAAGGCAGATGCTCAACGACTGAGCCACGTAGGCGCCCCAGGAGACTTTAAATATAAACAATGAAGTGGGTTAAAAGTAAAAGGATGGAAAAAGATATTCAATATTAACACAAATCTCAAGAAAGTGGGACTGGCTGTATTATTCAGATAAAACAGATTCCAGAACAAAGAATATCACCAGAGATAAAGGGACAGTTTATAACAATAAAGTACATAACATTATGTCTTCATCAAGAGGATACAATACACCTAAATGCCAATGCTCCTAATAAAGTGTCAATATATGGAGTAAGACCTGGTAGAACTGCAGGAAAAAATTGACAAATCCACAATTACAGCCAAAGACTTCAATAAATCTCTCTCAATAACTAATAGAAAACCAGGAAGAATATAGATTTGCACAATACTATCAACCAACTAGACATAATAGATGTTAATAAAACACTCCACAGCAAAAAATACATATTAAGTGTATACTACATTCTGGACCATAAAACAAGTCTCGGTAAATTTAAAGGGATTCAAATCATACAAAGTATATTGTTGACCGCAAATCAGAAATCAGTAATGAAAAGATAGCTGGAAAACCCTAAATACCTGAAAATTATATAACATACTTCTACATAGTTCATGGGTCAAAAACAATATATTTTTTTTAAAGATTTCATTTATTTATTTGACAGAGAGAGACACAGCGAGAGGGGGAACACAAGCAGGGGGAGTGGAAGAGGGAGAAGCAGGCTTCCCGCAGAGCAGGGAGCCCGATGTGGGGGGCTCGATCCCAGGACCCTGGGATCATGATCTGAGCTGAAGGCAGACACTTAACGACCAAGCCACCCAGGTGCCCCAAAAACAATAATGAAAGAGAAATGAGAGGGGGAAGCAGGCTCCCTGCTACTCTGCCTGATTGTGCTCTCTCTGTCAAATAAATAAAAAATCTTAAAAAAAGAAAGAAAGAAAATGCCTTTACTAGAAAAGAGGAAAGGTCTCAAATCATTGGCCTCAGATTCTACACTAACAAACTAGCAAGCAAAGGAATGACAAATGAAACCCAAAGTACACAGAAGAAAAGAAAAAAGGATCAGAAGAGAAATCAATGAAATTAAAAACAAAGAAAAGAAATTTAAAAAGGCAATGAAACCGAAAGCTGATTCTCAGATCAGTAAAATTGATAAACCTAAACCAGACTGATGGGGGATAAAATATATAAGACACAAATTTACAATATCAGGAATGAAAGAAGTAACATTGTTAGAGATTCTACAGATATTAAAATAAGGAAATACTGGGGCGCCTGGGTGGCTCAGTCATTAAGCGTCTGCCTTCGGCTCAGGTCATGATCCCGGGGTCCTGGGATCGAGCCCCACATCGGGCTCCATGCTCCGCAGGAAGCCTGCTTCTCCCTCTCCCACTCTCCCTGCTTGTGTTCCCTCTCTCACTGTCTCTGCCAAATAAATAAATAAAATCTTTAAAAAAAATAAAATAGGGTGCCTGGGTGGCTCAGTTGGTTAAGCGACTGCCTTCGGCTCAGGTCATGATCCTGGAGTCCCTGGATCGAGTCCCGCATCGGGCTCCCTGCTCGGCAGGGAGCCTGCTTCTGCCTCTGACCCTCCCCCTTCTCATGTGCTCTCTCTCTCTCATTCTCTCTGTCTCAAATAAATAAATAAAATCTTAAAATAAAATAAAATAAAATAAAATAAATAAGGAAATACTATGAACATTTTATGCTGATACATTTGACAACTGAGACAAAACTGACATAATCCTACAAAGACACAAACAATAAATGACCTTATATCTATTAAAGAAATTGGATTTGAAGTGAAAAATCTTCCCACAAAGAGAAGTCAAAGTCCAGATGGCTTCTCTGATGAATTTTAACAAATGTACAAGGAATAGTACCAATTCTACACAAACTCTTGCAGAAAATTAAACATGAAAGTAATACCTTACAATGCATACTATGATTTCAGCACATTCTGAAACCAAAGCCAGAGATATCAAAAGAAAACCACAAACCAGTATTTTTTCCATGAATATAGATGCAAAATTATTTAACATAATTTTAGCAAAACAAATCAGACAAATTAAGCAACACATAAAAAGGTTAACAACACATGACCAAGTAAGGTTTATGCCAGAATGGCAAGTTAGTTTCAAAAGTCAGTGTAATTAGGGGTGCCTGGGTGGCTCAGTTGGTTAAGCGTCTGCCTTTGGCTCAGATCATGGAACTGGGGTCCTGGGATCAAGCCCCGTGCTGGGCTCCCTGCCACTGCTTCTCCCTCTCCCTCTGCCCCCCACCCCTCACCAGGTCATGCTGTCTCAAATAAAAATAAAATCTTTTTTAAAAAAAAATCAATGTAGGGGCGCCTGGGTGGCTCAGTCGTTAAGCGTCTGCCTTCGGCTCAGGTCATGATCTCAGGGTCCTGGGGTCGAACCCTGCATCGGGCTCTCTGCTCGGCGGGAAGCCTGCTTCTCCCTCTCCCACTCCCCCTGCTTGTGTTCCCTCTCTCGCTGTCTCTCTCTCTGTTGAATAAATAAATAAAATCTTAAAAAAAAAACCAATGTAATTAATATTAAAAGACTAAAAGAAAAAATATATGATCATCTCAATAAAGAAAATGCATTTCACAAAAAAATTCAACATCCATTCCTGATTTAATAAACAAAAAACAACCCTCTTAAGAAACTAGGAACAGAAGAAAACGTCTTCAAATTGATAAAGGGCATCTTACAGAAAAACAACAACAACAAAAAAACCAAAGCTAACATCACACTTAAATGGTAAAAGACTGAAAATTTTTTCTTTTTTTTCTTTTTTTAAAAGTAAGTTCTACGCCCAATGTGGGGCTTGAATTCATGACCCAGAGATCAAGAGTCACGTGCTCTACTGAGCCAGCCAGGAGTCCCTGAACATTTTTCAGCTAAAAGAAGAAAGGATGTCTGCTCCCATCATTTCTATTAAGCATCATCCTGAAAGTTCTAGCCAATGTAATCAGGCAAGAAAAAATAATAAAAGGCATCCTGTTTGGAAAAGAAGTAAAACTGTCTTTATATGCAGAGAATATATATGATTCTCTATACAGAAAAGCCAATTTAATCTACAAAAAAATTCACTAGAGATAGCAAATGAGTTTATTAGCAAGTCTGTAGAATACAAAATGAAATGCAAAAATCTATTATCATTCTGTATACTAGCTACAAATAATTGAATTAAATTTTTTTAAATCATACAATCATACTATGAAATACTCAGGGGCAAATTTAACCAAAAATGTGCAAGACCGTATACCGAAAACTTTAAACTGATAAGAACAGACACTACACTTGATCTTAGCCAAAAGGCCGAGAAGCAATATATACTGAAAACTTTGTAGAGAGAAATTAAAGACAAAATAGAGACATGTACTGAATTGAAAGACTTGATATTGTTATGATATTAATCCCCTAGCAGACTGACTCTAAAATTTATATGGGCATGGCAAATGACTAGACTAGCCAAAATAACTTTTTTCTTTTTTAAAAATTTTATATACTTATTTATTTGAGAGAGAGAGAATGCACGCATATGAGTGGGGGTGGGGGGGTGAGGAGGGCGGGGGAGGGGGGTGTAGAGGGGTAGGGAGAGAGATAATCACAACCCTGAGATCACAACCTGAGCCGGAACTGACTGAGCCATCCAGGCGCCCTGGCCAAAATAGCTTTTAAAAAGAAAAACAAAGTTAGAGGATTTATACCTGACCTCAAAACTTTTTTTTTTTTTTAAAGATTTTATTTATTTGACAGAGAGAGCACAAGCAGAGGGAGAGAGAGGGAGAAGCAGGCTCCCTGCTGAGCAAGGAGCCCGATGTGGGACTCAATCCCAGGACCCTGGGATCATGACCCAGGCCGAAGGCAGCTGCTTAACCAACTGATCCACCCAGGCATCCCTGACCTCAAAACTTATTATATAATTATAGTAATTGGGTGCCTGGGTGAATTTTGATGATGTTGATTTTTTTTTTCCTTCTGTGGGTTGTGCTTTTGGTTTTTATTTCAGAAATCTTTATCTCAGGGGCATGAGTTTGAGCCCCACATTGCATGTAGACTTACTAAAAATAAATAAACTTTAATAAAAAGAAAAAGAAAATCTTCATGTAGCCCTAGATCACAAAGATTTTCTCCCTCTGGCCCTCCCCCCTCTCATGCTCTCTCTGTCTCATTCTTTCTCTCTCAAATAAATAAAATCTTTAAAAAAAAAAAAAGACTTGTATACAAATGTTCACAAAAGCTTTATTTGTCACAGTCAAAAAAATGCAACCCAAATGTTCATCAAAAGGTGAACCGATAGGCGTGCCTGGGTGGCTCAGTCACTTAAGTGTCCGACTCTTGATTTCCTCTCAGCCTGCATCGGGTTCTATGCTCAGCAGATTGTGCTTGAGATTCACTCTCTCCCTTCCACCCTCACCCCCACATGCACATGCTCTCTTCCTCTAAAATAATAAATAAATAAGGTGAACTGATAAATAATTATGGAATAGCCAATGGAATTCAATACTACTCAGCAATACAAAGAAATTAACTACTGATATGTGAAATAACATGGATGAATCTCAAAATGTTCTGAACAAAAGAAGCCAGACTAGAAATAAGTATATACTGTATGATTCCATTTATTCAAAATTCTTGAAAACCTAAACTAATCCATAAAGACAGAAAGCATATTACTGTTTATCTGGTCATGTGGTAGGAGGGATGGTGCAGTCAGATTACAAAGGGAGGCAAGGAAACTTTTCAGAGGAACTAGATGCTCATTTTCTTGATTGTGGTGATGGTTGCACAGTTACTAACATATTTCAAAGCCTATCAAATTATACTTTAAATATGTACAGTTGCATATCAAAAACATCATATGAACTCATATTTTTAAAGATGTATGAACTCGGGGCACCTGGGTGGCTCAGTCGGTTAAGAATCTGTCTTCAGCTCAGGTCATGATCCCAGGGTCCTGGGATCAAGCCCTGAATCAGGGCTCCCTGCTCAACGGGAAGTCTGCTTCTCCTTCTCCCTTTCCTTCTCCCTCTAACCACCCCACCCCCACTCATGCTCTCTCTCTCTCAAATAAAAATCTTTAAAAAAAAAAAAAAGATGAACTGATCAGAACTTAAGACTATACCTCACTTCCCCTTGCTACATTGTCCATAGCTCAAAAAAAAAAAAAAATCACAGATTTTGAGAAATTACAATTAGTAGGAAAGAAGTTAAATTTCAGAACCAATTCACACATTTTACCATGTATAAATCATCCTTTAAGTTTCTGAGTCCTTGAAATACAAACTTCAGGATAGATTAAAATTATAAAGCATATGTACCACAAGGATAGCGAGGTTCAAGAGGAACTAAGAGGAAAGCAGGTAAGATCCATCAAGAGGCCACTGTTCCTGGGCTTTTAGAGAAGTACATGTGAATTCTATAAATATCCTAAAATATCTGCTATCTGGCCAAACTCTGATCAATATTTGGTTTTACCTGGCTCTATGAAAGCAGATCCTCTTTTTAGAATTAATAATATTAAAGTGGAGAGCCACCTGAAATGTAAATCCCGGAATAAATAAAGCTACGTCCCAAATGAATACAACCCATGGTTCTTAAGACGGTGTGGTCTCTTAAATTTCAGGATTCTCAGTGTCTCGATCAAACAAACAACAGGCCTAGAAAGGCATTCTTTTATTTAAAAAACAATTTTCCTATTTTGTATTACTGCTAAAAATACATAAATTTTAGTTAGCTAACAGGCTTAACTTTTTTTAAATATAGCAATATCATGGGGTGCCTGGATGGTTCCGTCAGTTAAGCATTCAACTCTTGATTTCAGCTCAGGTCACGATCTCAGGGTCGTGAGACCAATCCCCCCTTTGGGCTCCACACTGAGTGTGGAGCTTGCTTAGGATTCTCCCTCGCCCTCTGCCCCTCCCCATTCCCAGCCATGTGCTCTCTTTCTCTCTCTAAAAAAAAAAAAAAAGAAAGAAATATCATACTATTCATCCACATACAGCTTTCTCATGTTGTATACAGTTAATAAAACTTGGACAATTCTACAAAGATATTCAGAAACATTGTAACACCCAAAGCATATCCAGCAGATCAAATGTCATCAGTTTACAGTTACGGTGGTATATAAAACACATAGGTAAACTACAGGTTCAAGGTTCAAATTAACAAACATCACACTTTATGCTTTTATAGTAACAGTTTGAATTTTTTATAGGTGTGAAGCCAAATTATATAGTAGTTAAGAATGTAACTCAAGGGGCGCCTGGGTGGCTCAGTCGGTTAAGCGTCTGCCTTCGGCTCAGGTCATGATCTCAGGGTCCTGGGATCAAGCCCCACATCGGGCTCCCTGCTCTGCGGGAGGCCTGCTTCTCCCTCTCCCACTCTCCCTGCTTGTGTTCCCTCTCTTGCTGTGTCTCTCTCTGTCAAATAAATAAATAAAATCTTTAAAAAAAAAAAAAAGAACGTAACTCAAGAGCGAACTGCCTGGATTCAAATCCCACATCAGCCACTTACTTCCTATACACCATGAGCAAGTTCCTTTACAACTCTATGACTCTGATTCCTCATCTACAAAATGAGGGTAATAAAAGTATTTACTTCATAGGGTATTCATGAAGATTAAATAAATTCATAGGCATAAAGCACCCAGAACTGTGCCTGGCTCATCATGAGCACCCAAGAAGTTTTACTTTGTCATTATTGTTGCTGCTATAATTATGCTCATGAATGGCCCCATTACTAGAGTTAAGATTAGTGTATGGGATAATTAACACTATTACTGACAATTTAAAAAATACAAATATATCGACTAAGAACTAATATAAAACAAGGATTTGAAAAGACAGTTTTCCAAATAAAATCTAAAAATAGTCAATAAACACATGAAAAGATACTCAACACCACTAATCATTAGGGAAATGAAAATCAAAACCACAATGAGATACCACTTCACACCTACTAAGATGGCTATAATCAAAAAGAATGGAAAATAACAATAAATAAGTGTGAGCAAGAATGTGGAGACACTGGAACCCTTGTGTATTACTGGTAGGAATATAAAAGGGTACAGATACTGTGGAAAAGTTTGGCTGTTTCTCGAAAGGTTAAACAAAACTACCATAAGATCCAGCAATTCTACTCCTAGGTACATATCCAAAAAAACTGAAAGCAACTTCTCAATGAGATATTTGCACACCAGTGTTCATAGAAGCATTATTCACAATAACCAAGAGGTGGAAACAACCCAGTATCCACCAACAGATGAATAAACAAAATGTTATATATACTTACAATGGAAAATTATTTGGCCATTAAAAGAATGAAATTTTGATATAAGCTACAAGGATGATACATGCCACCTTGAAGACATTGTTTAGTGAAATAAGCCAGACACAGAAGGAAAAATATTGTATGATTCTTCTTGTATGAAGTACCTAGAATAGACAAATTCATAGAGACAGGAAGTAGAATAGAGGTTACCAGGAGGGGAAAAAGGACAGTTATTGTTTACCAGGTACAGAGTGTTTGTTGGGGATAATGAAAATAATTTGAGTATAGATAGTGCTGAGGATTACACAACATTGTGACTGTATTTTTTTTTTTTTAAAGATTTTATTTATTTATTTATTTGAGAGAGAATGAGAGACAGAGAGCATGAGAGCGGGGAGGGTCAGAGGGAGAAGCAGACTCCCCGCCGAGCAGGGAGCCCGATGCGGGACTCAATCCCGGGACTCCAGGATCATGACCTGAGCTGAAGGCAGTCGCTCAACCAACTGAGCCACCCAGGCGCCCCGTGACTGTATTTTTAAAAATAACCTTTTTAAAATTTTATTTTTATGTAATCTCTATACCCAACGTGGGGTTCAAACTTACAACCCCAAGATCAAGAGTCCCATGGTCCACAGCCTGAACCAGCCAGGTGCCCCAGGACTGTATTTGAATTGTACACTTACAAATGGTTAAAATGAAATTTAGTATGTATATTTTACCACACACACACAAAAAGAATCTACTGGTTATTCTATCAAGCATTTTCACTTTTATTGCTGCAGTTCACCAAAGAAGAACTCGATATCCATTCTTAACTACATAACTCTGAAAGAGGCAGAGAGCATTAATAAGACCTACTGCTAAACTCTAAAACAACTTAGAAAAGAATTAAAATGCTACTTTAAACAGCTTGTGATACATTTTAACACAAATATATTAAATTGGAAACAGTAATTATGAACTTAGATAATAAAGATAGGGTAATCTTTTAAAAAAAACAAAAAAGGTACTGGATTGGAACTGATTCCAACCTTACCCAGATTCTAATCTTACTTCACCAAGAATCTTTAAAGCATTAACTATTTCATGACTACCTCCCCCCAAAAATAAAGACTTACCATGTTTCATAAATTTGTTGAAAGAAAAAAAAAAAAACAGGCTATTTCAGATTGCAGGAAAAATTTGTAAAAACATAATTTTATATAATATGCTTACAAGTAAATGGAATAACATTACTGATTATATAAGAGAAACATCATTGTTAGTTAAGTTTCAGAAAAAGAAAGATTACTGGCCAATAGCTATAACACAGTAACACCTCTTCAAGGTGACGCTCTGGCCTGACAATCAAGATTTATACCAAAAACATAACCTAAAGTGCAACTAACTAAAAATTTCCTCTTAAGACTTTCTGACTTAAACAAAACAGCAAGAAATATGGCCCTATCAAATCTTCTGGATTACCTTTCTATTTTAATAGGAATCACCACAGATGATGCTGTTCTTTCTTAACCATGTTATCAAGCTAGATTAAAAAATAGTCATATAAATCTTCATGTCTATAAAAAGGAAAACTATGAAGTTTTTATGAAACCAGAAAATACTAAAGAGAGTTTTTTCTTAGATATCAAAACATGTCTTTTGTTAGTATTGTCCCGGCCATCTTTTTCAAGGTCTGTTTGTTGCTATAAACTTATCACCAACCACCTGGGAAAAACTAGCCCATTTCAAAATTGGAACATGCGTTATAAAGGCCTTGGGTTTCCTCATTCAGAGGCATTCTTGAAGTTTACAAATATAGGACCCCTGGGTGGCTCAGTCTGTTAAGCGTCTGCCTTTGGATCAGGTCATGATCCCAGGGTCCTGGGATTGAGTCCCTCCCTCTCCCTCTACCCTCCGCCCTGCCCATGTTCTCTCTTTCTCTCTCGCTTGCTCTCAAATAAATAAAATCTTAAAAAAAAAAAAAATTTACAAATACAAAGAAGTGTATGTAGTGAAGCCTAAGGGAATCATGGGAGCAAGATATTTATATTTTATATCCTGCCCAAATTTAATCTAAACAAAATTTCCTACAAGCCTCCACAAATATTAACTAGGTACAGGATTCCTAGTTTCACTTCCAAACTGCTCTATATCATTGTCAAAAGTTAAACTACTTTGTTCCTTTCTAAGTTTGCTCCTTTCTGACTTAGTAAGGCAAGCTTATGATTATATAATACATGCTAAATAAAACAGCTAACTGATAAAAGAAAATGTGGGTATGATTCCAACTATATAGAATTCTGGAAAAGGCAAACTATAGCGACAGTAAAAATATCAGTGGTTGCCATGGGTAGGGGGTAGGGGATATGAAGAGATGAATAAACAGAGCACAGAGGATAAAGGCAGTGAAAATATTCTGTAGGAGGGGCACCTGGCAGCTCAGTGAATGGAGCATGCCACTCTTGATCTCGGGGTTGTGAGTTGGAGCCCCATGTTGGTATGGAGATTACTTAAAAAATAAAATCAAAAGGAGGGAAGGAAGGAGGATGGAAGAAAGGAAGGAAAAGAATATAAGGAAAAGAAAGGAAAAGAAAGGAGAAAAAGAAAGATTGATTGATTCTGTATGATACTAAAATAGTAGATACATGTCACTCATTTGTCCAAACCCACAAAATTTATACACCAAGAGTGAACCCTAGTATGAACTACAGACTTTGCCTGATAATGATGTGTTAATGTAGGTTCATCAACTGTAACAAATGTGTCACTCTGGCCAGAGATGTTGATATTCGGGGAGGTTATGCAGATGTCGGGACAAGGAATATATGGTAAATCTCCATACCTTCCTCTCAATTTTGCTGTGAATCTAAATCTGCTCTTTAAAAAGTACTTAAAAAAAATTTTTTGGTTAATTAGTTGTCTATATAAACTATGATTTTCCAGAGTCTAATTCATTTTCCTACCCTTTTTTTTCTGAAGAAAAGATTTTCAGTTAATTTTGTCATTAATGTTAATTCTCGTTGCCATTCCTTGAATTAGGCTTTGTGTGACATAATAAACCTCCCTAGAATATACCTAAATAAAAGCCATGCTAAAACCTCAGTCCTTAACACAGTACTATATAAGACATACACCTTAGTCGGTTCATCCAGCTAAAACTAAATGAACTTATATTCAAAACATGTTCAAAAGAATTTTGGGGGCGCCTGGGTGGCTCAGTTGGTGAAGCATCTGCCTTCGGCTTGGGTCATGATCTCAGGGTCCTGGGATCAAGCCCCGCAGCTCAGCGGGGAGTCTGCTTCTACCTCTCCCTCTGCTGCTTCCCCTGCTTGTACTCTCTCTGTCAAATAAATAAATAAATCTTTAAAAAAAAAAAAAAAAAAAAGAATTTTCATGAATGTCACTTCCTTCTTAATACTCTGAAAAACAAAGAGTAGAAGGAGGACACCAAGAGCTGAGAGGAAAGCCACCAACTATGTTCTTAGAGTATTTGAACCATTATGTGTCTATGTCAGGTTATTTCAGTTGGACTCTAATAGTATAAATAAAGCCACGGTCATGGATTTGACCCTTAGCAGACCAACTGCTTGACTCTATACTCATGCCCTTCCCTCTTTCATTTGGAAATATGCCATTAATGAAAAGGAATACCACTGGGAAAAAACAACTCCATTTTTTGAAGGGCAGTGTTATTAGCATTAGAACTCTGAGGACTTTTTTTTTTTTTTTTTAAAGATTTTTTATTTATTTATTTGAGACAGAGAGAATGAGAGAGAGAGAGCACATGAGAGGGGGGAGGGTCAGAGGGAGAAGCACAAAGCCTAATTCAGCAGGGAGCCCGATGCGGGACTCGATCCTGGGACTCCAGGATCATGACCTGAGCCGAAGGCAGTTGCCAACCAACTGAGCCACCCAGGCGCCCCTCTGAGGACTTTTAATACGTGCTAAATAATGCTTAAGGCACTATATGAAAGCTATGCAAAAATTGCTACTGTGCAAGTAGCAATACAGAAGTAGGATTTAAATTACAGGCCATAATTTCATATATTTGTGGTAGGAATTGCTTTCCAGGAAGGTCACACCAATTTGGTACCAAGTCTCAGGCCTTTAAAGACATACTCTTCGGGGCACCTGGGTGGCTCAGTCGTTAAGCGTCTGCCTTCGGCTCAGGTCATGATCCCAGGGTCCTGGGATCGAGCCCCACATCGGGCTCCCTGCTTGGCGGGAAGCCTGCTTCTCCCTCTCCCACTCCCCCTGCTTGTGTTCCCTCTCTCGCTGTGTCTCTCTCGGTCAAATAAATAAATAAAATCTTAAAAAAATAAATAAATAAAGACATACTCTTCTAGTAATTCAGCCTAAGGGAACAGTGAGAAGTTCAATTCAAAGACTTGTGCACAAAGACAATCAGTAGACTATTAATATACAAATTTGGGAAAATGTTAATGTCTAAAATAGGATAGTGGTTAAATAAGTTATATTAAATTATACTCATTAACAAATTATGTTTTCATATTATAAAGGCTTAGTAATAAAACAGTGTGATACTGACACATCAATATAGACAGACCAACAGAATAGAGTAGAAAATCTTGAAAGAAACAAAACATATAAATGGTAGTCTACCAAAGGATAGAGAAGTCATCTTAAACCAGTGGAGAAAAGATGAGTTATTCAACAAATGGTGTTAGGACAACTGGAAAGCCATCTTTCTAAAAATGAAATTGTATCTGTATCTCACACCTTATAGCAGGATGAATTCCAAATGGTTCAAAGATTTAAGTATAAAAAATGAAAACAAAGAAGTACTTGACAAACCATGGAAGAATTATTTTATAACCTCAGAATAGGAAAGGCCATGCTAACTATAACATAAAAACAAAGAGCCATAAAAGAGCGAATACATTCAACTTCATGAAAATAATTTTCTTATAGAGAGGGAAAGAAAAGACAAATGAAAATACTGGCAACTCATTACAGATAAAAGCTTCCTTATTTAATAAGGAGTTCCTACAAATCACTAGGAAAAAGATCCAACAACCCAATAAAAATGGGCAAAAGATATGTACAATTCACAGAAAAGGATGTATTTAAATGGCTCTGTAAGACAATCAATGTAAGAGATATGAAAAATTAAATTTAAAACTATTTTCATCAATTAGATTGTCATATTCAAAAATTCTTGATAATTCCCTATGTGTAGAGAGATAGGCATTCTCATACACTGCTGGCAAAATAGAAATAGTTACAACCTATAACAAGAGCAATTTGGAAATATCTTTCAAAATCACAAGTACACATATCTTTGACCTAGCGATCCTATGAACTTTCTTACAAAAATATTCATACACAAGCAAAATGGCTTATATTCAAGATTATTCACTGTATTATCACTTGTACCAGGAAAACTTGGGGACTGGTTAAATAAATTATGATTCATTCAGGCATTATATAGCCACAAAAAGAATGAGGAACTGCTTTACAAACTGACAGGAAACTATGTCAAAAATATATTAGTAAGTGTGTAGAGAGAGGGGATGTGAGGCAGGAATAACACAAGGTGCAGATAAATTCCTTTAACGGGTTATCATTTGTATAAAAAAGGAGAAAAAAGCAATATACACAGTAAAAACTATTATATTATCAATTCAGATATAAAGCAATTAACAACTGGCTCCAGACCCCCAGAACTCCCAGCCAACTTCCTTTGCGGGCCTGCTCCAGTCCATTCACTAACCTTGAAAAAAACATGACCTTACATTTTTGTGAACGAAATTTCTTGGACCCCACTCTCGGTGGAGTTTTTACATATCTATTTATCTGTTTCTCTGGGCAAGGAATAGGTATGCTGAGCATACACAAGAATTTCAAACATTTATTGATTGTGTGGAGTGAACAATGATTGCCTGCCAGATGGTAAGTGAGGGGTATGGAGGAGGGGTGACAGAGATCTCACGGAATATCTTTTTATGTCTTTTGAATATTGAAAGATGGAAATGTTTACCTATGTTTTTAATTAAATTTAAAAATAAAAACATATTTGAAAAAGTTTTAAACTTTTTTAAAAACCTAAGAAAATACACTGTTAGAAACAAGGGAGGATAGGGCGCCTGGGTGGCTCAGTCGTTAAGCGTCTGCCTTCGGCTCAGGTCATGATCCCAGGGTCCTAGGATCAAGTCCCACATCGGGCTCCCTGCTCGGCGGGAAGCCTGCTTCTCCCTCTCCCACTCCCCCTGCTTGTGTTCCTGCTCTCGCTCTCTCTCTGTCAAATAAATAAATCTTTAAAAAAAAAAAGAAACAAGGGAGGATTTAAAATAATATGCAATGATACCAAATACATACAAAAAAGTACAATTTTTGCACAGAAAAGACAAGGATAAAATACAACAAAATATTAAAAGAACAGTTATATCTGAGAGGTGTAATTACAGGTGACTTTAATTTTCTTTGGCTTTTCCTAGAATTCAAATTCATTAAGCACTATTATACTCATAATAAGAAAAAAGGTATTAATTTTTTAATGCTATGAATCAGAGAGGTCAGAAATTTAAAAAGGCAGAAACTTATTAGGTATTATCCAGGTTTCTAAGCATCATAAATGAAACATTCAAATTTCCTTAAAACATTACTTCCAATTACAGAATAAAGAATTTATGGATAAAAAATTTAGAGATGAAAAATATTTAATCTGTCCTCTGCTCTACCTCTTAACAATCACATTATGAGATTATTCTCATCCTCCTACTTTCTGGATGTTTTGTCCATTTTTGTTTTCTGTTACCTAGGTAATGGTACTTCCAGCATTTCCCTTAAAGACTGTGAAACTAACAATCTGGTATTTCTCACTGTCCAGTTTTCCTGACCTTCAGTTTTGAAAGGCCATCTCCCTAAGGGAAAGCAGTAAGATCTAAAAGCTAAAACAGGAGGCTGAGGAATCTGAGGTTAGAGTTCTAATCCTGACAAACTGTGGAATTTGTCTCCAATTTTGGGAATAAGCTAAACTTCCTGATCCAGTTTCCTCAATGAGGTAACTTAAAGGATTGTTTTGAAAATATTTAGGACTATCAACTTTAAAGTTTTCTTTAACTTTCCACACTATTCTTTTGAATTTTGTTTTCTTGCCTTATGTCAAATATTTTCCTTTGTAAATTTTTGCTCTCCCAAACAGTATCTGCAAGTATTACCAGTCTTTTCAACTCAGGAGTCGGGTAAGGGGTACTTTCAGAAAGCCTACTGAAAATGACACAATATGAACAGAACTTGAGCAATGCTGAAGACAATTTATGGAGGCATAAGAATGCAATCAGGATCTAAATTGGACTCTTATGAGCAAAGGAGACTCGGGCAATGAATTAATGTAACCAACACTTGGTGGGAAGACAAAACTCTGACTCCTAACATCCAAACCTGCTATAGAGATAAGATGAGAAATTCTGTATCACAGCCTAGCAAATGAAGTTTAGTCATGCCTTCAAGGGTTCAATTTTAATTTTGTTTACAGCAGACCCACTAATACTACTTACTACCTGGACCTCAGCACATCTTCTTCTCTACCACTTGCATATCAGGTACTTCTTGATGGCTGCCTTCTCATTAGAAAATAAGCTACAGAGCGCCTGGGTGGCTCAGTTGGTTAAGCGACTGCCTTCAGCTCAGGTCATAATCCTGGAGTCCCTGGATCAAGTCCCGCATCGGGCTCCCTGCTCAGCAGGGAGTCTGCTTCTCCCTCTGACCCTCCCCCCTCTCATGTACTCGCTCTCTCTCATTCTCTCTCTCTCTCAAATAAATAAATAATCTTTAAAAAAAAAAAAGAAAAAAGAAAATAAGCTACATTAAATTTGTCAGGGGTTCTCTCCCTACAGGTCTTGCGAAGCACTTGATAGCCTTCGGGAAGAAAGGGGTTTTTACAAACATCAGAGAGCAATTATCCCTCTGCCAAGACAGGGTGAAGCAATTTCAGTAGTGCCCTCAGCACACTTCAAACTCCTCCTCCTGGTTAACAAGACCAAACACCTCTCCTGTTACTTAAAAGTTATTCCAAAAGGGAGGGACAAGGGAGCAGACAACTGAATTTTTTCTGGATTAACTCAGGCATTAGTTGAATGCTTTTTTGTGGTTCACCTACTTTAAAAGGTGATCAAATCACTCTGTGCCACTGAAGAGAGCAACTGCAAAGAACAATTACATAAACCCTCTGCTTCAACTTACCTCATCCTTCTTTCTAATGAAAGAAAGCATTAGAAACCACTGCCCTGCCACCACTTCCTTAGTAATCTCAGTAAAACCTATGTGCTTTGTCATGTGAATTCCTTTTTTTCCTTAGCAAATCAGAGAAATTTATTTCATTCAACATAATAAGACACAATTGCACATCATTTTTTAAAGTACATGCACTGAATTTTATGACGTAGAAAAGATAAAGGCACTCTTTATAAGTGAACTATTCTCAAACAGGTGCATTCTAGAACTTTGCATTATCTATGTCAGAATATTTGTACATATCCTCAATTCCATACCTCTAATTCCTAAATCCAAAAAGCTCTGAAAACACTTTTTTTTTTTTTTAAAGATTTTATTTATTTTTTAGAGAGCGAGCGAGAGAGAAACAGCATGAGAGGGGAGAGGGCCAGAGGGAGAAGCAGGCTCCCCGCTGAGCCGGGAGACCAATATGGGACTCGATCCCAGGACCCTGGGATCATGACCTAAGCCGAAGGCAGACGCTTAACCATCTGAGCCACCCAGGCGCCCGAAAACACTTTCTTCATAACTTGTTTAGCAGTAAAATCTGACCCTCACTGACATAACACTATTTATAGTCTTAAACCATACTTAGTGTGGATTTTTACTTAACTACAGGAGTATTAATATGATTGATTCCTGGATGTTGCTCCAGACCCATTAAGAGGGTTATGTCACTGTGTACACACACACCCTATTTTCTAAAATCAAAAAAATTTTGAATTCTGAAGCACTCTAGTCCTAACGGTTATGGAAAAGAGATTATGTATAGTTCTATTCTTCAAAAATATTTTCATTCTTTGAAAATGAAATAGCAATAGACCAACATGATAGAGGGTAGAAAAATACTAAGATATGATAAAGGAAATTGTACATGTCTCTAACATTAACAGAACACACAATTTAAATGAGATATACTAATTTTCTCTCAAAGGAAAAAAAAGGGGGGGCTATTTGAAATCAATATAATTTAAAATAAACAGTATACTCCTAGGCATTCTCGATAGTTCTGTCTCGTTTCAGTGAACAACTGTCTACTCCTAATGTACATAAAATGTATTGAGAAATTAACGTATCAACCTTCAAAGCTAATGCCACATCCTAAGTACTGAACTCAAGCTTACAATCCCAAGAATTGCTAAAATATTAATAATCATTATAAAAGTTCAATGTATAGTATTTGAGGAAATTAAAACACTTAAGTAACACGAACATGTTTTGGGATGTACTGAGTACACATTCACTGATTTTCTTCAAGCAATCAAGTAGCTAGAGCACACAAAACTTGAACAATTTCATTCATCCACACATTAATACAAAACAGAAGTCAAGCATGGGGTACATATTTAAGACATGTAAGAATGAGTGATTCACTGAGAATATTCAAAGTTAATTATGTTAAGAACATTCCTTATAAGGCCAATGAATTAGTGACATCTTCATATGCACCAAAATGAAACAACTTCTTAGACTTGTTACTGGTTACAATGTTTTAAGTAAATATAGAGGCATATTCTCTAAAAATGCAATGAAACCTATCTCATCCTTTGACTTAATTCATGAAACATAAGCAAAATTATTTACTACAAACAGGGAAAACTGTCCCCCATCAACTCATATGGAGTTCATGAGAAATTCTTACCAAATTCTCATTTGTCACTTTTCCAGAATTATATGGTATATGATGCAGTATGATTAATTCTTTTTCTGTTCTGCTTGCTGAAATAGTACCAGCCTTTGGAAAATTTCCAGCAGATCCCTATCAGTCATCAATAAACAATGAGCTATATACTAGCTTAACGGTAAGCAATAATGTTGATGTTATTTATTTTATTAAGTGAATATTTTAGATAAGTCCTGCTTATACTATTAAAATCAAAACCATATGACTGCTTGGTGAGCACTTTAGTGTGATAACTTATTTCCCCTCTAGCTATCCAAGGGCACATCTGCGCACACACTCGCAGACCCGTTGTGCTGATGGCTGCAAAGCTCCAATGCAGGCACTAACAGAGACTGGCATCTTCAATGTCTCCCAGTGTCCTGCACTCGCCGTCCATTCATGGTAAAGTAGTTAATTTTAATGTTCTCATTGTTTACCAGAAAGCACAGACAGTGAGGCTGGCTTTGCCGCTCCCGTTTCCTTTTGCTAAGCTGCTGCGCTTTTTCAGCCAATTGACTTTGCTTTGAGGCTATAAATATCTGAAAAATGTTCTGCATTTGATGCTCTTGGATTCTGCATCCATATTTAGCTGTTTGTGGCATGCCTTTGTTTAAGCTACTCTGCCACCCATACAATCAGTCAGGTTGAGATCTGGATGGTCAAAGGACACATGGATCAACATTCAACAGACACTGACTATGAGCAAGGTACCAATCTGCTAGACTCGGTGACAATGAAGGGGTGGCAAGACAGGAATACAAAGACAAACAAAACAGACTTCCTGGTATCAAACATTTTATAGTCTTGACAGGGCATGGGCACAACTTATTATAAAACTGTAATAAAACAAATGAAACATTTTACAACTAAAAGAAAATGAAGGCCAGGGCAGCATATTTTCTCTTAGCTATGTCTTAATGATAGGCATTTGTGTTCTAAATATACATCTACCTATTATAAAGCTCGGACAGATTCCAGAAAAAGTTTTCCAATCCTGGCAATACACAAAACTCTAAATATACGTTTTATCGACAAAATAGTCGATAGCAAACTCAAAACAGTGCCTAGTCTTCAAATTTCATGAGGCAAACTAATAAAATATTTCCAAAAGTTTCTGTTAAGGTATTCAGTTTGGGGGGGGGTGTTATTGCCGTTTGTTTACTTGTTTGCTTACTGATTTCAAACATTAAGTATATGGTAGGGGCGCCTGGGTAGCTCAATCAGTTGAGTGTCTGCCTTTGGCTCAGGCCATGATCCCAGGGTCCTGGGATCGAGCCCCGCATCGGGCTCCCTGCTTGGTGAGGAGCCTGCTTCTCCCTCTCCCACTCCCCCTGCTTGTGTTCCTTCTCTCGCTCTGTCAAATAAATAAAATATTTAAAAAATAAAAGCTCTTGACCTAAAAATAAACAAACAAACAAACAAAAAAACATAAGTATATGGTAGAGGATGTGAATCATAGCCAGAAGCCAGGAGCACTTAATACAGCTCCTTACTTTGTACCCTTTTAAAATCCACATGGTGGGGCGCCTGGGTGGCTCAGTCGTTAGGTGTCTGCCTTCGGCTCAGGTCATGGTCCCACGGTCCTGGGATGGAGCCCCGCATCGGGCTCCCTGCTCAGTGGGGAGCCTGCTTCTCCCTCTCCCACTCCCCCTGCTTGTGTCCCCTCTCTCGCTGTGTCTCTCTCTGTCAAATAAATAAAATCTTTAAAATAAAATAAAATAAAATAAAATAAAATAAAATAAAATAAAATAAAATAAAATAAAATCCACATGGCTATTTCAGGTTAGTGCTCAAAACTGAATAAGCTTCACCTGAGCAAGACCCCCTTTCCCCCCACCTTCCTATCTTGTCAAAACATTCCAAACAAATATACATCTGCCCTCAACATTCCTGCTTTCACAACTAAGTTCACTGACCTTTTGATAAAAGTCCTCCCCAGAAGCCCCCGACAATCATGATTTAAACTCATTAAGGGTTTTCTTGAAGCCTGTCCCCAAGAGTCAGACTGGAATTGGTAGGCTAAGTTGTAGGTAAAATAATAGGGCAGGCCACAGAATCAGACAACTCTATAGCTAGAATGGACCACAGATACCAATTAGTCCAGAATCTACATTTTATGTAGAAACCTAGAGCCACAGAGTTAAAATTACTTACCCAAAGTTAGACAACCAATTTGTGGCAAAGAAAGAATAAAAACCCTAGTTCTCAATCCCCAGTTGTATACTCTAGACTAGGTTTCTGAATTTCTTTTAAAAACATTAGACCACACTCATCAAAGTCTCCTTAAATTGTGTAAAAGAACCTAAATGTTCCAAAACAATCAGAATTGTGAACACACAAAACAAACAAGTAAACAACAAAAAAACAAAAATGAACTAGTGTTTTCCAAACTGATTTTCTACATTCTATTATTATTTTTACTTCAAAGTTTTTCAAAGAGTTATGCAATAGGCAACTTAAAAACTAGCCAAGGACACAGAAAAGCCAAGAATCATTCAGATAGTTTTGGAATATTTACATCAAACTAAAGACAACAAAGGAGTATCCAGGATGAGTGGCCTTAGAGGAAGGAAAGTAGTAGTACTAAACAGTAAATAAAAACATCTGGTTAATTGATAGGGAAGACAAAAAAGTTACAATGCAGTGGAAAGTCTGCAACTTGACACTGAAATGCAGAGTACATATGTGCATGAGAAGAGAATATATGTACGTATATTTACCCATATATACTTAAGAATACCCACATATCCGTGTGTGTATATATGTATACATACCCCTCACAAATCTACCCCTAAAAATGGACAACAAAAACTTGCACATATTTTTATGGGTTACACGCAAAGAACAGTAATTTACGCTAGGTCTGGAATACCCAAACAGAATAGTTTTGGACACTGAAATATACTCTTGCAGTAACATGGCCTATCTCTAACTTTATGTAAAAAACAATGTGCCAAAGAAATGTATAAGGATAAAAAGGAGGATAGGATGGGAAAATGTAACTATAATATACTCTAATTCAAGCTCATTTTCAGGTTCTCATCAACCTTTGGTATAAGCTATCGGGTAAGTGGGATCGGCAGGTGGATGGAAAATCAGGCACTGAAGTTTTTAATCTGCTGAGAATGAACTGGGTGACCTTGCATCATCTCCTACTTCTTTGCTTTAATTCTTTCAGGGGCTTAGAATAACATCAAAAACCACGTATAAACATCAAGCAAAATATAAAACGGTACAAATATAAATCCTTAAGAACTGGTTATAAGAACTACAGGATTTTTAAAACTGAAAGGGCCATTAAGAGATTATTAATCCAATTCGTTAACTTTACAGATGAAGAACCAGAGCCTTAAGAAAAAAAGTTACCTGATCTACCCCAAATCACATAGCCACTTACTGGCAGAACCAAGACAAAAACTCAAATCTCTGAACTCCTTGTTCTGTGATCTTTCTGATAGTGATGGACTTGAAGTCTTGAAATCAACTGAACTATCCAGAGAGGTAACTTCTAAGCCTTGGTCACTCCTGAATAGTAAACATATACCCTCTTCAGAAGATTGAAGGAAAAAAGTATAATGTACTGATCTGATCACTACAGGCTTAGATGCACATGACTGGAGGATAACATCTTAACGTTGTCTGTCTTTGATCCCAGGTGCTTCAAATTTGCCCTCTTATATTCAGCCACATCACTAATGTCTTGTGTTCACGTGAGTTAAGTGATAAACATCTTGACGTTTTAATATTTTGGGAAGCCACAGCTCAGTCCTGAATTCCAGGCTATAAATCCTTGGGCTAGGAGTTTTCAAAACTGGCATGGTTTTAATGCTGCCACAAGGCTCACCCTAATAGAATATCATCATTCAGTTTTAATTAAAGAGGTGGTTGCTAGGAATGCAGAAAGGGAAAGTTTTAGTGTGTTCATCACTTTTAACTTGCTGAGTAGCAACCCGGTCACTTTACAAAGAGAACCAGAAACAATAGTGCAATCTGACACAATCCACACCCCTTGGACTAAGTGGTTGCCTTTGGGAGAATGAGGTTCAGAAAGAGGTTATAGATTAGTCTCTTCCCACCAAATAAATATTTTTGGTTATTCTATTTTATTTTATTATCTTATCCACTGCTAAGCTATTTCATAGTATCTTAGTTTCCAGCCTTGCCTCACTCAAGAGAAAGAAATGAAACTGTTCGCTTGATTTCATGGTGTGTTCCATCAGACCTCCCTGAAATCGGTTGACAGTTCCCTTGAAGTTATCCCCTAATATATTAAGTCTGCGTAGCTCAACTCCACCTTAAACTTCCTGCAGGTGTCTGAAAAGGTCCAAAGACCATACTGAATGACATCTCTCTACTCAAGCGCCAGCCTGGAGAAACTTGTCAGAAACGCATGCCAGAACAAAAAGGGATGTGGGAAACTGACCCAGAATGGATGGGGACTGAGAATAGGACTTGAGACTAGGGATGAATTTCAGCCAGAGCAAAAACACCAGCCTCTAGGATGGTCTGTGGTCCTTACCGTACACCCGGACCCAGCTCTGTTGCTGGCACACAGACTCCAGAAGGATCCGATCCAACATGCCACCAGCCACGGCCCCACCGACTGGGACAACCGCTTCCAGCTCCTCCGGGGGTAGCGGCGAGTCGGACTCCAGTCCTGGGAACATCTCCGGCCAGGACAGCGCCTCCGCGGCTCCTCCGGACGACGGGGAGAGCTCCATGGTGCCCCAGAGGGACAAGGCGGCGGCGGCGGGGCGGGCGCGCGACTCCGCGCCCTGCCTGCGGGAAAGGGAGGAGGAGAGCGCAGCGGCGGGGGCAAGGACCGGAGCGTCAGCCGGCACGGACGCGGCTCACCTCCTTCCCCGCCGCCCACTGCCCGCGGCTCCGGCGCCGCAGCCCACCTGCAGCCGGCGGGCGGGACCCAGGCCGGGAGGCGGATCCAGCGTGGCCCCGGCCGGGGGTGGGTCCGGGCTCAGGTGTGGGTCCCTCCCGGGAGGGGACGTGGAAGGACCCGGGAGGGGCGGGCGGGCCCCGCGGAGCCGCCTTCCTCAACCCCCGCCGGCGTCTCTCGCGGCTAGATCGGGCTGGGGCTGGGGATGGAGTGGGGCCGGGCAGGGCAGGGCAGGGCTGGGGGCGTCGCCGCCAGGGGCCGCCCCCTCTGACCGGCTCCCGCCGCCGCTGCCTCAGAGGCTCGGAGTGTCCGCTCCCTCAGGGAAGGGGGGCGGTGGCCCCGGGTTCTCGCCCGCCAGTCCTCGGCCCCCACCCCAGGAATGAGCCGGCCCGCCCCCCTAACTCTCAGGCCACAGCTCCCGCCGCGGCTCCGGCTCCGCCACCGATCCCACAAGCCCGGCAGCCGCGGCGGCGGCAGGCGGCATCCCAGGGTGATAGGCCCGAGCAATCGAGGGCCGAGGGCCGGGCCGCGTGTGCAATCGAGTAACGAAGCGGAGGAGGAACTGCCACCGAAGGCAGGAAAAATCGGACACCGAATTATTCATCTGGCCAGTCCCGCCTACTTTCTAAAGACCTCTACCCGACCGCCCAGCAGCGCGCGGTCCGGGTCTCCAGAGCTGCGGCTGAAAGTGGGGACGGCGTGGGGAGGCGGGGTGGAAAAGGGGTGCGGGAAATTTAAAAAGAAAGGAAAAGAGCTTCCCTTCCCCTCTTTCCACCTCTTACCCTTCATGTAGCTATTTATGTATTCATTTATTTGGACCGACATTTCTTTCTTACTGGAGGAAGAGATTAGAGAGACTGCTTTATTTTACAGTTACCCTAAGGGAAACGCCTCCTTCCTTCCCAGAGGAGAGTTGGCAGCGGGGTCTGGATTGTGGGATCTGCGCTTTGCGCCCTGTCCGCGACGAAGCTGGACTTGTCATCGGTTTAGAATAGCATGGTTACGAAGTGTGGTGTGGATGGATAGACGGGCCTTGCAAGCACAAGAAATGCTCAAAAGCCCAGTATTAACCAAACATGTTTCTCTTTTTTTGCCTTTGATCTTTGTGCAATTATGTTGGCTTTTTTTCCTCTAATGATGTCACAAGCATTTTATTTTTGGTCTGTTTGGAGACTGTCTCCTTTGACCTTGGCTTTAATTTTATGCCCACCCAAGGCAGTATTCACTAGTTCAGGTTAAAGAGAGTGCTGATAAAGTGGTAACAATTTTTAAACCGAAAAGTAACAACTTAAACAGTGCCTTGCACATAGTAGGTCTCCAACAATGTTTCTTGAATATGCTGCTTAAAATAGAGGAGTTCCACAAGTATATGGTGCTTTTTTGTTTAGCACATGGGGGGCATCCCCCCCCCCCATTTCTTCCTACTTTGCGCAGAGACTGGTCTACAAGGGGATATTTTTGTTTTCTGGTCTTGTGGCATCCTGGTATGTGGTTTGGGCTTATCAAGAGCTATAAGAATGCATTTTGTAATTTTCTCCAAACTGTTTAGAGGAATAGTATTTCAAAGCAGGAAGTGACCTTCAAGATAATCTCATTTTGCCTTTTGTTTAATGGTTGAGGAAACTGAGGAACAGCCAGGTTACCTGGGAAATCAACCACCAGTACAGATAGGTCTGTAATGTCTCAATGATAATGCCTATTTCAACTTTGTTCCCTCAAGAACCTTTTCTAACTGAGCTTGTTGATGCATGGTTTGGTGATGCATTGGAGTGATCATTTCTGATATCTAAATCCCCGATTTCTTACTATCTGACTCCGTAGTCAGATTTGCAAGTATAAATCATCATATTCTTCAGTGCTTGAGTGGACATGGGAAGGTAACAAAGCTGGGAGATTACAGGGCCCAGCACTAAACAGAGCTAGAGCATTTTTATTTATACTAAATTACTGCTGAAGTCATGGTAACAGAAGTCAGAGAGCAAGTGGATAATGGGCATCAGGTGTACAAATTTGAGCACTCTTTATTAGTCAATATGTAAGGAATTTATTTAGCCAAGCAATTATCTCAAAGCAGCATTGGGAGTGGTGTATGAAACATTCACAGAGGTTTTTTTCTCAAGCTTATTTTCTTGATGGCGTCATCCATTGTTGAGCTGAAGAAAAAGCTCTCAGTAATCCTTTCTTCATCTAGACTCCAAATCCCCAGTCCCTGCTTCACCTCCCATCCGTCCTCAGACTAGCTGCAGTGATTATCTAATGCCTAAGTAATAGTATGTCTGGAATTTATCTAATGTTTATAACTTAAAGAGAAAATAGTTCCCAACTTGAACAATAGTTCTCTGAGATAAGCAGAACCAGTATTTTTTAAATCATCATTGAGCCAATGAAAAAAATTGAAGCATAGAATTCTATTAAACAACCTACCTAAGGTAAAATAGATGGTTAGTAGACAGATTAAAACCCTAGTCTCCTAAGTTTTTAATTCATTGAGGGATCTGGATTCCTTAAGGTTTTTATTTTCCCCCCTTGGGTGAGTAGAGTTGTACTAACTGTTATGGAGCCAAAAGCAAATATTCCATGGTTTTTGCAAATTATTATCACTTAAGGGGTGCCTGGGTGGCTCAGTGGGTTAAGTGTCTGCCTTCGGCTAAGGTCATGATCTCGGGGTCCTGGGATGAGTCTGCTTTCCCTCTCCCTCTGCTCCTCTCCCCGCTTGTGCTCTCTCACTCTCTCTCTCTCAAATAAATAAATAAATAATCTTTAAAAAAAATTATTGTCACTTATGAAAAATATTGGAGAAGAAACAAACACCAGTGACAAGCCAATTTGCATTGCAGGGAAGCAGTTAATCCTACTTAGATTTATACCAGGGGTATCTCCCTGGTGTAATCCCAGATCTTAATGTGAACATAAATCCTTGGCTGATAAAGTCTTAGTTTACATTGCAGTTTGCAAACAGGCCTTTGTGTGTGAACTACAATAGAGCTAAAGTCTCATTTCCCAGCCTGCCCTACCCCTCCTCCTTTTCCTCCCTCTAGAGTTTCAGACACTAAGCTCTTAGAGGTGATCTACATATTTATTGTCGTTGGAACTCAATTCCAAGAATCAAACCCAAGCCCCAGGACAAGGGGGAACTAAAATTGGGGAACTACGGAGGCGAAAAAACTAATAAATTCCCCAAGTAACAGGCTGAAAAACAAAGGCTGAGATTTGCAAAAGAAAGAAAGAGGCCTTGGGTTCAGAGTACATATTACCAATACAGGTTTCCTGTCCCTATCCTAAAGTAGAGCATACCTATGAAAGCTTTCATAAACTGAAATGACATAAAGCAAAGAAGCACTTACCAGTGATTTTTTTTAAAGATTCTATTTATTTATTTGAGAGAGAGAATGAGAGAGAGCACATGAGAGGGGGGAGGGTCAGAGGGAGAAGCAGACCCCCTGCTAAGCAAGGAGCCCGACATGGGACTCGATCCCGGGACTCCAGGATCATGACCTGAGCCGAAGGCAGTCGCTTAACCAACTGAGCCACCCAGGCGCCCCCTTACCAGTGATTTATATGGAAAATTTTTTGAGCATTCCCAGACCCAAAAAAATAACCTCTCTTAGGCTTTTCAGATACCCTAGGACCCATCTTGTTAACGGATGCACAAAATAAATCAAGATAAGCACAGATGCTCACAGACACAGTTCAAAGCTATGGTGGCTGGAGGCTGAGATGCTGAGTGTAGTTCCAGGGGAAGGAGTTTGGGGGCGCCACTCTCACTGGTCAGGGTGCACACTGCCTGTATTAAGGGCTCACTGCAAAAGCTGAACGTTATTTTTGCTTTTCCCCTTTTTTCATACAGTGAAAATCCTCTTCAGATTTCCTTGGGTCAATGAAAACAGGTACTAATATAGGTCTTTCATAAAAGCGACATAGCATAATACGAATTTTCGATACATTCGAAAGATGCCAGTATTTTTTTTTTAAAGATTTTATTTATTTATTTGAGAGAGAGAGAGCACATGAGAGGGGGGAGGGTCAGAGGGAGAAGCAGGCTCCCCGCCAAGCAGGGCCCTAGCCCGATGCGGGACTCGATCCAGGGACTCCAGGATCATGACCTGAGCCGAAGGCAGTCGCTTAACCAACTGAGCCACCCAGGCGCCCGAAAGATGCCAGTATTAAGGAGAGACAAGGATTTGGAATCTTGGCTATCACAAACTGAGGACTAGGTACGCGTTCAATTTTCTCCTCTGTTCACCTGTCAGCAAATACACACACATAAGAGGTTCCCTCATCACAATGCTCTTAACTCTTTTCTTATAGCCAGTCCGTTTTAGGCTCTCTAGACACCACTTCTAAGCAGCTAATCCCCCAAGCAGTAATGCAACCTTTAAAGCGTGGTTCACCAGCTGCTCCCTTTCAATATTCTCTTTCCCCTTGGACACAATGATGCAGCACTCTTCTGATTATACACTACAACACTGACCATGCCCCGTTCATTGTAAGGGAAGAATTTAGACATTTCTTGAGATTCTGTTGTCCGTCTTCGTCTTGCTCCTGTCTCTGTCTCCAATTCCCTGGTCATCTATTCACTTCTGTGGGTTCAACTCTCACTTGGATAGTGTTGACTTTAAGATCTCCCTCCCCAGCCCCATCCACAGGACTGGGGGTCGGGTCAGGAGTCTGTAAATGTTGAACACCTCCACTAAGATATGCTTCCCGTACTTCAGACTCAGTGCATGGAAAGTGAACTCCCTCCCCCCGTCCTTGGCCCAAACACCCTTCCCTTTGTGGATCCTTTTTATGTTCAGTGGAACTGGTAGGTTCTACCTCAGACTTGCTTGAACATGGAGTTACCTTTCAGTTTTCTCCTCCACCCTAGCATAAATCAACCCCTGCTTTCTGTTCCTAGTGACGCCATTCTAACGCAGGCTTGGTTAGCTTTCACCATGCTAAAAGCATTAGCTTTGTAGCTGTCCTTCCCCTGAGGCCTTTCCACCTCCAGTTTATCCTACACTCTGCAGTAAGTGAATTATCCTAAAGCTCAGTTCAGACCAGGTCATGTCCAAGCTCAAAAAACAGCTCTCTGCTACCTATTAAGTAAAACGTATATTCTACCAAGATTAAAAGGGCCTACCCAATAGGGTCCCAAGCCCCCATCACTACCTGCCCCGTTGCCTGTGACCAGCCAACACAAACGGCCCACTATTCCCCAAATACTTCCAGCACTTTCCTAGCTCCTTACCTCTCCTTGTTTCTGATATCAGGAATGGCCTTTCCTCCATCTCTGCCTGCTAAAAACTTGCCAACCTTCAAGCTCCCCTCCTCTCCTCCCCAGGTTAATGCCAGTGTCCTCCTCCTGCAATTCATTTCCTATCCTCCAAGCTGGCAATGATCTCTGCCCCCTCTGAGTTCTCATGGCATTTGTTCTTGTCTGTCTGCTGGAACCACCCATGTATATATTATGGTACAGTCCTCCGTGTAACTCTAATATCTGCTATTAGGTCATAAGCATCTAGAGGGCAGAGGGCTTGCATTATTCATGTTCATCCCCCATGGTGTCTTTCACATATCAACCCCTCAATGAAACCAGAAGCCAGGAAGCAAGAAATTAAACTGAAAAAGAAAACCTGGCTGGGTTCATAAATGTTTGGGGCTGCAAAAAACACTTAAAAAAAAAAAATCAATTCAGTGATCCCAGACATGCAACCCCCATTCTCCCCTGCCCACCCCCATTAAAAAAAAAGAAAAAGAAAAAAGAAACATTACCTAGACCCAGGAAAATGACATGACTTGCCCAAGGTCACCCAACGAGTGACAGAAGAAGTATCAGAATTCAGAGCTCCTGAATCCCAATGCATCAACCCCATCAACAGATTGTTTGCTTCCTGCTCCTTTCTGTCCTCTAACTGGATAATTTTCTTGTTGATAAAGGTTTCCTCAGTAAAGTAATTTCATTATTTTACATATTATTTAAGCTTAAAGCATTTGTGCCACATTCCTGGCCCCACATATAATTTTAGCAAAATTATACTTTTTTTTTTTTTTTAAACCAAAGGACCAAACAGAGACATCAGAGAAACATCTGGTCTGATTCATCAGGGCAGCAGCAACATTTCTATTTATACATGAGCACAGCCCTATCTTTGTAGCTCTCAGCTGTTCCTCATTGCTCAGTATGTTCCCCTTTTCAACCTTGTCTGTCCCTCATCAAGAGAGCATCCTGCATCCTGAGTCTTAAAATCTAATGCGATAAAGGAGAATATATTCCCTATTCTCTAGCAGAGGTCTGAATTTCAAAGGAACTGTTTCTTTCTCAGTCTCTTTGTTCAAGAGCATAGGACAGCAAGCCTCAAGTGGTTGGGTGACTGCCATTTGTTTCACTGTATTCTGGGTACAAAGAAGTTGGATAAAAAACCAAGCTAGGGCATGAGTCAAGTTTGGAAGCAGGTCAGGCAGAAAGAGCGTATTCTAAATGGGGAAACTGAGGTTGATGTAGAGAGCATAAGGAGCACCAACTCTCCTCCAGCAACATTTGAGAGTGGTATAAATTAGAAAATGTTTGATCATAGGCATTCATCAATACAAGAAAAGCTTAGGAATCTTCCTGGGGTTTTTTTGTTGTTGTTGTTGTTTTTAATACCAGACCCATGTCCCCTAAGAGAAGGTCACTATTTGTACCAACCAATAACAGTATCATTTGGGAAAGCAGTGGAACAGACCAGAGAGACAAACAGACCTCCACCAGTCATTTCTTCTTGGCAAACACTCCTCCAAAATAATGACCTCACCTCAGCATTCAACTACAGGAATGCAAAAAGAATAAAAGCACTCAGATGGAACCACAAGAGCGCCTGACATCAGTGCCTAATTAAAACCTTTAGAGGTCCTAAACACTGGAAATAATAAGGTGCCCACCTCACCCCATGTAATTAAAAAAATTTTTTTTTGCCAAGTGTCAGAAAGAGCAAGAAAGTTCTGATTTTTTTTCAGTGATGACCATTACAGAACTTGTTTTAGAAATGGCAAACTTCAAACTCTTAAAAATGTTGTACGTGCTTCTGTGTGTTCCTACTTCTGCCAGTGTTCTAAACACATCTTTTGAGTAATCCAGCTCTGTCTGGAATACACAGTACCAACCATCTATTAACTAACACAATCTATGAAGAGGATAATCTTTAGCAAATTAATTTCTGTGTTTCTCTAGTAACTATAGAAAGGCCAACTTACTTCACCCTAGCCAAAGAAAATGATCACTTCCTTAGCTTTGTGGTTCTAGAGTCTTCAAAAGATGCAATAAGAAACAAAAAAAAGCCAAATTATTCTAAAGGAGAGATTTTTAGAGTGATTCCACTGTCCTCATACTACCCTGAGAGCAGTATTATAATTGGTCAACTTATGAAGGCTATACTGGCCCATTTTCATTTTGCCTCTGGTATAAGCAAGGTGTCAAGACACTGATTATAACAGCCAAAGCCTATTTAAGACTCTTGTGAGCAAAGACAAAAAATTCCCCAAATATATCCCCAGTTGCCCATCATCTAAACATGGATGAAGATGACCATCATAGCACCTGAAAGTCTCACCATTATTGATCGGGGTTGATTGCTAGTATTAAGAATAAAAAATCGGGGCTCCTGGGTGTCTCGGTTAAGTGTCAGCCTTCAGCTCAGGTCATGATTTTAGAGTCCTGGGATCAAGCCCTGAGTTGCATCCGGCTCCCAGCGCAGTGGGAAGCCTGCTTCTCCCTCTTCCCCTAGCCCCCTCCCCCATGCGTGTGCTCTCTCTTTCAAATAAATAAATAAAATCTCTCTTTTTTTTTAAAGATTTTTATTATTTTTTTGACAGAGAGCAGAGAAAGAGGGAGAGAAAGCACAAGGAGGGGGAGTGGCAGGCAGAGGGATAGGGAGAAGCAGACTCCCCGCTGAGCAGGGAGCCAAATGCGGGGCTCGATCCCAGGACTCTGGGATCATGACCTGAGCCGAAGGCAGAAGCTTAACCTACTGAGCCACCCAGGTGCCCCATAAATAAATAAAATATTTAAAAAAAAAAAAGAATAAGAAATCTGGAAAGTTTTATTGGTCATCTCCCCATTGGACATCCTTAGCAAGACAACCAGGGAGGAGCTAGAAGTTTAGAAACTAGTAGTCAGAAAGTGGGCCATTGGAATTTAAGATTGCAGAGGTGCAGTGTCTGAGTGATGACATGATATGGAAGGTGGTCCTGGGAAGTAGATAACTAAAGTAGAATGGAGGACAAAATCACTAGGGTTAAGGAGTTACAAAAATTGGAAGCTAAGTTATTGAACTCCAGGATGATGGTAGGAGGTGGGATGAAGAGGGCAGCTGTGATTTTAGTCTCAAGGGCTTTGGAGAATGAAAGAAAGCAACCAGGAGGTTGGTTAGTGGCAGGAAGGAGGAGAGTGGTGGAGCTCATCCTTAAGAGAAGGATGAGCCTTTACAAGAGAGTGAAAGAGTGATGGTCTGGAAGTAGCATTGGGCGGTCAGCCAAATGCCACCCCCTGCTTCCTGACTTCCTCTACGCACAGCAGAAGAAAGAGAATAAACAGCCCCAACTAGAGGAATTTGCAGGGCAAATCTTAGCCTTGAAGTAGGCCCCTTAATTCAAGGCAAGGAGAGTACACTTATAAGAAGAGATATTAAGAATGTAAAGTATTTTATTTGCAATGCAATGATGGTTCCAGGTGGGTCAGTGGAAAGGATGATTAACAATGACAGACACGGGGCGCCTGGGTGGCTCAGTTGTTAAGCGCCTGCCTTCGGCTCGGGTCATGATCCCAGGGTCCTGGGATCGAGCCCCACATTGAGCCCCACATCGAGCCCCACATCGAGCCCCACATCGGGCTCCCTGCTCGGCGGGAAGCCTGCTTCTCCCTCTCCCACTCCCCCTGCTTGTGTTCCCTCTCTCACTGTGTCTCTCCCTGTCAAATAAATAAATAAAATCTTTAAAAACAAAACAAAACAATGACAGACACAAGAGATGAGAAAGGGGATTCATAGTGATAAGCTGAAGAAGTGAGAAAGTACTAAACCATTAAGGGGAGAAGGGTAAAAGAGAGGATAGAGGACAGGGAGGGGGGGTGGGAGGATGGGTTAGCCTGATGATGGGTATTAAAGAGGGCACATTCTACATGGAGCACTGGGTGTTATGCACAAACAATGAATCATGGAACACTACATCGAAAACTAATGATGTAATGTATGGTGATTAACATAACAATAAAAAACTAAATATTAAAAAAAGAGAGAGAGAGAGGATAGAGGACTAGAAGCATTTCCTTTCCAACCGGTGACTAAGAATTATGGGGATGAGAGAGATGGGTTTCAAATATTATACTTTGGTGCATGTTTTTTGGTGCCCGAATTGGATAAAATTTCTGTCAAAATAGAGAGATGTGGAGCATCTGGCTGGCTCGGTAGGTAAAGCATGTAAATCTTGATCTCGGGGTTATGAGTTCAAGCCCCACATTGGGTGTGGAGATTACTTAAAAATAAAATCTTTTTTTTTTTTTAAAGGTTTGATTTATTTATTTGTCAGAGAGAGAGAGAGAGAGAGAGAGCACAAGCAGGGGGTGTGGCAGGCAGAGAAGGCAGAGGGAGAAGCAGGCTCCCAGCCGAGCAAGGAGCCCAATGTGGGACTCGATCCCAGGACCCTGGGATCATGACCTAAGCTGAAGGCAGACGCTTAACAGACTGAGCCACCCAGGCATCCCTTGAAAATAAAATGTTAAAAAAAAGAGATGTGATGACGGCTGCAACAGGACAGTTCATAAGCCATGTCTTCTGCGCTGTGTGTCTGTGTTTGAAATGGTAGCAACAAGCCTATTTAGAACAAAATTTCTTTCCAAGTTTGTGATTCAGCAAAGGGGCCATCTCTCCATTTCACGAGAATTCAAATCTATTGATCTCTTTATCTTATTCCTCGACTCTTAGTTCCAAGCCCTGCCTGGGACTAATGATTGCCCATCCGAAATATTCACGCTTATCTCTTCCATTCCCTTGCATCCTGTCCTGCTGCATCAGCTCTGGATCATTCCCACAATCTCTCTTCTTCTGCTCCTCCTTCTCAAACAGCTGAGAAAATCACATACCCTAGGCTCTTATGCTGCTACAGATTCAAGCTCAACTGGCCCCTCAGAGACTCCGTCATTCCCTTAGTTTGTCTTTGGTCAGTTCCCTCTCCTGTTCTGTTCAGTAAATCCACCTAATCATTGTTTCTCTCCGCAAGACTTAGTCAACTCCCAGTTCTCATTCCCAACAAATGTTTCTGCCTATGGAGGCCACTGAGCAAGGCCTCCTTCAAAATCCCCACCCCTCCACCACTTTTTCCTTCAGCTTTAAGGATCAGTGGTCCCTCATCTTTTTCTTTTTTTTTTTTTTTCAAAAGATTTTTATTTATTTATTTGACAGAGAGAGAGACAGCGAGAGAGGGAACACAAGCAGGGAGAGTGTGAGAGGGAGAAGCAGGCTTCCCACTGAGCAGTGAGCCCAATGTGGGGCTTGATCCCAGGACCCTGGGATCATGACCTGAGCCAAAGGCAGACGCTTAACGACTGAGCCACCCAGGCTCCCCCCTCATCTTTTTCAAAAGCCAAACCCTCTCACCGATTTCAGGGCTGAAGCAATTATTTTCCCTCTTTTTTTTCTTTCAACCACACTTTTTCAACATTGGCTCCCTTCTTCAACTTAACGTGTTAATCTCTCCCATATAATCAAAAAGCTCCCCACCAATGAAGTGCACCAAACTCTGCAACTTTCTTTGAAATGCATCCAAAAAATAAGATGGATTGATGGATGGATAGACGGATAGATCCATAATAAACCAAATATAGCAAACCTCTTTGTAGAACATAGGTGGTGAATACATAGATGTTTACTGTACAATTCTTCCAACTTATCTGTATGTTTAAAAATTTGTCATAATAAAAATGTTGGGGGGGGCTCCCAAATCAGCAGCCTCCTTAAGTCACCATCAAATCTTCTTCCTTTTTCCATCTGAACTTTTTGAAAAATAGATTATACTCACTGTTTTCACTACCTCTTCACCTCCCAGTTACTATTTTTAATACAGATCTTTAAAAAAGAGATAGAATGTTGTAAATATAGCGAAGTCCTCTTTATACCCCACCCAATCCCTTTCTCTCCTGGGTACTAATAATATGTCATGACTATTCTGTTAGTATGTATCTTTCCCATGCATGCACATGAGTGTAAGCAAATCCTTTGATGAGTTTTTCTATTAATGTTTGATTTGTCGTCATGAAATTGTCATATACATAATATATCCTAGAATTTCTTTTTGCATTCAGTATTGTGCTTTTAAGATTTATATGTTACTGGGTCTGTTACTGCTTCACAGATCTAGTCCACCCATTTTTTGTTTTTAAAGATTTTATTTATTTATTTGACAGAGACAAAGACATCGAGAGCAGGAACACAGCAGGGGGAGTGGGAGAGGGAGAAGCAGGCTTCCCACTGAGCAGGGAGCCCGATGTGGGACTCGATCCCAGTACTCTGGGATCATGACCTGAGCCAAAGGCAGCCACTTAACAACTGAGCCACCCAGGTGCCCTCCACCCATTTTAACTGCTATATAGTTTTGCACCATATAAATAGTCCACTATTAATTTACACATTCCACTACGGATGGTTGTTTCCAATTTTATCATTGCAAACAATAGAGCAGTGACCATCCTTAAAGCAATTTTCCTGGGCATATGTGTAAGTGTTTCTCTAGATATACGTCCAGAAATTGAATTACTATATAGTAAGGTGCACACTTATTCCATGCTACAAAATATTGGCAAATTGCTGTCCATGACTGTTGTGCCAATCTACAGTTCCATCAGTAGAATATAAGAGTTTCTTCACAACCTTACCAATATTACACATTATCAGATTTTTAAATTTTACCATTCTCATATGTATAAAAAGCAATCCAGTTTTACATTTTGCATTTTCCTCTAGAGAGTTTAAGCATCTTTGCATATGCTCTTGGCAATTTGTGTTTCACTTCTACGAATTGCCTATTCACATGCCTTGATGATTTTTTTTCTATTGCATTTTTGTCTTTTTCTTATTGATTTTTTAAAGTTCTCTCTCCATATTTGCTGTGTCCTAATCTTTGTTCAGTTATTTGAATTGCAAATATTTTCTAGCCTTATCTTTTAACATTGTTTATGGTATTCTTACTGAAATAGAAATTTTATTTTTAATTTATCATCTTTTTTGTTTATGGTATAAGTTTTTCATGTCTTAAGAAAGCCTTCCCTACCTGGAAGTAATGAATGTATTTTCCTCTATTATCTTCTGAAAGCTTGACTATTCTGCCTTTCACATTGAAGTCTTTACTTCACTTGATATTTATTTATGTGTACAGTGAGAAGGATCTAATTTTTCCTTATATGGATAGCCAGTGGACCCAGGACCATTTATTGAATAGTCCAGCTCGTCCTTTTTGCTTTGTACTTTCACTTCTATCATATACCAAGATCTCTCATATGTGTAGCTCTCTGTCTTATTTAATTGGTCTAATTGGTCCATTTAGCTCTTTATGCTTTAGTACCACAGTGTTAATTTCTATGTTAATTTCCACCTCTTCTTCTTTTTCTTTTTCAGAGTTGCTTTGCCTATTCTTAGTATGAAGTCTTCCACATGCACTTTATTTTATTTATTTTTTTTAAAGATTTATTTATTTGACAGATAGAGACATAACAAGAGAGGGAACACAAGCAGGGGGAGTGCGAAAGGGAGAAGCAGGCCTCCCACAGAGCAGGGAGCCCGATGTGGGGCTCAATCCCAGGACCCTGGGATCATGACCTGAGCCGAAGGCAGACGCTTAACCAACTGAGCCACCCAGGTGCCCCTAAAGATTTTATTTTTAAGGAATCTCTACACCCAACATGGGACTTGAACCTACAACCCCAAGATCAAGAGTTGCATGCTCTATGGACTGAGCCAGTTAGGCACCCCTTCCATGTGCATTTTAGAATCAACTGGTCAAATTTCACAAAGCACCCTGTTGGTAATTTAACTGTAAATTTAACAAAATTCTCCTACATTAAAGAGAATTGCCTCTGTATAATATTGAATTTTCAAGAATATGGTATGTCTCTCCTATTTTATATCCATCAACAAAGTTTTATCATCTTTTTACATGGTGGTCTATAAGTGATCTGATGCATCCTTAGTGTTTCAACTTCCACCTGTGTAGAGACGAATTCCAATGCGGTGCCTCCATCTCAGCTCTCTCCCCTCAGTTCTTGTTTATTCTGGCTCATTCTGGCTGTCCCCAGGCAGCTGGGACTTGGCATGTTTATAATAGAGCTCTTCATCTTCTCCATTAAACTAGTTTCTCCTCCTGTAGACACCATCTTAGCTCATGACCTTGTTATCTATATTTGCCATCGAAGAGAGAATTCTTTGATAGTCTCTCTCTTTAATTTCTCAAATCCAATCAATTACCATGCCATTACTATTTAACTTCCTAAACATTGCTTGATCTATTCCTGCCTCTCCATCTTCACTATCCATCTATCCATGCCTCAGATAGGGCTCTCATCTTTTTTTTTTTTTTTTTTTTTTTTAGAGATTTCATTTATTTATTTGACGCAGAGAAAGGGAGAGAGAGAGAGCACAGGTAGGGGGAGTGGCAGAGGCAGAGGGAGAAGCAGATTGCCCACTGAGCAGGGAGCCCTTGCGATGTGGGGCTGGATCCAAGGACCCAGTTATCAAGGCCATGAACTGAAGGCAGATGCTTAACCAACTGAGCCACCCAGGTGCCCCACTCTTCATCTTTTCCCTAGACTAGAACAGCAGTTTGCTAACAAGTCTCCTTTGTTTTGTCTGCCTTAAACTTGGTACAACCACAGATGCTACAACCCTTTTCCACAGTCACTGAAGTAATTTACTTGAAAATCTTGTCACGCCACTCCTCTGCCTTAAAACCCTCAAGTGTTTGTCCATTGCAGACAGGATGGTCTACTCTTTTTTTTTTTTTAAGATTTTATTTATTTGGAGTGCCTGGGATCAAGCCCCGCATCGGGCTCCCAGCTCAGCGAGGAGCCTGCTTCTCCCTCTCCCTCTGCCTGCTGCTCTGCCTACTTGTGCTCTCTCTCTGTCAAATAAATGTCAAAAAAAATCTTTTTTTAAAAAAGATTTTTCCTTATTTATTTGAGAGAGAGCCAGTGAGCACAAGCTGGGTGAGGGGCAGAGGGAGAAGCAGACTTCCTGCTGAGCAGGGAGCCCAATGGGGGTTCAAACCCTGGGATCACGACCTGAGCTGAAGGCAGACACTTAATGGACTGAGCTACCCAGGCAACCTGGTCTACTCTTCTTTTTTTTTTTTTTTTTAAGATTTTATTTATTTATTTGACAGAGAGAGAACACAAGCAGGGGGAGCCGCAGGCAGAGGGAGAGAGAAATGTAGGCTTCCCACTGAGCAGGGAGCCTGACGTGGGGCTCGATCCCAGAACGCTGGGATCATGACCTGAGCTGAAGGCAGATGCTTAACCCACTGCGCCCCTGGTCTACTCTTTTTAACATAGCATTCAGAGCCCACCATTGTCTAGCCCTTACCTTTCTCTCTAGCTTCATTTACAACTTACTCTTGCCTTCAGCAACCCAAAACTGCTTGGAGTTTCCTATGTAGCCTATGCATTTTTTTTCCTTCACAACTTTGTCAATGGTGTCCTTTCTAGAAGGCACATCTCCACTTCCATTCACCTCTCCTACTCCAACCCCAAACCTAATTTCCCTCCCCATCTCTACCTGACTAACTCTTCACATCCTTTGAGATCCAGCTCAGTTGCCAGCTCATTCAAAACACCATCCCTAACTCTGGCAGGCTTAACTAGGTGTCGCTCTTCAATGATCTCATAAATGCTGTGATTATTACCATATCTTGTGCTTACCATACTGCATTGTAATTATTTGTTTATATAACCCCATTGGACTGTGAACTCATCAAGAGAAGTATTTGGGTTTTATTCATTTAAAGTTCAAGAACCTAGTAGAGTATCTGGCACATAAATATTTGTTGAGTTCAATGAACAAATGATGTACTTGAATTGAATATGCTCTTTATAGAAACTTTTTGGTTTTCTATGTATTATTGCTTAAAATTTAGTTTTCACTAGACTTCTCCCACCACATAGAGTTCATAAATTTAATTTTTTGCTCTGGCTAACCAATTCTAGGAATAATAAAAAAAACAGTGACCTCTCAGTGTGGCTTACATGGTCTAGGGTGGAGTATGGAACCATAGGGGAAAATAGAAACAAATAAAGCAAGATAGAATGAAGAGAGTATCCAAATTGGAACAGGCAGAACCTATCATCCCTAATGAGGACTAATACTATGGTAAGGAGTGATTAATATTTATGAGCTGATTCACCTAGTCAGGGGCTCCTGGAGTGTTTGCTAAGTGATATCACCTTGAGATTTACATAAGCTTATCTGGAAACCCCATCCCATGTCTGAGGGGAAAACCAATGCTCTCCCGCAACTCCCTGCAGCTTTTCTGAGCTCTCCATTCTCTTGGTAACCTCAGGGTTTGATTTCTGGCTTCTGTAGAATTCCCATTCTTCACTCTGCATCTTGCAGCTGTTCCTTTATGTTCAACTGGCAGTGACCCAAGGGTGGGTTGCAGCTTCTCTTCCTAAATTTCCCACCTTAAGTTCATGAGAGGCAGCTGTGTGTAGTAGACTCTTCCTGGAGATTCGAAGATAATGCGTGCCACATAGGGGAGCTACTTGGCAAATATGCAACACTCTTTAGTAACCAATTTAAAACCGAAAACTTGATTTCCTTGCTCTATTTCCACCAACCCAAAGTTAAGCCTCCTGACACTTTGCTCAGTCTTCTTTCCCCATGCTTCCTCCTCAATTACTTTTTCTCTTTTCTTCCTGTATTTCCCAATTTTTTTTTAAAGATTTTATTTATTTGAGAGAGAGCGAGAGAGAGCATGAGCAGGGAGGAGAGAGAGAGGCAGGCTCCCCACGGGCAAAGAACCCGACATGAGGTTCAGTCCCAGGACCCTGGGATCATGACCTGAGCTGAAGGCAGACGCTTAACGACTGAGGCACCCAGGTGCCCCTTCCCAACTAAATCTTTTATAAAACTTTATGTAGGGGGTGCCTGGGTGGCTCAGTTGGTTGGGCAGCTGCCTTCAGCTCAGGTCATGAACCTGGGGTCTTGGGATCGAGCCCCACGTCAGGCTCCCTGCTCAGTGGGGAGCCTGCTTCTCCCTCTGCAGCTCCCCCTGCTTGTGCTCTATTGCTCTCTCTCAAATAAATAAATAAAATCTTAAAAAACAAACACCTATGTAAAAGAACACCTTTAGTTATTGTTTTGTTTTAAAGATTTTATTTATTTATTTATTAGAGAACAAGCGAGAGAGAAACAGCATGAGAGGATAGAGGGTCAGAGGGAGAAGCAGGCTCTCTGCTGAGCCAGGAACCCGATGTGGGGCTCGACCCCAGGACCCCGGGATCATGACCTGAGCCGAAGGCAGTCACTAAACCAACTGAACCACCCAGGTGCTCACCTTTAGTTATTGTTAATGATCGGTGACTGAACCAGGTGGTACCAATAAACACAAATAGTCACCATCCCGGTGTTCCGGTTGGGACAAAGTAAGCTGTAGTCTTTACAGAATTATTTAGTACTGGACCTTAAAATAGTCTTAATTTAATGCCTTTAAATAAACATTCCTGGGGGCGCTTGGGTGGCTCAGTCGGTAAGCATCTGCCTTCAGCTTAGGTCATGGTCCCAGGGTCCTGGGATCGAGCCCGACATTGGGCTTCCCTCTCTTTTTTTTTTCTCCCTCTCCCGCTCCCCCTGCTTGTGTTCCCTCTCTCGCTGTGTCTCTCTCTCTCAAATAAATAAATAAAATCTTCAAAAAAATAAAAAATAAACATTCCCCATATTTGATATATGTATATATATTGCCAATCTGAATGGGGTGTTTCTAGCAACAACAAATATTGACAGTTCCTAAATTTCTGGAATCCCAATGAGATTTTCTGTTTTGTAAAGACTTGAATTCATTCTTTCCACCAAATACTTGTCAAGAGCCTACTGTGGGACAGGCACTGTGATAAATCTTGAAAACTGAGTGGAGAAGAAAAGAGTTCAACTCCCTGCTCCCATGGAGCTTATATTCTAGCAGGGGCCATGGTCAATAGGAAGGAAATAGATAATTATACATTGTTGTGGGCGCCTGGGTGGCTCAGTTGGTTAGGCGACTGCCTTCGGTTCGGGTCATGATCCTAGAGTCCCGGGATCGAGTCCCACATCGGGCTCCCTGCTCAGCAGGGAGTCTGCTTCTCCCTCTGACCCTCCTCCCTCTCATGTTCTCTGTCTCTCATTCTCTCTCTCACAAATAAATGGAATCTCAAAAAAAAAAAAATTATACATTGTTGTGAGTTCTATGAAGATAGTCATCACGGTGAGTTGTTGGAGAACAGGGGAAAGAAAGGTTCTCCCAATAGGGTTGTTTGGGAAGTCCTCTCTGAGCCTTGACCTGTCATCTGAGACCTAAGTGATGAGAAGGAGCCAGAAAAGAAATGGGGAGAATTGCTAAGAGGCCATTGCAATAGTCCTGGTAAGAGATGATGGTGGCTTAGATTAGGATTGTGGCAGTGGAGGACAAAGGAAGGCAATATAGTCCAGATATGTTTTGAAGGTAGAACTACAGGCCTACCTCGACTTACAATGGGTTTACGTCCCAGTGGAACCTGTTGTAAGTTGAAAATATCATAAGTAGAAAATGTATTTAATACACCTAACCCACCAAACATCATAGCTTAGCCTAGCCTATCATAAATGTGCTCAGAACACTTACATTAACCTACGGTTGGACAAATCATTTAACACAAAGTCTGTCTTATAATGAAGTGTTGAGTATTTTATGTCATTTATTCAACACTGTACTGAAAGTGAAAAACAGAATAGATGTATGGGTACACGACGGATGTAAGTGTACTCGTTGTTGACCCTCATGATCACATGGCTGAGTGGGAGCTGTAGCTTGCTGCCCCTGTCCAGCATCATGAGAGAGTTTAGTACCTCTACCCCTGTCACTAGCCTAGGAGAAGATCAATATTCAAAATTCAAAGTATGGTTCCTACTGAACACATAGCACTGTTGGACCATTGTAAAGTTGAAAAATCCTAAGTCGAACCATCATAAGTTGGGAATTGTCTGTTTAGTAGTATTTATATATATATATATATATATATATATGTTTAGTAGTATTTATATATATATATATATATATATATATATATATATATATATATATGGGAAAAAGAATCAGGTGAGAAAAAGAATCAGGGATAACTTCTGTGTTTGTGGCTTGGGCAGCTACGTAGTTCATTTGACACCAAGATGGAGAAGACTAGAAGAACAGACTTGGGTAGGGAAATATTTTGGACCTATAAATTTGAGATGCCTCTTAGATATTCACGTAAGGATATTGGATATGTGAATCTGGCATCCTGGGAAAGGTTAGGGCTGGAAATATATATTTGGAGCAATCAGCACACAGATGCTATTTAAAGTCACAGAACTGAATGAGCTCTCCGAGGGAGAGAGTTATTCTTAGAGAAGAGAGCGCAGGACTGAGCACTGAGGCACTCCAACATTTAGAGGTCAGATAGAGAAATGGAAGACAGAAAATGACTGAGAAGGAGCAGCCGGCGAGGCAAGAAAAAGCCAAGAGAGCGTGATACGTCAAAAGTCAAGGAAAAGGTGAGACAGTTAAGTTAGGGACAGAGCCATGCTCATTCTATATAACAAACCCAGTGCAACATTCTGCCTGATCTATAAGCTTTCTGAGCCTGAAGAGACAGGTCAAAAAAGCTTTCTAGGGGCGCCTGGGTGGCTCAGTCGTTAAGCGTCTGCCTTCAGCTCAGGTCATGATCCCAGGGTCCTGGGATCGAGCCCCCATCAGGCTGCCTGCTTCTCCCTCTCCCACTCCCGCTGCTTGTGTTCCCTTTCTCGCTGTGTCTCTGTCAAATAAATAAAAAAAAATAAAATCTTTAAAAAAAAGCTTTCTAATAGCAAACCTTCCAGGTTGGGCGGGGCGGGGGGGGGGGGGCGCTGGCGCAGTGGGTAGAACATGTGATCGATCTTGGGGTTGTGAGTTCAAGCCCCACGTTGGGTGTAGAGATTACTTTAAAAATAAATCTTAAGGGGCGCCTGGGTGGCTCAGTCGTTAAGCATCTGCCTTTGGCTCAGGTCATGATCCCAGGGTCCTGGGATGGAGCCCTGCATTGGGCTCCCCGCTCCGCGGGAAGCCTGCTTCTCCCTCTCCCCCTGCTTGTGTTCCCTCTCTCGCTGTGTCTCTGTCATATAAATAAATAAAATCTTTAAAAAAATAAAATAAAAATAAATCTTAAAACAACAACAAACGTTCCCGGAAAGGTTTTATAACCTAACAGGGGGTCTGAAGAGGCAGCGGTTAAGGGCATTTGCCTGTGGTATGGGTCTTCGGGCTTGTGATTGATCACAGGAGCGGTACGCAGTGGGCAAGTGACTCCAGTCTGCCTTAATTTCGTGTTGGCATAAATTTTTTGGCTGATTCTTAGTAGATAATTCCCAAAGATTTTTGTGATGAGAACAAAGTGTAAAGGCATGATTATAAAATTAGTATGGGAGTTTCACAATTTCCATGGTAAAAGCAGGATCATCTTTGTTCATTTGTGCCTAATTCTTTCTCACAGAAGGCACTAGATCACTAGGAATAAAAAGCGGTGCTTCTTTGTCTTCCAGTCCCATGTGGTGAAGTCCGGCTCCCAACTGAAAGGGGGAGCATCAATGGAAAGAAACAACTTTTCATCTTATCTTACCCTAAACAGCACTGACATTCTGGAAAGCATTCCTTTGATGGCAAGTCCTGTGCCAATGTAAGGCTACAGCCATTTTGATACAGGCTGTTTAGTTATAGTCAATTTGCTGACACACAGCTTTGACACAGTCATTTTGATGCCAGGAACATCTTGATGTGGCCGCCTTGAAGTGGCTGTTTTGATATGGGAACATTTTGACTCTGCCTAAAAACAAACCAATAAACTTTTCACTCAGAAAACATGATTACCAAGTAATGTGCATTGACGGATCTCCTCCCCCATTTCCCTGAGCTCCTTCTTACCCCCTCCCCCCAACAGGAGAAGCCAGACTGCAGAGGTGGATGGTGGAAACCTTGAGTGGAAAAAAATCACCATGAGGGAGGGAGAAGGCTGGAACAGTGGACCCAACTCAATAATACAACCTAAGAAAGAGAAACATAATTTTGTTTGTGAACCCATCCTGACTCAGCCTTTTAAAAAAGTCAGTGCATCTCTATGGCATTGAAGGGGGTAGAGAGCACCCCAATCCCCTCCCAAGAGGTTGCAAGAGCTATGCCATGACCAGGCATTTCTTTCTTTCTTTTTTGTTTTAAACAAGAGAAAACCAAAAGATTTAATAACATGTATATGTCCTACATACATGGGAGATACCTAGGAAAATGAAATAATTTTAATCAGGCATTTCTTGGACAGGACACACATCATTGAATGAAGGGTAGTGCCATTGCACGGGGAGATTAAAAAGAACCACGACCCTGAACACCCAAACAGGAGGCAGCAACCCCAGGCTGCCAAGCAACAGATGTGGGCCTAGAAGAATCAGATGGTTGGGTTGATCCAGGGGTGATATTTTGTTACACTCAGGTGTAACTAGACAATAGAGAAGAGAAAGCAAAATGCCTTGGGCTCCTTGTCCCATTCATATTATCAGGGATCTATTATCAAGTGTCCTATTAGTTGAATGGAGACTATAAATTGACTCCCTCTAGGTAAATTCTTTTTCTCTCTAAGAATTCTCTTGAAGCAATAATAAAACTGAAATACTTACTCTGGGAAACCAGTTAAATCATTAATATGAGTAATGGTATAATTTCTCCAGTATTAGGTGTTCATATCATTTCAGCTTGTGAAATAAAATATTAAATATTTTCAAAAGATGAATCTCTATTTCTGCCACCAATATTCCTTTAAAGACTTAAAATGTTATTTAATTGATTTGAAGATGTACATGGAGGATACTGCATGATATATAATGTGAAAATCTATACAGAGCACATGAAATGTTTCCTGGAAATACAAATTTCCCCTCTCCCAAAACCCACCTTTTATTTCAAGCATTTCCTATTTTGTTTTAGTTCCAATCCCTTCCAAACCCTCTGATTTCAATTTAGGTCAGCAGATAGGTATTAAATACTACCACATGCCAGTCATTTTGCTCAGCACTACAGGGAACGAAAATATAAGTATGAATAAGAAATAGCCTCTGCTCTCAGGGAATATATTGGGGGAGATTAGGCTTGACTGTAAACAAAATACAAAACAAATAGCGTTATCACTAGGCACACTTATGCTTTTAAATATCATCTGCTGAATTTGGGATGCCATAAGCTGGCAAAACAAAAATGATTTGGGACCACAATGACTGGAGCAATTAAACCCTACTGGGAGAAAGAGAGAATGGTCTTTAACTAAGATCGTCTCCTCTGTGATAAGCACTGTGCTAAATGTTTTACATGTCTTATCTCATTGAATTCTCCCAAGAGTCCCATTTTCCAAAGAGGAAACAGCGCTCAGCAACCCGAAGTACCTTGCCCAAGGTCACACAGCTCAGATTTGGTGTGGAGGCCAACTTCAAACATGGCAGACCCCCTACTTATTTCAGAGCCCTCAAGGAAGGCAGCAGGGTGGGTTACAGTTGAGGCAAGAGAATTGGCAGCTCTTGACACTAACACTTGAAAGAATGACTTGGGGTTATTGAAGCCATATAAACAGAAGGTAAAACAAATGGGAATCATAGCCAATTTAGATCCACCACTGAGCAAGTCAGTGAGCACATGGATCAAAATGGCTATTTGGTAAATACAACTTTTTATAAGCTTTGTTGGGTTGTCAATGAGAGTACAAAAAAAGTAAGAAAAACATAACCTTTACCTTTTAGAATATAGACTACACCAATTCTTCAGCTTCTTGAATCTAGAAGGTACCTTTTCTTCCACTGAGAAAATTGATAATAATGACCAACATTTATTGAATACTTACTAGCGCTGGACTCTGTGCTGAATATATAGGATAGAAGCTGAGATCATGAATTTAGAACCAGGCTGATAGGTTTCAAAGCTTGGTTTCACCATCTATTATTTATTACCTTCACCAAGTCACTTAACTTCTCTGGACCTTAATCTCCTCATCTGAAAGGCGAGTCTATTTCATAGTTTCTGATAAATACACACCTGGTAAAATTAGCTATTATCATGAAATTGGAGTATGCTGGGTTTTTTTAAATTTATTTATTTGAGATAGAGAGAATGAGCGGGAGGGACAGAGGAAGAGGGAGGGAGAATCCCAAGCCGACTCCATGCTGAACATGGAACCCCACATGGGGATCGATCCTGAGACCACAACCTGAGCTGACCCTGAGACCCTGAGACCACAACCTGAGCCGAAACCAAGAGTTGGATGCTCAACCCACGGCACCACCCAGGCGCCCCCAAGTTAGAGTATGTTTAAGTATAATCCCAGAGAGGAAGGCAGTTTCCTGAGTACACCTGCCCGTGGATAAATCCAGGCTCCCTTCTTGGGGCTCATTGCAAGATGGGGGTCATGTACACAAGGTTAAGCAGGAACGAGTGAAGTCACAGAGCTTGGTGGCCATCACTTCTGCTGGAAAGCCCTGTGTGATGAGGGGAAGTCTGCTGTTAAAGAGAAGTCTTCAAATGATGCCAAGAGGAAGTTGAATTGGCAGAGCCGTAGATGAGGAACAAAATTCCAGGAAAGTCAGGGTGGTTTGCTCCCACTCATGTCTGGCTGCTCCAGCAAACCCCTCACTGTGTCTCTGATAGCCAGGCTCCAAAATAACCCTCACTGATCCTCATCTGGTAGTCATGTTCTTGTACAGTCCCCGCCCACGTTGAACCAGGGACATAATACAGCAGAAGAATAGGGCAGAAGTGATGATATGACACAACCAAGATTAAGTAATAAAAGACCCTGGACTTCTGTCTTGGTTTCTCTCCTCTTCTCTGTTTCAGATTCCTTACTCTGGAGGAAGCCAGCTGCCATTTCTTGAGTACCTACATGGAGAGATGCACATGCTGAGAACCAGGCTTCGTGCTAACAGCCACGTAAGTGAGCTCGGGAGTAGATTCTCCAGCTCTGTTCAAGTCTTCAGATGATGGCAGCCAAGCCAACGGCTTCACTGCAATCTCATGAGAGATCTTAGCTAAAATCACTCAGCTAAGCCACTCTAGGTTCCTGGCACTCAGAAACTATGAAATAACTGTTTGCTTCCTTCAACTGCAAATTTGGGGGGTAAATTGTTACAGAGCATAGATCATTAGTAGAGTGTCCTCTTAGCTGAGTTAGCCCTCATTCCTATAGGCTTGGTTCTGATAAGTCTGGACTTCTCTCCAGTGACAACCTTCCCTCTTCCCCTACATCCTTCTCTCTCAGCTCCTTTTCCTTCTGTCCATGAAAGAGGGAATCTTTTCTACTTCTCAGAAAAAAATCACTTGCCCCAGAGACAATCTTTCTCTTGCTACTGGCTTCAGAAATATTGCCTGGAATAATCTCTTTTTTTTTTTTTAAGATTTTATTTATTTATTTGTCAGGGAGAGAGAGACAGAGCACAAGCAGGGAGAGAGGCAGGCAGAGGGAGAAGCAGGCTCCCCGCCGAGTAAGGAGCCCGATGTGGGACTTGATCCCAAGACCCTGGGATCACGACCTGAGCCGAAGGCAGACGCCCAACCGACTAAGCCACCCAGGCGTCCCTGCCTAGAATAATCCTATTAATGGTTTAAGGGATTTCCAAATTAGGAAAACACCCCTTTTCTCCTTTTTTTTTCTCTCTGGTCCTCCTTACCCTCCGGCCCCATCTCTACTTCATGGAATAGATCACAAGGAACAGTTCCAGGAAGGAAATTTGTTAATAACTTAAAAGTTAATATATCAATATATTATCGCACCAAATACATCGTCTCCATTAACAACCTTATGAGGTAAGTTTTCTTATCATCCTCATTTTACAGACAAGAGATTGTCTTGCTTTAGGGCACATGGCTGATAGGTAGCCTAATCAGGATTGAACCCCAAGTTTGATTGACTCCCAAGTCTGTGCTCTTAACTATCAGTCAGTATCACCCCTTTATATCAGTTATTCCAATGTCATGATATTAAAATCTAATGAAAAGATGAGATTTGTGGAATCTGCATATCCACTATAAGCACAATACTTAGAATGAATCATTAATGAGTCATTAATGAATATTAATTCTAAGAAATATTTATTTGTTCCAAGACCAGTCAAGTACCTGACATGTCTATGCATGTTTCAAACGTATTTATGGAGCAGGATAAGGTACTTTCCCAGGCAAGCTCCTGAGTCTCATTCAAAGCAGGGAATTTGGCTGAAAGTGTACATCTCAGTCGGGGAGGCTCTCCGACTTTACTCTAGACCCAGTTGGGACCCTTGTAACATGTTCTCTTCCATTCTCCAAATCAGCTCTCTCACATGTCCTCTGCTCTCTGCAAATCTGCCACCATCCCTCCCACCCACACGTGTCACTTCCCCTTCACTCCTAGCAAATGACTCAACATCTGCTGATAGGGAAAGTATAAGCCACCCAATGATAACCAACTCAACTTCCCACCACCATTTTTTTTTTTTAAGATTTTATTTATTTATTTGACAGAGAGACACAGCGAGAGAGGGAACACAAGCAGGGGGAGTGGGAGAAGGAGAAGCAGGCTTCCCGCTGAGCAGGGAGCCCGATGCGGGGCTCGATCCCAGGACCCTGGGATCACGACCGGAGCCGAAGGCAGTCGCTTAACCAACTGAGCCACCCAGGTGCACCCCCCCCACCATTTCTAAACCCTGGCCCCCACCAGGCATATCCCATCCTCCTGGGTAGAACCCAGGGTTTGGATTCCAAACCCTCCCACTTTCTCAGGAATCTTGCACTATTGATTGCTCCCTCCCTCTTCATTGTCTGCCTTTCCCTCACCTACTAAATACATTCATCAATATTGAAATGCTCAAATCTCTGCTTAATGAATAAAAACAAAAAAACCGGGGTGCCTGGATGGCGCAGTCGGTTAAGCGTCTGCCTTCAGCTCAGGTCATGATCCTGGGGTCCTGGGATCCAGCCCGTATCAGGCTCCCTGCTCAGTGGAGAGCCTGCTTCTCCCTCTCCCTCTGCCTGCCTCTCTGCCTATCTGTGCTCACTCTCTATGTCTCTGTCAAACAAATAAATAAAATCTTAAAAAAAAAAAAACCTCTCCCATGGCCCCTGCCCCATTCTTCCTCTTCCCCTTCTCAGCCAGAAGTCTTAAGGAATTGTCTACATTTGGTGTCATGACTTTACCTCCCACTCTCCACCCCACCACATCTCAGTTTATACCACCAACACTTCTTTCAGTGCTGACACCAAGGATACCAAAGACCTCCTAATTGCAAAATCCTAGGGACACTGCTCACTCCATTCATTTCTTCACCTCTCAGTATTTGACACTATTGTTCACTATCTCTTGAGTTGTGCTCTTTACTCAGCTGGATTTTCTTTTTACCTCTCTGGCTGTATGTACCTTCTTCTTTTTAAGCTCTTCTTCCACTGGCTGTCCCTTTCTCTTGGGGTTCTGTACTGGGTCCTCTACCTTTCTCAATCTACACACTTGTCCTGGGTGGCCCCATCCTCTCCCTTGGCTTTAGTTACCATCTATTTGCCTGTGACTCCCAGATCTATAATTCTTCGACCTCCCTTCTGAGCTTCATACTTAAATCCATATCAATCTGTCTTCCAAACATTTCCACTTAGATGATTTATAGGCACTTCATGCTCTTCAAACTCAACTGCTCCAAACTCACCTGCTTTCCCCTCCCAACCTGTTCTTCCTGCCAGGTTCCCTGTGCCAGCAAATGGTCCAACCATTCAACCAGTTGCCTAATGCAGAAATGTGGGTGTCATTCTCAACTTCTCCCTTATTTGTACCCCATTTCCAATCAAGCCTGACAATTAAACCTTCAAATATCTCTGAAATCCATTCACTTATTTCCATTTCCTAGCCCCTGCCTCCTCTGACCAGGATGACTGCAAGTGTCTCCTGATAAGTCTGTCTGCCTCCATTTTGTCTTTCTCTAATCTCCTCTCCATCGTGCAGCCAAGAGTGATCCCTCTAAAGTGCAAATCCTTCAAGATAAAACCCTAACTTCTTGGCATGGCATGCATGGCCTCTTGTGACCTGTCACCAACTCCCTTTGTTTCCGTCTCCCACACAGTCTTGTATCTGGCCTTGATGAACTGATACTGGATCCTCTGTTAGAACTCTGTCCTTGGTCTCAATCTAACTCCTCCTCTGGAACATCTCTCCTTCAACAACTTTTATGTCTGCATGTTTCTTTCTTTCTTTTTTTTTTTTTTTAATATTTTATTTATTCATTTGAGACACAGAGATAGAGAGAGAGAGAGAGCATGAGCAGGGAGAGAGGCAGAGGGAGAGGGAGAAGCAGGCCCCCCGCCGAGTCAGGAGCCCGATGCGGGGCTCGATCCCAGGACCCCGGGATCATGACCCGAGCCAAAGGCAGACGCTCAACCATCTGAGCCACCCAGGCGCCCCTTGTCTGCATGTTTCTACCTAATGTGGATTAGGCTGAAGTACTTGCCAGGCATGGTTTTCAGTCTCATACAAAGCTGGGAATTTGATTAAAAATGTATGTCATGGTCCCAAGTAGCATGGATCAATAGATAAATACTCTCTGATTTCTCACATTCCTTCAATCATAGTACATTTGTCTGTTTTCTCTCTTTAGACCCAAGGCACTTCCATGTCAATCAAGTACAATGGTTAAGAATTCAGGCTCTGGAGCAAGATCACCTGGATTCCAATTTAGACTCTGCAACATCCTAGTTCTATGACATTAGAAAACTGCTCACCTGTGCCTCAGTTTTGCCATCTGCAAAGTGGAGGTCATAACAATATCTATCTTATGAAACTGTTGTAAAGACTGAATGAGAAAAGCTACTAAAATATTTCAAATGGTGTCTGGCACATAGGAATCACTCAAAAACTGCTATTACTTTTGAAGGCAGGTACTGTATCATTTATCTCTATAGAGCTACTAAACATGTATGAAATGAATACATGAAGGAAATGTTTGTATCTAAATTTGTCACCAAAATTCTCAAGGTAAACACAAAAGTGAATATTAAATACATTACTCTAGGCGTTATGCATAAAAATTACACAAGTATGGTTGCTGGTCTCTTGGAGCTTTTTGGAAATGAGGTCATTCTATTTCTACCCAAGCACTCAGGGAATTATACTCCCTTGAGAAGGGATGTTGGGATCGAACAGGAACCTCAAGGTTCCTGAAGGCGGCATGACTGACTCTGAGGTAATGTCTTCTTTACATAAATGTGACTGTTAACAGCAAGGAAACATGAAGGTAACTGTTTTAACTTGTTTTCCAGTAACTTAAGACTCCCAGGCACTCTGTTCTCCCAGTGTCACAGACACCTGTAATCTCCCTCATCCTGTTCAAGGAGAGGGCTGTGTTGTGCGGGCGCCTTTCCTTTAAGTCATAGAAGTAGGCTTCGGTTCTCAAGCTTCACAAGCTTGTGTGATTTAGAAGTCAATTTTTATTTTTATTTATTTTTTAAAGATTTTATTTATTTATTTGAGAGAGAGAGAGCACTAGCCAGGGCGGGGTGGGGGCAGAGGGAGAGGGAGAAGCAGAGTCTCCACTGAGCAGGGAGCCCGATGCGGGACTCCTTCCCAGGACCCTGGGATAATGACCTGAACCGAAGGCAGATGCTTAACTGATCGAGCCACCCAGTCCATTTTTATTTTTTATTTTTTTTAAAGATTTATTTATTTATTTATTTGACAGAGAGAGACACAGCAAGAGAGGGAACACAAGCAGGGGGAGTGGGAGAGGGAGAAGCAGGCCTCCCACGGAGCAGGGAGCCTGATGCGGGGCTCGATCCCAGGACCCTGGGATCACGACCTGAACCAAAGGCAGACTGAGCCACCCAGGCGCCCCTAAAAGTCCATTTTTAAAAAGTAGTCCCACCAGATGCTTAGCTCGGTCAGGGGTGAGACAGAAACAGAATAAAATTCTTTAATGGGATGGATTTGTTTCCCCAAAAAATAGTCTAAGCGGGAACTGAGGTGACCTAAGAGAAATTTCAGGGTAAGAAAAAGCTGGACCAGATATATGTGTGGCACCAAGCTGCTAAATATACATATTTATGTAAATAAATATGCATCCCACTCGTAACTGCTTGCCTTCCTCATTGGCCTCCCGCCTCTTCTAGGGATAGACAGACACTGACACAGTATTTCTGTCTTCATAAAGAAAGGCTAGCATCTAGGGAAATGACCTTGATAGACTGAACTATAAATATACTATTAATCAGAGCAATTTGCTCTTGAATTGTGCCCCCTTTCTCAATATCCCAAAGCAACTCTAGGAGAGAGGCAAAAAAGCACAATCACTAGCCACTTAATGAGTGTGCAAGTAAAGGTCAACTATTCCAACACAGTGGGGAAATCACTTGAATCCTGTCTCCAGAGAAAGTTTTTCCCAGGATCGGCTAAATCTGAATAGATCCCACAGGCAGTGCCCCTTTGCCACATGGGCTTAGCATCTAGAGCAAGGTACGAAGGAAAACAAGGTTAGTTTAAGCCACACATAACAAGTCACCTTTGCTCTCTGCAAGAGTGACTGGCACAACGCTTACAAATGGCTGTCCTCCAGAATGTCTGGGGCCGGGAGACTGGCTAAGCATAAGTACCAGCCTATTGGCATTAATGGGAAAACAAAGTAGCAATTCCCAATCAGAGCCTATTGGCAGTAAGAACAGCACATTACATTCATTTGTTTTATACTCCATTGGAGGTGAACATTATTTTTCTGGTCAAATGAATGCTCCATGTCAACCAACCATGAGCAGTACTCTACATGTCCCCACAATAAATGTCATCAAACGGACATTCTCCCCAGTGAAAAGAATATTTACAGCGTGAAGGTTGAACACAGAAAGGGGAGCCCCTTATTCCTCGTTGTCTAAGAAAGCGCCTCTATGGCCAATTTAGCTGCTGTTTTACAAGTCAAAAGGTGGCCTTTCAATTGCCAGCCCCGGTCCCTCCACGTGAGAGGAAGAATTGAGCTGCTCTCCTTCCGCCTCTAGTGACCTGCTGAGTAATAAAGGTTTGTGGAGTTGCTTTGTTCCTTTCTTTCTTTCTTTTTTCGTTTGTTTTTTTTTTTTGTTTTTAAATCAGAACTAAGCTGACAGTCTTCCTGACGGTGGGGAGGGCAAGGGCAGGTTAAAATCCACCTCCAGCTCCGCGGGGCATGAAGACGCCGAGGCTCATTCCTGTCAGCAGGTGTGAGTCTGACACACAGGGAGCAGCAAAATGGAGTAAGTAGGTGCCATTTTGTCCTCCATGTTCCCACCCCCACCACACAGAACTAAATAGTTTGAGAAAATGATCCAGGGTGGCTGGGAGTCGGGCTGAATAGAAGGTCCCTGTTGAATGCTGCTTCATTATGCCACTTTTCCTTTCATTGAGGGATTCCAAGTCTTGGTGGAACCGATTATGACGAGGAACTGCCGACCGCCCTGGGAACCAGCAAACTGGCCTTTGATTTGTCGCTTTGAGGCCCAGTTTTATCACTGAATTGTTAATTGAGTGCAAGCGTGTGAACTTGGCCCGCCTGAGTCTCAGTTTTTAAATCTAGAGACTGGGATCCGTACCCTTTACCATTAACGTTTATAAATAGTGCCTGAGGTGACAATATCAATGTGCCCCTTTTTAAAGGTTTTTTGTTTTTTTAATTGAGAGAGACAGAGAGAGAGCATGAGAGAGAGGAGGGTCAGAGAGAGAAGCAGACCCCCTGCTGAGCAGGGAGCCTGATGCGGGACTCGATCCCGGGACTCCAGGATCATGACCTGAGCCAAAGGCAGTCGCTTAACCAACTGAGACACCCAGGCGCCCCTCAATGTGCCCCTTTTTAATCATGCCCCAAACCTCCCTGGAGATACCTTTGTCTTCCGGTTTATTTTACTTTAAGATTATTCTTTTATTTATTTGACCAAGAGAGAGCACAAGCAGGGAGAGCGGCAGGCAGAGGGAGAAGCAGGCTTCCTACTGAGCAGGGAGCCCGATTTGGGACTCGATCCCAGGACCCTGGGATCATGACCTGAGCCCAAGGCAGACGCTTAACCGACTGAGCCACCCAGGCGTCCCGTCTTCTGGCTTATTTTACACCGAAGGCTTACCTTTCCATCTCTCCTCTCTCGTGGTCACTGCAAGAGGGATGGTGCTTGGCTTCATGTTTATATAGCCCCCACAAGGTGAGCATCAAAGGAACCTACTCAGGACACAACTGTCCTGGAACCAATTTTCTAGCAAGAGAGATTGGAACTGAACCTTGTAGCTTTATTCCCTATCACTGATCATTTCTGTGCTGAAGCTTTAACTGTTTCGTAAGCTCTATGTAGTTCATTCTGGATACATTCTAAAAGGAGGACCCGGGGTACCTAGTTCATCCCAGACAGTGAGAGAGTTGTCTATAAACCCTTTCACTTGTTTCGTTATGGAGTTCCCAATTTTAAATACAGAACGGTACCAAATAGTGTTTTACAGTTCTGTGATTCTCAAAGTGCATCAAATACATACTTTGGGGCCCTACTCCAAATCTACTAAAGCAGAATCTCTGGCGTTCTTGGGCAAGTGTAATTGGCAAAGTTGCCACCGCGTGACTGCGATGAGCACACGTGGATGAGAACCACAGAAAACGTTACTTAGATGAAATGGGCCCCATCTGACCCGGTGCAGCCTTCCCTGTCTCAGGTAATGCTTATTTCCTTCTGCCAGGTGCTCAGGCCAAAGGCCTCCGCATTGTCCTTGACTTAACTTTTATTCTCACACCCCACATCTGATCTATCAGCAAAACTAGTTGGTTCTCTCTACTTTCAAAATATATCCAGAGAGAAAAAAATGTTTATATATTTAGGGTTCATGACTTTTGGTGATACTCTAATACAGTCTTTTATTCCTACCTAGCAGCCGGGGTGATTCCGTTAAAATTTAAGTCTAATTGATGTAGGAAAGACGTTATTAGGGTTCAAAGCCGATGACCAAGAAAGAATTCTTGAGACGTCTTTGGTGCAAAAAGGTGATTTTATTAAAGCACAGAGACGAGACCCGTGGGCAGAATGAGCTGCTGCCCTGGGGTTGTGAGGGGTGGCTGATTATACACTATTGGGTTGGGGGAGGTAAGGAAAAAGGGAGGTTTCAAAAGAACTTTCATATGCTAAGGAGGACCTACAAGATACCAGAGGCCTTGCCATTGTCAAGTTAAGGTTATTTTTCCCCCCTCTAGCAAGGCATTAACATTAAGATAGTTGGGAGATTCCTGGGAGAATGGCACACATGTCCCACCCAGGAGTCTGCAGGGGGAGGTTGCCGGGTGTCAGCTTACGCTTTGTCTTCAGCCAACCTTCTGCTCCCTCATCATAATCATTTCATTCCTTGGCTCAAAAACCTCCTGTGGTTCACTCCTCCTTTCACTCAGAGTAAAAGGCAAAATCCTTAGCATGGCATTCAGGGCTCTTCAGACCTAGAACCTGCCACCTGTCTGCCCTCTCCTCCCATACTCTCCTACTTCAGCCACCTTGGCCTCCTTGCTGTTCTAGGCATGGTCTCACATCAGGTCCTTTGCACTGGTTCTCCTCTCCTCCAGAAATGCTGTCTTCCATAGACATCCACATGGTAACTCCATCACCTCCCTTGAGTTGTCCAACAGTCACCTTCTCAATGACCACCTCCTGACTACACTGACCACCCGATCACGGCCCACTTCCTCCACCCCCCACTTTCCCAAGTGCTCTTTACTCTGATCTACTTTCTCTCTTTGCCCGAAGCACTTATTGCCTTAATATATTACATAATCTATTTATTGTATTTTGTTTATTATCTTCCCTAGCTAGAATAGAAATAAGCCCCACAAGGCCAGGAATCTGTGTTTGTTCCCTGATATAGCCCAAGCACCCAGGACACTACCTAGCACATAGTAAATGCTTAATAAATATTTGTAACATTTAATCCATGAAGATTCTCAAATCCCGAGAGAGCAAACCAGGAATGTGATCAACCTTGCAGAATACTGCCTCAACAAAGTTGGTTCCTAACTCTATTTGCCACTGTGGCGACAAGCAGAGCTTATATGATATTTTAAGAACTTTGCAGTGCAGGATAGGATACCAACAACTCAGGGTTGTTGAACTACTTCTACGTTGACAATCAAGAGCTAAATCAAAATAGTGGCTAGGGTTAACTATACTTCAATTAAAAAAAAAATTAGAAGCTGCTAGAAATTTCACTTTAGCTTCAGGCCTGCATGTTATTACCTGAGAAATGGGGTGACACAGAATATGGCATTAATCCTGTGACCTCCAGCTCCTACCAGGTGCGTAGGGGTCAAAAGCCAAACTGTTGGTGGGTCCTTCTCTAAAATGAGTAATAAAAACTCAATGTATCACAGAGAAAATGTTAAGAAAAAAGAGAGAGAGAGCTCACTTCACATATCTATTTTTATTTTATTGGGCTGTATCACAATCTCCGCGTGAAACAGTTAGCCCTGAGGGGCAGAGAGATCAAGAACATTCCAAAAGTGGTCAAAGGCAGTCTCCCTAGCCTGGTGGAAGCACCGTCTCTAGAACCTCCCCCATCCCAGGACAATGCTCGTAATTAGCCGCACCACATTTCCCAGAGAACAAAAGCTCCCCAGCCCTCACCGGAAAAGCTTTTCCAGGAGATATCTCATTGGGGAAGCGCCAGGCCCACAATAGGGAGAGGAGAACATACAGGCTGTTCTGAGCTCTGCAAAGAGACACAAACTGTGGATTCTCTAGGGAGTCGCAGAGGTTAGGGGCACATTTTATTTCCACATGACAAGCATGTGCTTCACATACCCCGAGGTGGCCAACTTCAGAGGGCCCCTTCCCTCCTCCCTCTCCCTCAGCCACTAGCGGGGGTTGGGAACCTCTGGGGTGGCAAAATAAATGGGAATAATCTTTAGAACTGAGCATCTGCAGGAGCAGTAGGGAAGGAACAGGGAGTTTATTTCAGGTGACAGACATCGAGCAGGCCCCTATTTTTTCCTGAGACTATAATAATATTTCTGGAATGGGGATGCTTGAATCATATGTCTCTTCATATCACTGTGTGGGAAGTCTCAGTTATGAGCCCGACAATTGAAGAGAGGGGGTGCTTGTGGGACTTGGGGGGGCATGCAAAGAGTCTAGAAGCTGGGGGTGGGAGAGGAACCAGGTGCCAGCAGAGAAGGCAGTTAAGTGGGAACGTGCACCTCACCTGAGCCTGTCTGGGGAAGAAAAAGCATAGGGCTGAGAAGTCTTCTCTCCACAGCTTTGCTCCCCCCATTTTAATGTGTTTTTTGAAAAACACAGAGGAAAAAAAAAAAAAAAACCTCGTTGAAGTGCCTCTTCCTGAGTAAGTCCACTGTCCGGAAAGGAAAATCCAAACGCTCAAATATTCTATTTTTGTGCCCAAGGCTTCTGGCCCTGCACACAGACCCTTCCTTACTCTGAAGGAAAGGAAACTGGGCACGAGGCCTGCTGTCTCCACGGAGGCCGGAATTGAGGAACTGTGTTACTCGAAGGCCTATTCTCCACAAGGCCTCCATTTTAGGAAATGAGGAGAGGACGCAGGATGCCTGGGACGGGCATGAGGGCGGAGTTGGTAGGAAAGAAAAAAAGTGCCTCTCTGGTGATTCTCTAGGCAAACAATCATGGAGCTAGACTTTAATTGGAAAGTTCAGTCAGCTGCATTAGTATTCCGCTTCTTGGGGGTGTCTTGGGGGTTTACTGCCTTCACCTGTCTCTGGGCTACCAGGTAGATAAGGATGGGAGGCCTGGTTAAGAGGTCTACGGTTTGATGTGTGGGCCAAGTGAAAGTACTAAGTAATAAGAGCAATAAAACAGCAGTTACGCAGGTAGATAAGGCCTCTCTTTGTTTAGTTCACATCAATTTTGTGCATCGATTCTCAGGGTTGTTGTTTTCCCTCTGGATTGCCTTGAACCAGTTCGGTGGTGGTGCTTAGGGCATCCAACCTAGGAAATGGGGTTCAACCCACTCCTCTCAGTCCAGGGAGGCCTTGCCCCCCTCCCCACTTCGCCAGAGATGGCCTTTTGTGAGGACCCTCCAATATGTGACAGTCACATCTCTTGGGCTATTTCTGCCTCCTCTGTTATCTGGCCTGCAAGGTCAGCCTTAAAAAGCGACCTCCGTGTTTAAAGGGTTTTCCTGGGAAGCTGGTGATTGAGGATGGAGGAAGGAAACGAGAAAGTTCTAATTAAAGAGACAGATGCCTCTGGCTTCGCTAGCTTATTAATACGCTGAGGTAGCCCTGACCCTGGCTGGCACAGGCAGAGCCCCCTAAAAGGCAGATCTGGTCACAGCACTAACCCAGCTCACAACCCTTCCATGGCTCCCCAGTGCCCTTAGGGTAACCTTGGATGTCCCCAAGTGGAGTTACAAGGCTGCTCTGCATGAGCTGGCACCTGCTTGCCCTGTGCCCCACCCTGCCCGCATTCCCTGTCCACCCCCTTCAGTTCCACTGAATTTCTTTCAGTTCCTCGAATGTGGTCTGCTTCCCCTCTTCCCCGATCTCCAAACGTGCCTCTTCTTGCCACTCCTAACTCATCCTTAAGTTGTTGCATTGTACATTTCTACCCCAGGGGAGCCATCCTTCACCCCCCCACCCCAGTTCTGGATTAGGTTTCTCTAGGAGCTTGCACAGACCTCCCCCTTAACCTGTCACTTACACACTACTTTGTAATTACGTGTCTATCTATCTGTCTCTCCTACTGGCTTGTAAACACCTGAGGGCAGCAGTGAGGTCTGTCTTGCCCACCGTTGTCTTCCCAGTGCATGGCCAGTGCCCGGCACATGCTGGTGGCCCGCGAGTATTTGTTGACTATGTGGGCATTGCGCCAGTTGGACGACAGAAGGCCCATTGGCCCTTCCCATGTTTGCATTTGCCATGTTTATTTAAGTCCCTGCTGAGACACAAGGAAGGGCCCCAAATTAGAAAGGCATGCTGCAGTTGGGCGGCCCTGACCTCCCCTCTTCCTTCCCTCTCCCGTCCCACCTTCTCCATGATGCCTTCCCAAGGATCCTGGGTCTCTCGAAGTTCTCCCAGCCAGCTTAGGGCCCCTCATGGAGCTCCTGGTTTGTGTCTAGACTGGCACTGGTCTCAGTTACTGATTGGTTCTATTTTTTATTAATTTGAAAATTAATTTAATATTAATTAGAAATATTTTTTAGCGAGTTCATATTTATGCCTTATCTTCCCCCCATTTTTCTCGAGAGTAGGAAGAATGTCTTTTTTTTTTTTTTTTTTTAAGATTTTATTTATTTGAGAGAGAGAGGGAAGAGGGTAAGAGGGAGAAGCAGACCCCCTGCTGAGCAGGGAGCCCGATGCGGGACTCGATCCCGGGACTCCAGGATCATGACCTGAGCCGAAGGCAGTCGCTTAATCAACTGAGCCACCCAGGCGCCCCAAGAATGTCTTCTTTTATCAATCCTTTCTTTAATACCTCCTGTTGGGGTAGCTTTGTAAATATTTAATGAGTAATCCTAGGATGACTTGAAGTCTCATTTTTCTTTACAAATTGGGTTTATTACAGCCCCACGGTGGAAGTGCATGCTAGATGTATTTGGTGATGTGGCAATTGGACGAAGTTTCTTAAAGGAAACTGTGTTTCCAGGTTGGGCTTGGAAATTGCAGCCCAGAACTATGTGTAGCCCTGGTCGGTTGGCAGGAGCAGAGCCCACGGCCTGGGAGAAATGTTGTTCCAGGGTGCCCTCTAGTGATCCAAGGCACCACTAGGTCAGAAAGCCAGGGCCAGAGGCTCTTGAACTCAGGCAGGAAGCAGAATCATGGTGGGATCTGATAAAACTAGAGATGCCAGGATGCCAAGCCAGCGGGGAGACCAGTCCTTCTGATCAGCATCTTCAGGGATTGGATGCACGGTCTTCAGATCACACAGTGAAATACCAACTAGGTGATGCCCATCTGAGTAAATGTTCCAGATATGTAGTCTGAGGATACCCAATGTCATTCCTCTGCTTATGGGGATGGATCACCGACTCCTTGCTCACAGCTTAAGTGTGGACCTCAGTGAGAAAGAGAGAGACACAGAGGTGCCTGGGTCTCTGGTATAAAGTACAGTCTAGGACACACAAGAGCAGGAAGCAGCATTTTTAGCTGGACCATTGAGCAAATGGTTTAGAAAGGATTGTGTTACCTTCGCTCTCTCTTTTTTTTAAATATTTATTTGACAGAGAGAGAGAGAGAGAAAGCACAAGCAGGGGGAGCAGCAGAGGGAGAGGGAGAAGCAGGCTCCCCACTGGGCAGGGAGCCCAATGTGGGGCTCGATCCTAGAATCCTGGGATCATGACCTGAGCCAAAGGCAGTCGCCTAACCAACTGAGCCACCCAGGCGCCCCTGTGTTACCTTCTCTTGATGCCTATTCTCCAATCGAATGGAGAGAAACCCCTCTTCTCTTTTTGTGCGCTTCCTGGCAATGGGCACCTGGTTTCTATTGAACACACTTTCCATGGCCAACACTATGTTAGAATGTTCCCACATATCGTCTGTGGAAGTCCCTGGAATCATCCCAAGTGAGGCATTCCTTATGCCATAGAAGCAGAGAGAAGGATTAAAATGTTTGTTGAACCTTGAATGGTGATAAATGACTCTGATTTGCAGCCTAATACTCAAGTCTAATTATTTTATGTGCGTTTTCATGTACTAATAGCACCTAATGAATTAAGTTAAATGGTAAAACCACATTTATTGAGTGTCCACTATGTGTCTGGACACCGTGTTGGGCTGTGGAAATATAAAGGAGGTAAGGCCGAGTGCCAACCCCACCGGGCTCAGAGCTTAGAGGGGACACTACCTCTGATGCGGTGTAATGATTACCCTACCGGAAATACGGACCCAGGGCTAGGATAGCACAGGATGATTACGTCTCTCCATGGGAACCAGTTGATAGAAAGAAATGCTATCACAGATCCACTCTAATATTCTAATAATTGATGAACATTAGTATTTTTCATGAGGGATTGGGTAAAACCATGTCATTCATTTTCAAATTATCTTGGACAAAAGAGTTATCAAATCTCTCTTCTCACAAATAACCGTATTTTCTTTCACACCCCCAGCTCTGTTATTATAATCTTTAAAACAAAACATGAGGTTCTGGCGGCCTGACGCCATCTGATTTCAGTCCGGCGCATTTGCTTGTCTGGAAAACTTTAAGCAGAGGCTCACTGAGCCCTTAATGAGAAAGCTCATTAGAAAGCCGTCTGAAATGGGGAAACAAATTATATGCACAACACAGTCCCCTCTTTCCTCCTCATTTCCTTCTCCCTGTGTCCCGGGGTTAGAAATGACAAGGCGAAGTGAGTCATCAGGTCAAAACAAAGTGCTGCTGAATGGGTCGGTCTTTACCTTGTTGCTTCATTGCAGCACTAAAACGTTGCCCAAACAGCAGGAGGGCCTCGATCATGTAATGACGGCCTTGGTAAAGCCTTTGATAGTGTCTATTTGGGTGGAACTTGAGCTTGTAATTGGCGATGCACACATTGCCTGATTTCCGAGCCTCTTCCTAGAAAGCTGGTTTATTCCTGGTGAAGGGGGAAGTTTCCTTCCTTCCAGGTGTATCTATGAAGGTTTCCTCAGGAGGATTTTTTCAGGGTGGTAGTGGTCGCATTCAGGGCTGGCCCAGCTGCGAAGGGTCTCATTAAGTCCCTCCCTACCCTTCTCAGATCAGGAGTTTCTCGAATGAGGATAGACTTCCTGCCTCCTGGCTTGAAAGGAAGTGAGGGCAGTGACTGTCCACTGGGAGGAAGAAATGCGAGGTGGCTTGTTGGTTTTTTTTCTTCTTCTTCTCTTATCCTGGAGTTTGCAAAAGGAAGGCGACAAACACCAAACAATTCTTCCACACCTGGTAGCAACACACTGTTTGTGGGGAAAAGGAAATCCTTCCTGCCACCTTGTCCGCTGAGTTCTAGAATTTGCTGGGGTTGAAGCGCTTACAATGAAATACTTGCAATGTGGCTCTTTTCTGTGCCAAGGTGGAGACACTGACTCCTTCTTTAAAGTCAGAAGACGAGGGTCCATCCCATACTCGCTGTTTGGCTCTTTCTAATTTTTTATTCTCTTTTATTTTTTTTAAGTAGGCTCCACGCCCAGTGTGGGGATTGAACTCTCAACGACCCTGAGATCAAGAGTGGCAAGCTCTATCGACTGAGCCAGCCAGGTGCCCCCTAGAGGTTTGACTCGTGAGAATTTTTAAAACACCTTTAAACTGAAGCGCCTATCATGTGCCAGGCCCTGTGCCAGGCACTGCGAATGCAAAAATGGAGAAGTCAATGACTCCATCCTGAACTTGTTCGTAATCTCCTGGGGAACATGGACGCACAAACAGTCTCAACACAACGTGATCTATGCTTTACTGAAGCTATGGAAGAGTGGCCAAGAAGGCAAGAAGAGGGGACTGTACATGTTCCTGAGGTGGGGGAGAAGAGCAAGAAGGTGAGAGGTGGGGACACTGCGGTGAGGGAGGCCCCACAGATCAGGAGCTGGAGCAGGATTTTGAAGATGAAAAGAGAGTTCATGTAGAGAGAGAGAGAGAAGGGTGGTAGAAAGAACCCTTGGTAGAAAGGGCAAGACTGAGAAGGAGTGGGCTAAGTGGGAGGGAACGGGAGAGACTGGATCCAAATGCTGTTGGAGGCTTATGATGATGGAGACTGACTGGCCTCCATTGGACTGATCGGACTCGGCAGATGGGACATCAGTGGTGACTGTAACAAGAACACCTTCAGGGCACTTAGGGGAAGATCCCAGAGGAGAATTAATGGAAGGAGAGCAACGGAGCTGCCTTCTTTGCCTGGCTGGGGGTGGGGAGAGGAGATGAATAGGGTGTTGGCTGGAGAGGGATGAGGGATGAAGGAAGGTCTTGGTTGTTTTGGTCTGTAATAGAAACTTGGGCATGGTTCTCTACCCCAGGGCAGGAGGCAGTGGAGAGAGATGGGATTAAATAGGGTTAATTCCTACCTTGTAGTCCTGAGGATTAAATGAGATCCCCCTAGGCCAGCCCTTTGTGTAAAGAGATATACACATGTGAAATATGATTATCCTGCTATTGAAATAAAACCTCCACGCAGCACAAGGCTGCCGAGTTGGGCAAAATCTCCCTTATCTCCCTTATCACTTGGCGGCTCTGATAGGCCAATCTCCCTCTCCATAGCCTTTTTGTGTGCGTGCTGCTTTCCTATTTCCTCTTGCCACCACTTTAGACCCAGAGCCCAAGAATGAATTGAGCCCTCCTTGACATTTCTTCCTGCCAACAACACAACTCTCCAGTTCCCTTGGATCACAACAGGAAGCTGGGGGCTGATAAGTGAGAAGCATTAAGGGAGGGGCATGAGCCTTCTTATTGTTAGGAGGTGGGGCTCCTGTCCAGACCTCTTGGAAACTTGCTTTTTCAGTGGATCAGCTTTTCATCAGATAACACTGGAGCTACCTGGGTTATCTGGGCTCTGAAGTAGATTGTCCCCTCATGGACAACAGTGGCCTCCTTTTTCTTCTTCATTGATGAGCTGCAAGTCCTACTCGGGCAGAGATTTTTGTCTGTTATGCTCGATGCTGTATCCCCAGTGACTAGAACAGTGCCTGGCACATGGATGGTATCTAAAAAGTATGTGTAAAGTGAATGAATTCACCCATTCATTCATCCTTTCATTGACTCCGTCAAAATGAGTATGTCCTGTGCGCCAACCCACCAAACCCATCCTGGAGGAACAGACAACACTTGCTACCATTTAAAAAAATGTATATTCCGTGCCAGGCGCTTTACATATAATAGTTCATGTAACCACAATCCCTTTACAAATGGGGACACTGAGACTCGGAAAGAAGACCCTTGGATGAGGGTATATGGCGGGGAAATGGTGAAGTTGGAATTCCTGGCTGCCTCACTCCCAAATCTATGCCCTTTCTACACACTACCTGCTTCTCCAGCCTCGTCTCTCAACCCATTCTCCAGCTCAAAGCCATCATTTTTGTCCTAGCTGACCACTTAAAATTTCTTGAACATGCCACATTCTCTCTCCCGCACTCTTTGCCTGGGACTCACTTAGCTGTGCCTTCTGTCTGCCGAATTCTTCCTCCTCTTTCCTCTGGGAGGCTCTCTTGAAATGAGGCTCTCCAGCTGGGGTAGCTTGACCTTCCCCTGTGCTGTCCCAGCCCCCTTTGCGGCCCTCTGTCATAGGACTTATCACAGGCATCTTTGATGCCTAATTAAGTGTGCCTCCCTCCATTAGATGGTGAGAGGTTCAAGGGCAGGGACTGTCTTCATAATAGGAGCTGCCATTTATTGAGTGCTGCCATGTACCCTCCTACCTTGCTAAATTCTCAACCACCACCCCAGGTGGGGATTACTATGCTTGCCTTCCATATGAGGATATGGCAGCCCAGAGAGGTTAAATAGTTTCCCATGGTCCCAATAAGTAAGGAGCTAAGTCCAGAATCACACACAGGTGCATGTGATTTCAAGGCCCCAATTCTTTTCACTTTGCTATGCTGGTATCAGAACCATCCACGACGCTCAGAGCTCAGCTGCTGGGATAGAAAGACAGATAAACACTACCTGAACAATGAGATTAGCAAGCGAATACAGGTTTATAACAAAGTTCTCTGGGGAAAACATATGGAAGGGAAGAATTTGTTCTCTCTGGGGGAGGAGGGGTTGGAAAAGCTTCATAAAGTTGCCAGAATGCTTGGAAACTTGTAAACTGGTTGCATAATTATGGTTTAAGGTGGACAATAGATCCCGGCCTCAAAGACTGGTGATTAATTTGGGGGGCCACGACAGCCTGCGTCTGGGCCACCACTGGTTCCAAATTCGCCCGTTGGGGTGCCAGGAATTTTGAACAAATGCCTGCTGGTACCTGCTGGAAGTAATGGCTGGTCACCAGGCAACCTGGTCAGCACATTGTTTCATTAAAATCTGTGTGTGTGTGTGTGTGTGTATGTGAGTGAATACTACTTCATGTAATCATAGTTTTGTTGTGGGTTTTTTTTGAAGATTTTATTTATTCATTTGAGAGAGAGAGCACAAACGGGGAACATCAGGCAGAGGGAGAGGCAAGCTCCCTGCTGAGCTGAGAGCCTGACATGGAGCTCCATCCCAGGACCCGAAGGCAGACGCTTAACCGACTGAGCCACCCAGGCGCCCCTGTAATCACACTTTTAATCTCACATATGATACTTTAAATGAAATCGATACATTTTCAAGCTTCCGGCTACATGCATTAGGGTAGCAATTCCTACTTCTGTGTTCCCCTCCTGCTCCTGTCTCTCAACCGCATGCATCCCCTGGAGGCTGCTGTCTCTGTATTCCCTCCTTCAGGGAATTCCTCTTTTCTAGGCTAGAACTACTGTAAAATTCCTATAAAATTAAGCTTAAGCCCACAAGCAAAGCATGGCTTTAAAATGTCTCGTACAAAAGCTTCTTTGTCTGCTCTGGAGGGGGTTGTGAGGGGAGGCACAGCGGGCGGCTGGGTACCCGGATACCGATGTCGCCGCTCAGGCTTCCGGAGGCTTCTCAATAGCTCCATTTCCTAACCGTGTGGCCTTGGGCAAGTTACTTACTTCACCTCCTTAAGCCTACATTCCTGATCCATAAACAAGTGAAATAATAGTATACCAGGAGCAGGACAATCCTGAAGACTAATGAAATAATGCAAAAGCACCTAGTGACTGGTTTGTAACGTTACCAATAAGTGCTAGTTGTAATGATAATTATTATTACTCTTACCGATGGCAGGATGAACCAATTTGGGTGACAGTGATTTGCAACCTACGAAGTGCTATAAAAATGCAAAATATTATTATTATGATGTCTAGTGTTGAGCGAATGCCAAAGAGCTCGGTAGAAAGAGAAGCCAACAGGAAATCAGGAAAGCCAGATCCTTTTTTTCTTTTTTTAAAGATCTTATTTATTTGAGAGAGAGAAAGAGAGCGCACATGAGCCGTGGAGGGGGGGGGGGGCAGAGGGAGAAGGAGAAGCAGAATCCCTGCTGAGCGGGGAGCCTAATTCCAGGACCCTGGGATCATGACCTGAGTTGAAGGCAGATGCTTAACTGACTGAGCCACCCGGGCGCCCCAGGAAAGCCAGATCCTAATGCTATTCTTGCCACTAACTCCGCGCCGTGACCTCGGGCCAGTCTCTCCCTGAGCCTCAGCTTTCTGGATGGTAAATGAAGCAGTTTGATTAGATTATCTTGAAGAGCAATCCCAGCTCTGAAATTCTATGATTCCATGAATGTTGGAGCAAATAAGTGACATAGCATAGTTTACAGAGTTCTTGGAATAGAGTAGAAGGTCCATATGTACTATGTGTGTCCATAGCCAAAGTTGATCTCTGAGGCTGACAAGTTAACTCCAACTGCAACAATCAGAAAGAGCCATTTGGGGGAATTCAGTGAAAAGGCAAACTACTCCGCCACAGCTCAGGAATCTTGGAGGACATCCCTGTGGCAGAAGGTAATAATTTATATTTACAATGGCAGTACAAACTAGTCGGAAAAAAGGTCAGATGATACCCAGCAGCTGTATATTTAGGCAGGGAAGTGAGTCCAAACTCTTAAAATATTTTGGTTCTGTGCCTTGGGATAGTAATGTGCTGGGAGCTCCTCCACTCAGCTTGCAGGGCTCCTTGCTTCCCAGGTTTGTAATGTACCACGCACCTGCTACAGGCTAGACAGAGATATGGTGGTGAGCTCTGGGCCACTGAGACCCAGTCTCTATTCTCGGGGAGCTGACAAACTGTTGGATAAAGCATTCTAACTGTGGAGTATACTTTTACCTTTTCAGCATAGTCCTGTACAGTGGTAATATTGTTTGTATATTATTTGTCCATTATTCTGTGAAAACATAGCTGCTTGTGTATTCAGCTCTGACTTGCTTCTCCACCCTCAGCCCTCTAGCAGCTTCTGGATGTTCAGTATTATCTCTTCATGTGAGTTGTGCCAGAAGGAAGAGTCATCTGTTACTCTTTTACTTCCTAGGGAGCCCCTCAAACTGGTTTGCAGAGCAGCTCTGGGTTCTTTCTTCTTCTTCTCAGAGGACTGATCCGTTCAGATATCGCTGCTTGGTCTCAGTCTGCCCCAGGGCTCCAGTTTTATTCTTCCTGTCCACTCTTCCATCTTACCCTCAGTTAAAACAAAGTAATCAGAAATGATAACAAAAACTAGACAGTATGGTGTGGTGGCAGCTCCTCGATGGATAGGCTAAATATTTCTTTTGCTACTATAGCAACTACCATTGACTGCCTTGTCACTTACCTTTGAAGCTCTACGGAAATGTGAAAGTTATTTTGCATATAAATGCTTAAAATCACCTCATTTAGTTAAGATACTTTCATCTCCCTCCAAGATTCTTCTTAAAGGGACTTTTACTATTTTCTTCAGATACTGTTAGACATGTAGAATGCCGCATTGATAGATTTTCCCAAAACTCACTGATTTTCATATTCCCTGAGAATGACAAGGCTATTATAAAAACCACAATAGAAAAAATTTCCATAAAAATACTTAAAAATAGAAGACTTGATGCTTAAAGATACTTCCAATTATCTGGAAACTGGATGCTAGATAATTGAGTGCTCATTTAACAATTCGTTAGACAAACATGTATTAAATGCCTAAAAGTGTTGCATGTGCAAAGTACTTCAAACATAAAGGAGATTAAGAAATGGTTGTTACTTTCAAGGAGTTCCATTGAAAATTATATCTTGTATAAATACCTAATATTTTACAAAACATTTTCCATATGTTAACAACTCATTTCATCCTCAGGACAATGAACCCTTGTTTCACACTTCATAAACTTGAGATTTCTTGTTGCTCACTGTTATTTGGCAGCCAGAATGTTCATTTTGATTCCTGGCTTGATTTTATGTGCCCAATGACTAAGAGTTCACAGAGCAGTTCACTGGAAATAAACTTTTTTCATCTTCTCACTGTCTAGTCCTTGTTCCTTTTAGGCCTGAGTTCCCTCCTGATGGAGTCAAGGGCTAAAATGACTTTTTAGATTCTCTGGCAGTGACCTCTACTTAGCACCTGTGGTGGGGGCCTGGTTCTTGGATTCCTCTCTTACCCAAGCTTCTAGGCCATAATCTCAGAAGTTCATTGCTCCTTCATTTTTGCTATTTTCCCTTTGTTCCACCCCTGGTCATTCCTTCCAGGTCATTTGCTATCTTGGACTATTTTCCACCAAAAAACCCGAAAGAATTTAGCAATTCGGGAATGATCCTGTCTGATACTTTCACTTTATAGAGGAGGAGACTGGGGCCCATAGACATCAGTTGTAATGCCAAAGCCACACAGATAGGTGGTAGAGCTGGGCTTGAACCTGAGAGGCTATGTTCTTTGACCAGATGTCTTTTGAAGACACCAAGGTGTGTTTAAAAGCCATCTGTCAAATGAAATATTCTTCCCAGGATTACGTGCTTCTCTTATCTTGCTAATATATAAATATTTGGTTACTAGTGCAACAGAAATCTACCCAGTTTCATATTTCACAGATGATATTGTTATGTTTTTCCAGAGTATACCTGTTCACCAAGGAACTAAGTAGTCATCGAGTCAATTACCGCCGTCTGCTATGTGCCAGGCAGGATAGAGGCATCAGGAATATGAAAACCATCAGCTTTGGGCCTGCCTTTAATTGCAAGTATTCTTTGGATCTGTGTAAGATCATTCAGCGGTGGATCACTAGTAACTGTACAGTTTTAGTGTAAATAGTCCCGCAAATATGAGAAAATTAGTAACAAGTATTGAACTCCAGCAAGGTGTTGATGCAGACATTAAGGCTTTTCTTTACCTGTGCATTTAGGATTTCGCAGTGCAGAGGGACCCAAGCACCGCTATTTACATACCAAGTCTGGTTTTAAAAGTCTCCCAAATTTGTTAGTAAAATGTCAACAGAGCTTAATCTCCGCCGATCTATTCCTTTTATTTGTTTTCTTTCCTCTCCAGCGAGCTCCACCACCGGGGAGGCCGGGGCCCAAAGGGCTCAGACCCCCGGGGAAGCACGGCGCCCTGCGGGTGGGGTGACCCGGGCGCGGTCCCGGCCGCCGCCGCCCGCCCGGGTCGGGTCGCGGCCCGTGGGCGCCCCGCCGGACGCTCTTCCGCGGTCCCCGGGGCCGGGGCGGGGCCGGCGCTGTGTCCCGCGCTTCCTGCCACCTCGGGCCCCCCTCGCGCGCCGCCCTGCCCCGGGCCATGGCGGCGGTGGCTCGGGGCCGGGGCCTCCCTCGGGCGTGGCTCTGCAGGTGGGGCCCCGACTGTCCCCTGGGCCCCGAAAGGCAGCCGGGGGCCCCCCGTAACCCGCCGCTTGCTCTGTGTTGCAGGAGGGCGGGGCCGGGCTGCGGCCGCCACTACCGCGCCGCGCTCTGCGCCCAGCTGAAGCAGCCCTTGGCCATCGAGGAGGTCGCCTCCCGCCCAGTCCGGCCTCACGAGGTAGGGTGGTGGACCCCCGACGCTCCCTTTCACTCTCCCCTCCGCCACCCCCGCCCCCGCCCCCGCCCCCGCCCCCGCGGGCTTCGGTCCTAAATGGAGTTCCCAAGTGCTCACCTAGGGGGCGACCGGGAGCCTGCAGCGCAGCTCCGTCCTGGGCCGGAAGGGCCCTGTCGGGGTTCACAGAAAGGCCACAAGTGCTGAAGGAAGATTGCTCCCCCAAACTCAAATGTAGGCCTCTTGCTGAAGGCGCCGGAGCTGTTGCCTTAGAGACAGACAATTCTGATTTGTACAGGGCTCTGCATAGCCCCTTGCAGGTTATTGGTTTAATACACAGAAATGGACCCCATCCTTGGCTTCCTCTTCAGTGTCAGCATTTAATGTTTTGTCCTCCCTCCTCCCCTAGACCAGTCCGGTAACGTCTGTCCTATAATTCTGAGTACGTGCCTTGTGCCCTCCTCTGGTGAGTGCCCTGATGTGGGGTGGGATTAGTTTAGGATTGTGGGCATTTCCAGTGAAATGTGGAGGTCACTTTGGCTCTGCTGGGTGACCTCTCTGGTGCCACGATGTCATCTCGAATGGAGAATGAGAACCTCTGAAAGGTGAAGCAAAGCAGGGAGCCTCAGCATCAGGGACCCCTGGTGAGAGGGGGCAAGGCGGCTGCAGCCCTGAAGTGTCACTTCCCTAGCAGGGACCCTGTTGTGAAATGGATTGTTTGAGTGAGCATATGATGGCGGCCGGTCTGCTTCCTGGGGTTCATGTGCTGAAAGACGTTTATTCTTGAATCATCCTTGAGGCGAGGTGGAGTGGCTTGAGGACCTACATGCGCCATACATGTCAACAGCTGGTGCGTCATGCACACGGTGTGCGCAGCCTGAAGGCTGGGCTCCTTGGTTCTGTTCTTTGCCCAGACACTGCCTCGTAAGGAATTAGCTTATGGGAGTTGGGTCTCTGTGAGTTTACTCACCATCAAATCCTCATACTCTGGAATGGTGCCTGGCACATGGCAGACACTCAAAACATTGTTGAATGGATGCATTTTGTCCATAGAAATGTCTCCTCACCAACATGGCTTCCTCTGTCCTAAATGGGAAATGTAAGCAAACAAAGAAATGAATGTCAGCGATTCTCTCAGCCTTCATTTTCTCCTGTTTCTCGGCCCTGCTCTCAGCCTGTGTCAGAATCACTGGGGCTTGGTAAAACAGATTGCTGGGCTTTGTCCCCAGAGTATCTGAATCCTTAGGTCGGGGTGAGTCCTGAGAATTTGAAAGTCTAAGTAAGCTCCCAGGTGACACTGAAGCTGGTGGTCTGGGAACCAGACTTGGAGACCACTGGCCAAAAGTGCTGGTTACAATGCTGCAGGCCTGCCTCTGCTCTAGCCTGGGCATGAAGCACAGAAGCTAGGGATCTAGAACTGGCCTCCAAGATGATTGCTGATCCCCAGAACAGCTGGTCATGTTACCCTTCTGCTTAAAATCCTTTAATGGCTTCCCACTGTGAAGGCTCAGAGCCTCAGTAAAGACTACGCACCCTTGGATGGTGTGGTCCCTGCTCTGTAGCCCCATCTCTTTCTCCTCTTTGTGCTCTGAGCTCACTGGTTTTTCTTTTGTTCCCATCACAGGGCTTTTGCACATGCCATCAGGTTTGGTTGTGTTAGCACCATATATTTCTCTCCTTAACATTCTGTGTAGGAGTTGTAATTTAACACATAAATCATCACAATTACTTGGCTGATGTCTGTCTTCTCCCATCCAAGTACTAACCAGGCCCGCCCGTGCTTAGCTTTCGAGATCAGACTAGATGGGGTACATTCAGGTGGGATGGCCGTAGACAGATATCAGATATCTACCATACTCTTAGCTCCATGAAGGCAAGAACCTGTCCATTTTGCCTCATGATTGCACACGGGCACTTAGTTCAGTACTTGGCGTATAGTAGATATTCAGGAACTATTTTGGTGCAACTGAATGAACTTTGTCTCCATGGACATGCACCACTCCGCTTTGCTGCTCTTCCCCTCCACCCCCCTCTTTTTTTTTTTCCCCTAAAGATTTTATTTATTTGGCAGAAAGCGAGAGAGCAAGCGCGACTGAGAGAGAGCAGGAGCAGAGGGGGAGTGGGAGAGGGAGAAGCAGGCTTCCCGCGGAGCAGGGAGCCCGACACGGAGCTCCATCCAAGGACCCCGGGATCAGGACCTGAGCTGATCAACAGCAGTTGATGAACCGACTGAGTCCCCCAGGAGTGTCTTGCTGCTATGTTTCCTTTGCAGGTCAGAGTTGATGTCCATTTCTGTGGAGTTAATTTTGCTGATATTTTGGTCTGCCGTGGTCAGTATCAGGAAAAGCCCCAACTTCCGTTCACACCTGGTGAGTATGAAGGGGCCAAGTGACTGCTCGGGAGAGAAGCTACAGAGTTTTCGGAACTGCGCGCTTCTCAGGCATGACGCTGGTGTTGCTTGCCTGCCCACAGTGATGCTTCAGATACGTCAGCCTCACCCCTGATTAGAAGCACTAGTGAGCCCCTTGTGGGAAGGTTCTATGACTGTCTGGCCCCTAGTTTTATCCCCCATCTTAGTATTGTGCCTGGCTCATAGTAGATGCTCAGTAAAGACGTTAACAATGCACAAATGAACAAATGAATTTTTACGTATCATGTCCGGCAGAGTTCTGATCGGAATCCTCATTGGTCCTCGTCACTCCCTTTCATTCCTTGTGAGTGTCTCAGTATTGTTTTTTCACTGAAGGGTCATAAACATGTTTGCAGCTAAAACTCTCAGTCCTCACAAACACAAATTCCCAAAGAAACCTAATATCAGAGGATCAGAAAGAAGAAAAAGAGTTTATACATTTCTAGCAGTCCACTGTCTGATTTTAATTATGCCCAATCTGATTACATTTAGCTCCTGAATATGTGGACAAATGACTGCTCTTTGTTCTTGAAATTTAGTTAAAGAGATAGAAGTACAGCTTATTGTGTATATAGTACATGTATATTTTATACAGACATACACTATTAAGGATACAGTGATTGCAAAATAGTTGCTGTGTTTTGGCCTTGGGGTGTTTTGTTGTGTCTCGATATTTGGAACCATTTCCCTCTGTTTGTATTTGCTGACATGCTGGATGGAGGGAAAATGTCATAGTTAATTGACTTATTCCTCTGGCAGCTCAAGTGGGGAATGTATGATCATTAAATTCAGAAATTTTGGAGGTGGAAGAGGAAAGAGCAGACGACATCAGTTCATCCAAATTGAGCCAAGTACTGTATGAATAAATACAGTTCATGTCCTTGAGGGCCTCACAGTCTACAAGAGGAGATACAGAAACAGATAAATACACTATGATGAACATTGTAATTGGGGTGCTGTAAAGAGCCCAAGGCCCCTGTGAGCAGGATCAAAAGTACTGGTGTACCTGTGATTCTCTGTGTGTTTGCCCATTCTTGAAATTTTCATTTGTAAATTGGTAAGAAGGTAAATTGTAAAAAGGGACCGCTATCACCTTTCAGGTTGTGATCATGAAATCTTAAGTTTACTTTCCTGTGCTTTGGGTACAACGCTCTTCCCTGGGGGGCCGTGGGGGGACACTTAAGCCCTCTCAGCTCTAAACAGCGGATGGGATGGCCTGTTGATCAGGCTCTTCTCGTCTCCATGGTGCTGGGCTTTATAGATAACCTAGTGTTTAAACAATTTGTTTTAGGAATGGAGTTTTCTGGGACTGTCCTGGAGACAGGCACAGATGTCAGCACAGTGAAAGAGGTAAATGAGTTGACATCTAGGGAATTGATGTGTGTGTAGCCATGAGAAATGTGCTAACCTCATTTGCAGCCAAAGCGTCTTGCTTCTCTTGGCCTTTGCCAACAGACGCCAGAGGGAAACCAAGATGAAGGGGGAAGAAACTAATTCTGAATTGGAGGAAGGAAGCCGGTGGAAGTTCCTGGCTTCGGAAAACCTTGTATTACTAAAGAAGGAGCACCTCAGTCTTCAGTTACTGAGAGGATAGAACATTCTCAAGTTTTAGCCTCTTGTGAAAAAGATACTGGGATTCTAATGTATTTCAACTTTTTCCTTACTCTGTCCTGTCCAAAATGTGCTCATAGTGTCTTGGCATCCTGGTGGGGGTATTGAGAAGATGGTTGAATTATTTACTAAACATTAACTCTGAAGAGATGATTTTGGCAAACCTGTGTCTTATGGGTCAGGAAGAAAGATTTTCTTTCTTTTTTTGATTAATTTGGTAAGAGGTAAACGGCAAGGCCATGCATTTGAAGAAGCCCTTAATGGTATTTTCTCTTCAGGGAGATCAAGTTATTGGCGTGAGTGGTTTTAATGGTATGGCTGAAGAATGCATCGTTGACCAAAAGGTATCCCTAGCTCTCAGTGTGTCTGCTTGGAGATTTTTTTTCTCCTTTCTTTTCTTTAATCTCCACCTAGCTCTCCTTCCTTGTTACCCTTCTCTCCCCCTTCTTTGTATTTGTATCTCAGCCAAGCACTTCTTTCTTTCAAATGCTAAAGACTTTTCTATGTTGGAGTGACAACCCTGCACAGAGCTTTGTTTGTGTGGAGTGGTGAGGTGAAGAAGGGCATTTTGTTTTGCGAGTCCTGGGGCAACTGGCTGGCTGTCCAACTGGACCATAGGTAGTTTTGGTAGAAAACCTGGTTTGGGGCATTGAGCTGGATATAATAGGTTTCTCCCCCACATCACATTTGTGAAAGAGCTAGTCTTGGGTAGGCGTGTATAGGCAGTGAATGGCAGCCCCTAGTGGTGAAGGGTACGCATTTTTCCCCCCACAGCTTTATTGAGGTAAGAAGGACATAGAACCATCCGATTCATCGATTACAGTACAGTTCCATTCTCTGAAACTTGGTTCCATCCCGAGCTAGATGCCAGCCTTGGGATTTGTGAAGACCCATACACCCAGGTTTTGAACTCTGTCACAGCTTGCTTCGTTTTGACTTCTGGTGGGTTTCGGTTCCTTTACACATCAGTCACTCAATCGGATCATAATGTTTACTGAGCAGCCTTTATGAACAGGTACATGTGCTTAATCCCTAAGTTATCTCTTTTTACAGACATTGTGGCACATTCCAGAAGGGGTCCCCCTCCGAGAAGCTGCTACCCTGCCTGTATCTTATGGCACTGCTATTTTGGCCTTGGAGCATCGGGCATGCACTCGGCCTGGGTAAGAGGCTGTGTAGACAACCCAGGGCTAGTATCTCCTTCTGAGATCAGAAGTGCCCAGCAAGACCCTGCCCTTTCCCTTCCTCTCCCTAACCTTTAGCTCTTGTTCAGTTGGTGTCAGGAAAGGCCAAAGGAAGGTAGTGGCCTGAGACAGGGGTCCAGTGTCTGAGATGGAATGATAGACTGTGAACTTGGCCAATATGAATTTGGGGAAATAGCTCTTTCAAACCTGGCCACTTTGGAGATCACCTCCTAGAAAACCTTACATTTTCTTTCTTTCTTTCTTTCTTTTTTTTAAAAGATTTTATTTATTTATTTGGCAGAGAGAGACACGGTGAGAGAGGAAACAAAAGCACGGGGAGTGGGAAAGGGAGAAGCAGGTTTCCCGCAGAGCAGGGAGCCCGATGCGGGGCTCGATCCCAGGACCCTGGGATCATGACCTGAGCCGAAGGCAGACGCTTAACCAACTGAGCCACCCAGGCGCCCCTCTTTTATTATTTTTTAAAAGATTTTATTTATTTATTTGACAGAGAGAGAGAGAGCACAAACAGGGGGAGAGACAAGCAGAGGGAGAGGGAGAAGCAGGCTCCCTGCTTAGCAGGGAGCCTGACATGGGGCTTGATCCCAGGACCCTTAAGGCAGATGCTTAATCAACTGAGCCACCCAGGTACCCCCAAAACCTTACATTTTTTAAAAAAGATTTTATCTATTCATTTGAGAGAGAGAGTGAAAGAGAGAAAGCAAGGCGGGGAGGGTCAGAGGGAGAAGCAGATTCTCCGCTGAACAGAGAGCCCGATGTGCGACTTGATCCTGGGACCCCAGGATCATGACCTGAGCCAAAGGGAGACGCTTAACCCACTGAGCCACCCAGGCGCCTCAAGCCTTACATTTTAGAGAGTTGGTTTCTGTAAACTTGGTTCAGTCTGGTTTTAATGGAGTCCTGTGATGTTTGTTTCTGTGAGGCATGGCTGGGTGTGCCTAACTAGGGTATTTCAAATTCAGAGGTGCAGAAATTTCCCACTTTCCCTGCAATATTTGCCCTTTGCCCTTTTCAGAGAGATCGGAATTACTCCAGAGAGGTGACTTTAACTGAATAGTGGCCATTCCTTGATCACAACCTTCTAAACTTCAGCAACATTTAGTATGAGTGTGATCTTAGGACAGAATTTCTGAAGCCAAAGGAAGAGTTGCCCTTGTCATGAGGAAGAGGGTCCCTAGAGAGATTAAGGGATATTTTTCCTGGGAAGTCTTCAAGTGGACCAAATTGGCACCGTTCAAGCAGTCACGTACATAAGCCAGCCCCAAAGCCTGGAGAATGGGTGTCCATGAAGGGCTGAATGAGATGGCCTTGAAGTCCTCTTCTTGCTTTAAAGTGTTCATGAAATCATGGGCGCCTGGGTGGCTCAGTTGGTTAAGCGACTACCTTCGGCTCAGGTCATGATCCTGGAGTCCCGGGATCGAGTCCTGCATCGGGCTCCCTGCTCGGCGGGGGGTCTGCTTCTCCTTCTGACCCTCCCCCCTCTCATGTGCTCTCTCTCATTCTCTCTCTCTCAAATAAATAAATAAAAATCTTTAAAAAAAAAAAAAGAAAAAAATGTTCATGAAATCATATGATTGGATGATTTTTGAGGGTTTCTGAGGTAACGTTCGTCTTTCTCTGGCAGAGAAACTGTTTTAGTGACGGCAGCAGCTGGAGCCACAGGCCTGGCGGTGGTAGATGTGGCAACGAACGTTCTTCAGGCTCAGGTATTTGCATGTTAGAGTCTCTGTTTACAAAAAATCATACCTCTGGTTTTCAAACATAGAGCATATTCATTCACTCGCTCATAAATATCGTGGGCAAGGCCCTGGGGATATAAAGTAACCCAGGGTAGGATCTTGCCATCTGTTTGCCTGCAGACCGGTGAGGGGACATGGGAGTAGATCACTCGTCCTTCCAGTTACGGGAACCTGGCGAGAGCTGACTTGCCTCGTGGCCTTTGCAGATTCTGTTCCCTTGACCTGTAATGCTCTTCTGAACTGTCTCCCTCTGCACTTCAAATTTATTTATTTATTTATTTATTTATTTTCTTTAAAGATTTTTTTTTTAAAAAGATTTTATTTATTTATTTGACAGAGAGAGACACAGCGAGAGAGGGAACACAAGCAGGGGGGCGTGGGAGAGGGAGAAGCAGGCTCCCCGCAGAGCAGGGAGCCCGATGCAGGACTCGATCCCAGGACCCTGGGATCATGACCTGAGCTGAAGGCAGTCGCTTAACCAGCTGAGCCACCCAGGCGCCCAAGATTTTTTTTTTTTAATTTATTCATTTGACAGAGAGAGAAAGACAGCACAAGCAGGGGGAGTGGGAGAGGGAGAAGCAGGCTTCCCGCTGAGCAGGGAGCCCAATGCGGGGCTCCATCCTAGGACCCTGGGACCATGACCTGAGCTGAAGGCAGACGCTTAACTGCTTAACCGACTGAGCCACCCAAGCGCCCCTCTGCACTTCAAATTTAAACTTTGTCCCTCAGGAGATGTTAATCTCTCCTCTGCCCCCTCCACCCCCAGCTGTTTGTAGATGGTCTCCTCACATCCTGTACTTCTCTTTCATGGTGCATACCCCAGTGTGTGGTTAATCCTTTACTTGGGTCATGACTGGATTACTGTCGCCCTCCTACTTGACTGGAATCCCCATGAAGGCAGGGACAGTGTCTGTTTGGCTCATTACTGTAGTCCCAGCAGTTGGCATGTACCTAGACCATAGTAGGCACTCAGTAACTATTGTTTTTTTAAAGATTTTATTTACTTATTTGACAGAGAGAGAGAGAGAGCACAAGCAGGGGGAGTGGCAGGCAGAGGGAGAGGGAGAAGCAGGCTCCCCGCCAAGTGAGGAGCCCGACGCAGGACTCGATCCCAGAACTCTGGGACCATGACCTGAGCCAAAGGCAGATGCTTAACCAACTGAGCCACTCAGATGCCCCTCAATAACTATTTCTTGAATGAAAGAATAAACAAAGGAAAGAAAGACCCAATTCTCTGCAGGGGCGTTGCTCTGAGGCTGTGGGTGTCAGATAAGGAGAGGATTTCTTGGAGACAGTAGGCATTTAAGGTGACTTCTGAAGGACTGGTAGCAGTTGAATAGAGGAAGAAGAGAGGTGAAGGCCATTTTAGTGGTGGGAGGGCATGTCAGAAGACAGAGACATGAGATCTCCCAGGATGCATTCAGGGAATTGCAAGTAGCATCTGTGGAGCAAAGGATCTGGGGATGGGGCGTGGGGAGGGGAATGGTGGGAGAAGACTCTAGGGAGAAAGACAGAGGCATGATCATGAGGCGCTGAAGAATTTGAACCCTTATTGGAAGCTCTCAGGAGCCACTAAGGACTTTTAACAGGGAAGTGCCATGATCATATTTGCATTTTGCCAAGTTCATTCTGGTAGCAGTGGGGATGCGAGATGGGGCAAGGTCAGGGGTAGTCCGGAGGAAGTAGAGAGCCTCTGAGAGCAATCCAGGCTGGTGGTGATGATACTTGAACCAAGGCACTGGAAGCAATGAATCGGGAGGTACTAAAGTAGAAGAAAATAGAGAGTTTGATCCTCATACAGTTGAAAGAACAAGGACTTTGAAATTAGTCTGACCTAGGTTCAGAATCTAATGCTGCCTCCATCTTAATTGCTTCAGTTTCCTCATTGGTAAAATAAAGCTTTCCTCATATGGAGTCGTTGTGGGAATATTGAAATTACACGTGCAGTATGCCTGCTAGAGGGCATGGCATGTTGGTAAGAATCTCTTAAAAAGGGAACCTGTTATTATTAGACATTGAGTGGGAAGGAGCAAACTAGGTTAACGTGTGGATTTGCCGTTTATTGCAGTTGAGAACACAGGAGGGAATGGTGAGCTCAGTTTTGGAAGCATTAAGTGTGAGGTTTCTGTGGCGCGTGCAGTTGGGATGTCCAGAAGGCACCGAGATACCCAGGTTTGGAGATAATTGGATTGCTCTGGAATTTCTTCAGGTGGCGTCTCTCCTTTCTCGCATTAAGTTCTCTTTGGGAAGGGCATGTGAGTTCTGAAAGCAATCTTAGCTACCAGGAGGCTCTCCATGGAATATTAACACATTTCATGTCAAAGCAAGGGCTTTTAGCACCTCTCAGTGGGGAGACCAAAATTAGTCTCCTTGTCTAAAACCACTGGCTGTTTACCATTTCTAGGAAGATAAAATTGCACCATTTGTTTTGATTAGTGATAGTAGGTTAAGTAGAGAGAAAAATTCACTTCAACTCCGATATTAAAATTAACCCAAGCTGTATATTCTTTTGTAGCCATAATGGTTTTCAGCAAAAGCGAACAACAAGAAAATAATAAAAATAACTTAAAAAATGTCATCATGCCACCTACTTGGAACAGGTTATTTTGAGAACAACCTCCATTCACAGCATTTCGTATTGCTTTCAAAGTGCCTCCACACCAATTACCTTACCCCCCGATCCTAACAAACCCCTGGAGATGGGTCATGTGTTTATTATCCCTATTTCACAGATAAAGTAAGGCACCAGGGGAGACAGGGGTTCGTGGCAGGTCTCACTGGCACCCTTTTGAGAATCTAGATTGGTGTCAACTCCCTGATCCTAGGCCGGTGTCTGCCCTCCGGTGTGGTGTGAAGGTACTTGAGGGCAGCTTTCAGGTTCAAATAGTTCTGGGTGAGTTTGAAATCTTCTAAGGGCACTGATGATCTTGTGTGTTTGAATGCAAGTTCTGAATGTCACCTTGGGGCCCAACTGCCTGGGCTGGTGGGTGCTGAGCCTGGGTTAATTACTTAACCTCTAGGTCTGTGACGCCATCTATAGAATTGGCGTAATTATACTGCCCCTGTAATGTTCTTATGAGGTTTAAATAGAATACATGATTGTGTATGTGTAACAATAGATTCCATTTATCTAGCACTTTATTTTTCAAGTGCCTTATGTACAGTATTCGATTTGATTTTTAAAATAAATCTTGTTTTACGGATGAGGTAACTGAAGCTTAGGGAAGCTGGTGGGCAGCATAGAGGTTAAAAGCATGAACTCTGGAGATGGACAACCTGGGCTTGATCCCAGTTCTGCCTCCCATTAGCTGTGTGACCTTGAGCAAGTTACTTAACTTCTTCTGCTTCAGTTTCTTCATCTCTAATATGGGGATGCTCATAGTGTGTGTATCGTTGGGTTATTAAGACTAAGTGAGTTATGAATATATGTAAAGCATTTAGAAGAGTACCTGGCACATAGTGAGCATTATGTAAGTATTACATTTGTCTTAGGTAACGCTGCTAGTTAGTAGCAGAGCCAGGATTTGAACTCAGGTCTTTCCGACTTGAAGATCTTTTTACCGAATCTTGTTTTACCCTCTGAGAAGCCTTTCGAGATCTCGATCTAGATTGACTACCTCTCATTTGCACTTCTGCAACCCTCTGTTCTTCCCCACCTTCACACTGCTGTATCTTGCTATCTTGACTCTAGGCTTGGGTATCTTTATTACTTGACTCATAGTAGGTGCTCAGGAAATGACGGTTTCATCCACATTTGGAGAAGACTTTCTGAGTGTCTCCTGAATCATCTCCTAGCTAGACTCATTGGGGTTCCAGGATTCCTGGAAATGTGAATCTCATGGCCAGTGGGTGTGGAGGGTCCAGTGTGATGGTGCTGAGGGTTGGCCTTGATGTGTGGGATTGAGGCTGATGCTGGGGCAGCAAGGTCACATTGGTTTCCTCGGTTAGTACCCTTTGGTGGGAAGCTGAGTGGGTAGGGTGAGCCCCTCTTGGTACACATTCTGGATCATCAGAAGCTTTGTGTTCTCTGTGCAGGTGATAGCTGCAGCCGGAAGTGACGAGAAGTGCAAGCTGGCGATGCAGAAGGGCGCACAGTCCACTGTGAACTATGGTCAGGGCGGCCTGAAGGAGGCAGTGAGGAAGCTGGTGGGCACTGGGGGGCTGAACGTGGCCATCGACACTGTGGGAGGAGATGTCTTCCTGGAGGCGCTCCGCAGGTGCGTGTGGTGGTCTTTCCAGAGGGGGTTGGACCTGGGCGTCTGCTGACACCTTTCCAGACCTGCCTGCCTTCTGGCCTTACTTCTCTTCCATTTTTGCTGCTCACTTTTCCTGTAAGCTTCGGTATCAACGAGAATAGCTGAGTGGGAGGGTGAAAAGGAATAGAAGCAGAGGGAAAATCAGGAAATGCTTAAATATAGAAAAACAAGATATCCAACTGGAAAATATCCAAAAAATGACTGCAGACTCTCTAGTTGGCAGTATTGAATGTGTTAGAATTTATGTATGTGTTAAATTCAGCTATGCTGGGCCCCATTAACTACTTTATATACATCGTGTGGGTAATTCTTGGGATCATCATTCAGATGTTAGCATGACCCAGGGGCAGGGGTGGTGGCAGGTCCCTAGCTCACCATGCACCAAAGTACAGACTCTTTTGATCTCACTGGTTTCAGAAGCAGCCAATGAGTTTTAGTGGGACTGTTGTATCCACACCAATTCTCATTCTGTTTTTAACCAGGGACTCTGGAGTGTTCCGTTAATACTGGTTTCATATCTCCTGTCATCCTGGCAAGCACAATTTTGTGGTTTATGTCAGTTTAAAGTTGAAGAAACAGAAGCAGACAGAACAGCATACCCACAGAAGGGACCCAGTTGGTTCTCTGGCCCCTGAGCATCAATGCACCATGCTGGGTGCTGCTTTGCTCAGAGAAGCAAAGACAGGAAGGTGTTGACTCCACAGTAGAGCCAGGACAGACAGCTCCTGGTTCTCACATCCCTTTTGCCTTCTGGGTAACGGCTAACAGTGTTATCACAAGCACTTCTCATTTCCCTCTAAAGAAAAAAAAGCAAAAACCAAAAACCAAACAAAGATACACATATTCTGTATCAAAGATGTTTACAAATTTTTAAAGAAGATTTTTATTTATTTATTTGATAGAAGGAGAGAGCACGATCAGGGGGAGCAGCAGAGGGAGAGGGAGAAGCAAACTCCCTGCTGAGCAGGGATCCCGATGGGGGACTCGATCCCAGGAGTTGAAGGCAGTTGCTTAGCCAGCTGAGCCACCCAGGTGCCCTGCTTGTGGCTTATTTTTATGTTTTCCTACTGAAGAACCCAAAGTGCTATAGGATGGTTCACCCCTGCCAGTTTGTCAGGTCAAGAGGAATTCCCAGCTGGGGCTTTAATGCATGTTGCTTTTTTTTTTTTAAAGTTGTGGTAAAATACACATAACATTATAAACATTTGTTAATGTAAAATTCACTGGCATTAAGTACACTCACAATGTTGTGTCCCTGTCCCCAGCAAAGACTCTATACCTGTTGAATAGTAACTGCTCCTTTCCCCCCAACCTCTCTGATAACTTCTATTTTTTATCTCTGTAAATTAATGTAGATTGCTTTTTTCATTCTACCCTTTTTATTGTGATTAAAAAAACATAACGTCAAATTTGCTATATTAACCATTTTTTTACATTAACCATTTTTAAGTATATAGTTCTGTAGTGTAAAGTATATTTACATTGTTGTGAAACAGATGTCCATCACCTTTTCATCTTGCAAATCTAAAATTCTTGACCCATTAAATAGCAATTCCTGTTTCTCCCTCCCCCCAGCCCCTGGTCACCGCCATTTTACTTTCTGTTTCTATGAATTTGAGTACTTTAGATATCTCATATAAGTAAATCATACAGTATTTGTCTTTTTGTGACTCGCTTATTTCATTTAGCCTAATGTCCTCAAGGTTCATCCATGTCATAGCATGTGACAGCATTTCCTTCCTGTTTAAAGCTGAACAGTATCCTGTTGTATGTATATAACACATTTTGTTTATCTGTCTATTGGCTGATGGACATCTGGGTTGCTTCTCCCTCTTGGCTACGGTAGATAGTGCTGCTGTGGGTGCAGGAGTGCAACTATCTCTCCAAGACCCTGTTTTCAGTGATTTTGGATATAGACCCAGAGTGGCATTGCTGGATTATACAGTAGTTCTATTTTTAATTTTCTGAGGAACCTCCATACTGTTTTCCAGTTGCGCCATTTTACAGTCCCACCAATAGTACATGAGGGTTTCCCTGTATCCTTGCTAACACTTGTTATTTTCTGTTGTGGTTGTTATTGTTTATAGTAGCCATTCCAAGGAGTGTGAATATATATATGTTGCTTTTTAAAATAATTTCTTTTCCAGGTGCCTGGGTGGCTCAGATGGTTAAGCGTCTGCCTTCGGCTCAGGTCAT